>NC_041381.1:428681621-428719092 GCF_002162155.2 Triticum dicoccoides
CATGCGCCTAGGGTAGGGGGGTGAACCCTAAGGGGGGCGCACCCCCTTGCTTGGGGGGCAAGCCCCCTCCCTGGCCGCCGCCCCCGCTCTAGATCTCATCTAGAGGGGGCCGGCCCCCTACCCCTTCCCCTATAAATAGAGGGGCGAGGGGAGGGCTGAACACATGATCCAAGGCGCAGCCCCTCCCCTCCCCAACACCTCTCCTCCTCCGTTGAGCGCTTGGCGAAGCCCTGTCGGAGTACTGCCTCTCCACCATCATCACGCCGTCGTGCTGCTGCTGGAGCCTTCTTCTTCAACCTCTCCTTCCCCCTTGCTGGATCAAGAAGGAGGAGACGTCGTCCGTTCCGTACGTGTGTTAAACGCGGAGGTGCTGTCCGTTCAGCACTTGGTCATCGGTGATTTGGATCACGACGAGTACGACTCTGTCATCACTGTTCCCTTGAACGCTTCCGCACACGATCTATAAGTGGTATGTAGATGCAATCCCTCTCCCATGACTCATTGCTTAGATGAACTCATAGATGGATCTTGGTGAAACAGTAGGATTTTTTTTAATTTTCTGCAACGTTCCCCAACAGTGGTATCAGAGCCAGGTTTATGCGTAGTTCTCTATTGCACGAGTAGAACACAATTTTATTGTGGGCGTAGATCTTGTCAACTTGCTTGCCGCTACTAGTCTTTTCTTGCTTCAGCGGTATTGTGGGATGAAGCGGCCCGGACCGACCTTACACGTATGCTTACGTGAGACAGGTTCCACCGACTGACATGCACTAGTTGCATAAGGTGGCTAGCGGGTGTCTGTCTCTCCTACTTTAGTTGGAGCGGATTAGATGAAAAGGGTCCTTATGAAGGGTAAATAGAAGTTGACAAAATCACGTTGTGGTTATTCGTAGGTAAGAAAACGTTCTTGCTAGAACCCAATTGCAGCCACGTAAAAGATGCAACAACAATTAGAGGACGTCTAACTTGTTTTTGTAGCAATTGTCATGTGATGTGATATGGCCAGAAGTTGTGATGAATGATGAATGATATATTGTGATGTATGAGATCATGTTCTTGTAATAGGAATCACGACTTGCATGTCGATGAGTATGACAACCGGCAGGAGCCATAGGAGTTGTCTTTATTTTGTATGACTTGCGTGTCATTGAAGAACGCCATGTAAATTA
Organism: Triticum dicoccoides; assembly: GCF_002162155.2. NCBI lineage: Eukaryota > Viridiplantae > Streptophyta > Magnoliopsida > Poales > Poaceae > Triticum > Triticum dicoccoides. The sequence goes on from NC_041381.1 coordinate 428,682,791, forward strand.
CTTTACTTTATTGCTAAACGCGTTAGCCATAGAAGTAGAATTAGTCGTTGGTGTGACAACTTCATGAAGACACAATGATGGAGATCATGGTGTCATGCCGGTGAGAAGATGATCATGGAGGCCCGAAGATGGAGATCGAAGGAGCTATATGATATTGGCCATATCATGTCACTACTATATAATTGCATGTGATGTTTATTATGTTTTATGCATCTTGTTTACTTAGAACGGCGGTAGTAAATAAGATGATCCCTTATAATAATTTCAAGAAAGTGTTCCCCCTAACTGTGCACCGTTGCTAAAGTTCGTCATTTCGAAGCACCACATGATGATCGGGTGTGATAGATCCTTACGTTCACATACAACGGGTGTAAGACAGATTTACACATGCAGAACACTTAGGGTTAACTTGATGAGCCTAGCATGTACAGACATGGCCTCGGAACACAGAGACCGAAAGGTCGAACATGAGTCGTATGGAAGATACGATAAACATGGAGATGTTCACCGATGATGACTAGTCCGTCTCACGTGATGATCGGACACGGCCAAGTCGACTCGGATCGTGTAACACTCAGATGACTAGAGGGATGTCTAATCTGAGTGGGAGTTCATTAAATAATTTGATTAGATGAACTTAATTATCATGAACTTAGTCTAAAACTTTTGCAAAATATGTCTTGTAGATCAAATGGCCAATGCTCATGTCAACATGAACTCCAACGCGTTCCTAGAGAAAACCAAGCTGAAAGATGATGGCAGCAACTATTCGGACTGGGTCCGGAACCTGAGGATCATCCTCATAGCAGCCAAGAATGATTATGTCCTAGATGCACCGCTAGGTGAAGCACCCATCCCAGAAAACCAAGACGTTATGAACACTTGGCAATCACGTGCTGATGATTACTCCCTCGTTCAGTGTGGCATGCTTTACAGCTTAGAACCGGGGCTCCAAAAGTGTTTTGAGAAGCACAGAGCATATGAGATGTTCGAGGAGCTGAAAATGGTTTTCCAAGCTCATGCCCGGGTCGAGAGATATGAAGTCTCCGACAAGTTCTATAGTTGTAAGATGGAGGAAAACAGTTCTGTCAGTGAGCACATACTCAAAATGTCTGGGTTGCACAACCGCCTGTCCCAGTTGGAGATCAACCTCCCGGAAGAGGCGGTCATTGACAGAATCCTTCAGTCGCTCCCACCGAGCTACAAGAGCTTTGTGTTGAACTACAATATGCAGGGGATGGTGAAGACCATTCCTGAAGTATTCTCAATGCTGAAGTCAGCAGAGGTTGAAATCAAGAAAGAACATCAAGTGTTGATGGTCAATAAGACCACTAAGTTCAAGAAGGGCAAGGGTAAGAAGAACTTCAAGAAGGACGGCAAAGATGTTGCCACGCCCGGTAAGCCAGTTACCGGGAAGAAGTCAAAGAATGGACCCAAGCCTGAGACTGAGTGCTTTTATTGCAAGGGGAAGGGTCACTGGAAGCGGAACTGCCCCAAATACTTAGCGGACAAGAAGGCCGGAAACACTAAAGCAGGATCTGTGGAATAAACGGAGACTGGCGAAGGACGAGGTGACGATGCGCGTCGGGAATGGTTCCAAGGTCGATGTGATCGCCGTCGGCATGCTACCTCTACATTTACCTACGGGATTAGTTTTAAACCTCAATAATTGTTATTTAGTACCAACTTTGAGCATGAACATTGTATCTGGATCTCATTTGATACGAGATGGCTACTCATTTAAATCCGAGAATAATGGTTGCTCTATTTATATGAAAGATATGTTTTATGGTCATGCCCCGATGGTCAACGGTTTATTCTTAATGAAACTCGAACGTAATGTTACACATATTCAAGGTGTGAATACCAAAAGATGTAAAGTTGATAACGATAGTCCCACATACTTGTGGCACTGCCGCCTTGGTCACATTGGTGTCAAGCGCATGAAGAAGCTCCATGCTGATGGACTTTTAGAGTCTCTAGATTATGAATCATTTGACACATGCGAACCATGCCTCATGGGAAAAATGACCAAGACCCCGTTCTCTGGAACAATGGAGCGAGCAACGAACTTATTGGAAATCATACATACTGATGTGTGTGGTCCAATGAGCGTTGAGGCTCGCGGAGGATATCGTTATGTTCTCACTCTCACTGATGACTTGAGTAGATATGGGTATGTCTACTTGATGAAACACAAGTCTGAGACCTTTGAAAAGTTCAAGGAATTTCAGAATGAAGTAGAGAATCAACGTGACCGAAAGATAAAATTCTTACGATCGGATCATGGAGGAGAATATTTAAGTCATGAATTTGGTACACACTTAAGAAAATGTGGAATCGTTTCACAACTCACGCCGCCTGGAACACCTCAGCGTAACGATGTGTCTGAACATCGTAATCGCACTCTATTGGATATGGTGCGATCTATGATGTCTCTTACTGATTTACCGCTATCATTTTGGGGATACGCTCTAGAGACAGCTACATTCACTTTAAATAGGGCACCGTCTAAATCCGTTGAGACGACACCGTATGAATTATGGTTTGGGAAGAAACCTAAGCTATCGTTTCTAAAATTTTGGGGATGCAATGCTTATGTCAAGAAACTTCAACCTGAAAAGCTCGAACCCAAGTCGGAAAAATGCGTCTTCATAGGATACCCTAAGGAAACCCTTGGGTATACCTTCTACTTAAGATCCGAGGGCAAGATCTTTGTTGCCAAGAACGGATCCTTTCTGGAAAAAGAGTTTCTCTCAAAAGGAGTAAGTGGGAGGAAAGTAGAACTCGATGAAGTACTACCTCTTGAACCGGAAAGTAGTGTAGCTCAGGAAAACGTTCCTGTGGTGCCTACACCGACTGGAGAGGAAATTAATGATGATGATCAAGGTACTTCTAATCAAGTTGCTACTGAACTTCGTAGGTCCACAAGGACACGTTCCACACCAGAGTGGTATGGCAACCCGGTCCTGGAAATCATGTTGTTAGACAACGGTGAACCTTCGAACTATGAAGAAGCGATGGCGGGCCCAGATTCCAACAAATGGCTAGAAGCCATGAAATCCGAGATAGAATCCATGTATGAAAACAAAGTATGGACTTTGACTGACTTGCCCGATGATCGGCGAGCGATAGAAAACAAATGGATCTTTAAGAAGAAGACGGACACGGATGGTAATGTCACCATCTATAAAGCTCGACTTGTCGCTAAGGGTTATCGACAAGTTCAAGGGATTGACTACGATGAGACTTTCTCTCCCGTAGCGAAGCTTAAGTCCGTCCGAATCATGTTAGCAATTGCCGCATACTATGATTATGAGATATGGCAGATGGACGTCAAAACGGCATTCCTTAACGGGCATCTTAAGGAAGAACTGTATATGATGCAGCCGGAGGGTTTTGTCGATCCTAAGAATTCTAACAAAGTATGCAAGCTCCAGCGATCCATTTATGGGCTGGTGCAAGCATCTCGGAGTTGGGAACATTCGCTTTGATGAGATGATCAAAGCGTTTGGGTTTATGCAGACTTATGGAGAAGCCTGCGTTTACAAGAAAGTGAGTGGGAGCTCTGTAGCATTTCTCATATTATATGTAGATGACATACTTTTGATGGGAAATGATATAGAATTCTTGGACATCATTAAGGCCTACTTGAATAAGTGTTTTTCAATGAAGGACCTTGGAGAAGCTGCTTACATATTAGGCATCAAGATCTATAGGGATAGATCGAGACGCCTCATAGGTCTTTCACAAAGCACATACCTTGATAAGATTTTGAAGAAGTTCAAAATGGATCAGTCCAAGAAAGGGTTCTTGCCTGTACTGCAAGGTGTGATATTGAGCTTGGCTCAATGCCCGACCACGGCAAAAGATAAAGAAGAGATGAGCGTCATCCCCTATGCCTCAGCCATAGGATCTATTATGTATGCCATGCTGTGTACCAGACCTGATGTAAACCTTGCCGTAAGTTTGGTAGGAAGGTACCAAAGTAATCCTGGCAAGGAACACTGGACAGCGGTCAAGAATATCCTGAAGTACCTAAAAAGGACAAAGGACATCTTTCTCGTTTATGGAGGTGACGAAGAGCTCGTCGTAAAGGGTTACGTCGACGCTAGCTTCGACACAGATCTGGATGACTCTAAGTCACAAACCGGATACGTGTATATGTTGAATGGTGGAGCAGTAAGCTGGTGCAGCTGCAAGCAGAGCGTCGTGGCGGGATCTACATGTGAAGCAGAATACATGGCAGCCTCGGAGGCAGCACATGAAGCAATTTGGGTGAAGGAGTTCATCACTGACCTAGGAGTCATACCCAATGCGTCGGGGCCGATCAAACTCTTCTATGAAAACACTGGAGCTATTGCCCTTGCCAAGGAGCCTAGGTTTCACAAGAAGACCAGGCACATCAAGCGTTGCTTCAACTCCATCCGTGAAAATGTTCAAGATGGAGACATAGATATTTGCAAAGTACATACGGATGTGAATGTCGCAGATCTGTTGACTAAACCTCTCTCGCGAGCAAAACATGATCAACACCAGAACTCTATGGGTGTTCGATTCATCACAATGTAACTAGATTATTGACTCTAGTGCAAGTGGGAGACTGTTGGAAATATGCCCTAGAGGCAATAATAAAAGGATTATTATTATATTTCCTAGTTCATGATAATTGTCTTTTATTAATGATATAATTGTATTATCCAGAAATCGTAATACACGTGTGAATACATAGACCACGATACGTCCCTAGTAAGCCTCTAGTTGACTAGCTCGTTGGTCAACAGATAGTCATGGTTTCCTGACTATGGACATTGGATGTCGTTGACAATGGGATCACATCATTAGGAGAATGATGTGATGGACAAGACCCATTCCTAAGCATAGCACAAGATCGTGTAGTTCGTTTTGCTAGAGCTTTTCCAATGTCAAGTATATCTTCCTTAGACCATGAGATTGTGTAACTCCCGGATACCGTAGGAGTGCTTTGGGTGTACCAAACGTCACAATGTAACTGGGTGACTATAAAGGTGCACTACAGGTATCTCCAAAAGTATCTGTTGAGTTGACACGGATCGAGACTGGGATTTGTCATTCCGGATAACGGAGAGGTATCACTGGGCCCGCTCGGTAGTGCATCATCATAATGAGCTCAAAGTGACCAAGTGTCTGGTCACGGGATCATGCATTATGGTACGAGTAAAGTGACTTGCCGGTAACGAGATTGAATGATGTATTGGGATACCGACGATCGAATCTCGGGCAAGTAACATACAGTCTGACAAAGGGAATAGTATACGGGGTTGTTTGAATCCTCGACATCGTGGTTCATCCGATGAGATCACCGAGGAGTATGTGGGAGCCAACATGGGTATCCAGATCCCGCTGTTGGTTATTGACCGGAGAGCTGTCTCGGTCATGTCTGCATGTCTCCCGAACCCGTAGGGTCTACACACTTAAGGTTCGGTGACGCTAGGGTTATAAGGAAGACTTTTATGTGATTACCGAATGTTGTTTGGAGTCCCGGATGAGATCCCGGACGTGACGAGGAGTTCCGGAAGGGTCCGGAAGTAAAGATTTATATATGGGAAGTTGTCATGCGGACACCGGAAAGTTTCGGGGGTATATCTGTATTGTACCGGGACCACCGGAAGGGTTCCGGGGGTCCACCAGGAGGGGCCACCCCTCTCGGAGGGCCTCATGGGCCGCATGGGGCAGGGAACCAGCCCCCGGAGGGCTGGGCGCCCCCCCCCCCTTGGGCCCATGCGCCTAGGGTTGGGGGGGAACCCTAAGGGGGGCGCATCCCCTTGCTTGGGGGGCAAGCCCCCTCCCTGGCCGCCTCCCCCCTCTTGATCTCATCTATAGGGGGCCGGCCCCCTTCCCCCTTCCCCTATAAATAGAGGGGCGAGGGGAGGGATGAACACCTGATCCAAGGCGCAGCCCCTCCCCTCCCCAACACCTCTCCTCCTCCGTTGAGCGCTTGGCGAAGCCCTGTCGGAGTACTGCCTCTCCACCATCATCACGCCTTCGTGCTGCTACTGGAGCCTTCTTCTTCAACCTCTCCTTCCCCCTTGCTGGATCAAGAAGGAGGAGACGTCGTCCGTTCCGTACGTGTGTTGAACGCGGAGGTGCTGTCCGTTCAGCACTTGGTCATCGGTGATTTGGATCACGACGAGTACGACTCCATCATCACCGTTCCCTTGAACGCTTCCGCACGCGATCTACAAGTGGTATGTTGATGCAATCTCCCTCCCATGACTCGTTGCTTAGATGAACTCATAGATGGATCTTGGTGAAACCGTAGGAAAAAATTTAATTTTCTGCAACGTTCCCCAACAAGGGGCCCACGAGACAGGGGGGCGCGCCCAGGGGGGTGGGCGCGCCCTACACTCTCGTGGCCCGGTGCTTGCGCCTCCTGCAGTGATTTCAGTGCCTAAAATCCTCAAATATTTCATAAAAATTTATACTAAATTTGCAAGGCATTTGGAGCACTTTTATTTTCGGGATATTTTTTATTGTACGGATAATTCAGAAAACAGACGGATAATACTATTTTTGCTTTATTTATTCTAAATAACAGAAAGTAAAAAGAGGGTACATCAGGTTGTGCCTTCTAGTTTCATCCATCTCGTGATCATCAAAATGAATCGACTAACAAGGTTGATCAAGTCTTGTTAACAAACTCATTCCAAATAACACGGAACCGGAGAAATTTCGAATAACACTAAGTTACCTCAACGGGGATATGAACATCCCCAACAATAAGAATATCATATTTTTTCTTGACAGTAGGAAGAGGAAATTCAAAACCTCCAATAATAATAGTTGGAACTTTTCCAATTGAGTTGATGCTATGAACTTGAGATTGTTTCCACGGAAAGTGTACCATATGCTCATTACCATTAACATGAAAAGTGACATTGCCTTTGTTGCAATCAATAACAGCCCCTGCAGTATTCAAAAAGGGTCTACCAAGGATAATCGACATACTATCATCCTCAGGAATATCAAGAATAACAAAGTCCGTTAAGATAGTGACATTTGCAACCACAACAGGCACATCCTCACAAATACCGACAAGTATGGCAGTTGATTTATCAGCCATTTGCAAAGATATTTCAGTAGGTGTCAACTTATTCAATTCAAGTCTACAATATAAAGAGAGAGGCATAACACTAACACCAGCTCCAAGATCACATAAAGCAATTCTAACATAATTTCTTTTAATGGAGCATGGTATAGTTGGTACCCCCGGATCTCCAAGTTTCTTTGGTATTCCACCCTTAAAAGTGTAATTAGCAAGCATGGTGGAAATTTCAGCTTCCAGTATCTTTCTTTTGTTTGTAATGATATCCTTCATATATTTAGCATAAGGATTTACTTTAAGCATATCAGTTAAGCGCATACGTAAGAAGATAGGTCTAATCATTTCAGCAAAGCACTCAAAATCCTCATCATCCTTTGTCTTGGATGGTTTAGGAGGAAAGGGAATGGGTTTCTGAACCCATGGTTCTCTTTCTTTACCGTGCTTCCTAGCAACAAAATCTCTCTTATCATAACGTTGATTCTTTGATTGTGGGTTATCAAGATCAACAGCAGGTTCAATCTCTACTTCATTGTTTTTGCTAGGTTGAGCATCAACATGAACTTTATCATCAACATTATCACTAGGTTCATGTTCATCACCTGATTGTGTTCCAGCATCAGAGATAGAAATATCATTGGGGTTCTCAGGTGTGTCTGTAACAGGTTCACTAGAAGCATGCAAAGTCCTATCGTTTTTCTTTTTCTTCTTTTTGGAAGAACTAGGTGCCTCTAAATTATTTCTCTGAGAATCTTGCTCGATTCTCTTAGGGTGGCCTTCAGGATACAAAGGTTCCTGAGTCATTCTACTAGTTCTAGTAGCCACTCTAACAACAAAATCAGGTTTATTATTTAATTCATCAAGCAAATCAATTTGAGCTTTAAGTACTTGCTCATCTTGAGTAGCAACCATAGAAGCATATTTGCTATTAAGTTTAAGTTCACCTTTAATTCTAGCCATATAATCACTCAAGCGTCCTATCTCAAAAGCGTTATTCTTTAACTCTCTACCAACATAAGCATTAAAACTTTCTTGTCTAGCCATAAAGTCATCAAATTCATCTAAGCATGGGCTATGAAATTTAGTAGAGGGGACTTCAACTTTATCATATCTATAGAGAGAATTTACGTTTACTACCTGTGTCGGGTTATCAAGACAATGTGGTTCTTCAACAGGTGGTATATTAAGACCATGTATTTCTTCAATAGGAGGTAAATTCTTAACATCTTCAGCTTTAATACGTTTTTTTCATTGATTTCTTTGCCTCTTGCATATCTTCAGGACTGAGAAATAAAACACCTATCTTCTTCGGAGTGGGTTTACGAATAGGCTCAAGAGTTGGCTTAATTGGTTCAGGAATTGGCTCGGGAAGAGTCCAATTATTTTCATTAGTGGACATATTATTCAATAGTAATTCAGCTTCGTCAACTGTTCTTTCCCTGAAAACACAACCAGCACAACTATCCAAGTAGTCCTTGGAAGCATCGGTTAGTACATTATAGAAGATATCAAGTATTTCATTTTTCTTAAGAGGATGAACAGGCAAAGCACTAAGTAGTCAGAGAAGCCTCCACCGAGCTTGTGGGAGACTCTCTTCCTTGATTTGCACAAAATTATATATTTCCTGCAAGGCAACTTGTTTCTTATGAGCAGAGAAATATTTAGCAGAGAAGTAATAAATCATATCCTGGGGACTACGCACACAACCAGGAGCAACAGAATTAAACCAAGTCTTAGAATCACCCTTTAATGAGAACGGAAATAACTTAAGGATATAATAATAGCGAGACTTCTCATCATTAGTAAACAGGGTGGCTATATCATTCAACTTGGTAAGATGTGCCACAACAGTTTCAGATTCAAGACCATAAAAAGGATTAGATTCAACCAAAGTAATAATTTCAGGATCAACAGAGAATTCATAATCCTTATCAGTAACACAGATAGGTGAAGTAGCAAAAGCAGGGTCAGGTTTCATTCTAGCATTAAGAGACTGATGCTTCCATTTAGCTAATAATTTCTTAAGATCATATCTATCTTTGCAAGCAAAGATAGCTCTAGCAGCTTCCTCTTCCATAACATAACCCTGAGGAACAACGGGTAATTCATAATCAGGGGGAGAACTTTCATCATCACTATCATCAATAATAGCATCTTCAATAATTTCATTCTCTAGCCCTAGCGAGTTGTTCATCAAGAAATTCACTTAATGGCAAAGTGGTATCACACACAGAAGTAGTTTCATCATAAGTATCATGCATAGTAGAAGTGGCATCATCAATAACATGCGACATATCAGAATTCATAGCAGTAGCAGGTTTAGGTGTCGCAAGCTTACTAATAACAGAAGGAGAATCTAGTGCAGAGCTAGATGGCAGTTCCTTACCTCCCCTCGTAGTTGAGGGAAAAATCTTGGTTCTTTCGTCTTTCAAGTTCCTCATAGTGATCAACAGATATAAATCCCCTGCCAGAAATTAGTCTTGATAACCCACAAGTGTAGGGGATCGCAACAGCTCTCGAGGGTAAAGTATTCAACCCAAATTTATTGATTCGACGCAAGGGGAGCCAAAGAATATTATTGAGTATTAGCAGTTGAGTTGTCAATTCAACCACACCGGGATAACTTAGTATCTGCAGCGAAGTAGTTAGTAGCAAAGTAGTATGATAATAAAGGTAACGGTAGCAAAAGTAATATTTTTGGGTTTTGTAGTGATTGTAACAATAGCAACAGAAAAGTAAATAAGCGAAGCACAAGATGTGAAAAGCTTGTAGGCATTGGATCAGTGATGGATAATTATGTCGGATGCGATTCCTCATCTAATAGCTATAACATAGGGTGACACAGAACTAGCTCCAATTCATCAATGTAATTGTTAGGACCACGATCCTAAGTCACACCGATCTAGCATGTAACACATCATATCACTTTGCGGCCTCACGCACAGTATTCCCACGGGTCCCACCTTACCTGGCCCGGGACCGTTTGCGCCTTTTGGCTCACGTATATGATAGTGCTGCTAGCATCCATATGACAAAGAACCCGGGATGACATGGCTAGTCGTGAACCCAAAGTGGCACTAACTTATAGGGACAGGCATACATGACCCAAAAACGAATGTGTCGGGCATCAGCGAGTGAATCCGGGTTGTAGCAACTGGGCTAGCAGGACTCCGGTAAATCAGGCTGTAGCAGGCTAACAGGACTCCGGTAGACATCGCGTGACATTTCCCCGAAGATACAGACACAGGAACGAAGAAGGACACATGCCGGCCAGCCTAAGTGTTCCGGAGCAGTAGTAAGTTACCAGGGCTCAGTGGAAGCACTAGGAGACATTTCCCGGTAAGAGAAGCTACCAACGATAAACAACTAGATAGTCAGATCCCACACATACCAAGCATTTCAATAACATACACACAATATGCTCGATATGTGCAAATACAACATGGCATCACAACATGACTCTACGACTCAAGTATTTTATTCAATAGGCTCCGAGGAGCAAGATATTGCAAATATGGGTCTCATGACCCAACATTCAGAGCATACAAGTCAAAGCACAAGCGGAAGCTTAACATGTCTAAGTACAGACATCTACAAATGAAAAAGGTTGAGAAGCCTGACTATCTACCAGATCCTGCCGAGGGTACAAGATCGTAGCTGAGGTAACAAGCTAAACGTCGAAGTCCACGTGGACCTACTAGCGAGACTGAAGTCTCTTTGCAAAAACATAAATTAAGCAACGCGAGTACAAATGTACCCAGCAAGACTTACATCAGAACTAACTACATATGCATCATTATCAACAAAGGGGGGTGGGGTTTAACTGCAGCAAGCTAGCTTTGACTCGGTGGCTATCCTGAACTACGACTGCAAGTATCTCTTTTGAGGTGGCGCACACGAGCCCACATATTCACCATATCAATACACCACTATGGATCCGCTCCCATCTCCCTACGAGAACGCCATCCATAGCACTCACGCTTATCTTGCGTATTTTAGAGTATCCACTTTCACTTGTCTATGAACTGTACAGGCAACCCAGAAGTCCTTTACCACGGACACGGCTATTCGAATAGATCATATTAACCCTGCAGGGGTGTACTTCTTCACACACGCTCTCACCACTTACCGCCGTTTACACGACATGTACTCGACAACCTTCAAGCGGAAGCCCAGCGAGGGTGTCGGCCACGACCTGACTAACCACACAAGTCTCTCGTCCAGGTTTATTGCCTATTCGGGTTCCATCCGCAAGGAGATCCAGCCGGGGTGTCGCTCACGGCCCCAAACGATGTGTGCAGGGTTCCCAAGCCCACCATCCGGGTGCCACTTGGTACACCAGGACACTGTGCCTAGTCTGTCCCAAGCCCACCTGTACCGGGTGCCACTTGGTCGACTACTAGCACAACCTACAAACACCAGAAACTAGTTGCAACTCCTGGACAGAGATCGAGTTGATTAATAAGTCAAGAGAGCTTGGAGCGCCCGGAGCCCAATGTGTGGTAGTAGCTGTTCATGGATCACAAACACAGAACTCAGTTCCTAAGGACGGCTTCAATGAGACAACCCACCATGTACTCCTACATGGCCTCTCACCGCAACCTTTACCAAATCGTGTTCACACACTTAGACCACACACAATATAGGACATGTTCACACACCTCCAATTCATCCCTGATGAATCAGACCTGACTCAACTCTAAGCAGTAGCAGGCATGACAAATAAGCATGAATGAGTAGGCACATCAGGGCTCAAACAACTCCTACTCATGCTAGTGGGTTTCATCTATTTACTGTGGCAACGACAGGTCATGCAGAGGAAAGGGGTTCAACTACCGCGGCATGTAACAGTTGAATCGTTGTTGTCCTAATGCAGCAAAAGAGTGCAGGAGCGAGAGAGTGGGATTTTATCGGAATGAACAAGGGGGTTTTGCTTGCCTGGCACTTCTGAAGATAATATAGCTCTTCATCGGTGTCATTGATCTCATCGTCAGAACCACGTCTACTGAGAGGGAACAATTACCAGCAACAGAGAGGAAACACAATCAATGCAATGCAACATTATGATGCATGATCATGACATGGCAACATGCTGGTGTTTTGAGCTAATGCAGCTAGCAACAAAGTTAAATGAAGTTGGTTTGAACCCTAAGTTCAAATCCAAACTCCATATGTGAAATTCAAATGTCATTTATATGATTTGTACTAAACAGCAGCCATAAGTTGTTCTAACATGCATGAAAAAGGTACAGATGGATAGATTGGATTTTTCTGATCATTTTTCATATATAATTTATCTTATTTGGAGCTATAGATAATTTTCTATGAATTTTAAAAGTTTTAGCTATTTTCTGGAATTTCCTGGATTGTTTTTATTCCAGAAAATGATTAATTGCGTCAGCAGCGCGTCGGGGCGATGTCAGCGGAGTCAACAGGGCTGGTCCAGGTCAAACCTGGCCTGTGGGACCCACGTGTTAGTGACTAACTAAACTAACCTAGTTTAATTAGCACTAACCTAGTTCAAACTAATTAAATTTAAACCTAAACTAGATTAATTAGCCAGACGGGGCCCTCATGTCATTCACCCAGGGGAGGTCAAATCCCCTGGTCAACCGGGGCTAAACCATCGGGGTTGAGTCGCCGGCGAGGCCGATACGGTGGAGGGCATCTGGATTCCTCCTCCGTTGACCAAATGGCCGGCAGAGGACATCTACGCGTAGCCTAGGCTCTCGCGCATCCAAAGCAACAGGCTGCAGCAGCTAGGGTGGCTGAAATCTTCGTCGGCGTCGGATGTGGTGGCTGCCGGAGCTCGGGCAACGACGGCTACGGTGCTGCGGTGCACGGCAAGGCGAGCTAGCGGCTGAGTTCGAATTCTGGGAGCAACCCGAGCACGATGACAAGCTCAGGTGCGAGCTATGGTGTCCGTAGCCACGACGGCGACAGAGCATGGCGCCGACGAGCTTCTGAGCTCATGGGGATGGCATCTACGGCGAGAAGCAGACCACGGGGCCAGGGGGAAACGGTGGAGGAGCTCACTGTGAACTCGAGGAGGGGCTCGGCTTGCTCGTGGACGACCTGGGGCAGACGAATCGGCCGGCGGCATCTCAGATGCCTGAGGTTGAAGAAGATGGCAGTGACGGCGGAGCAGGCCTCTCGGCGACATGTAGCTCGATGGAGAGGGCGAGGGCGTCGAGGCGGAGCTCAGGGATGCGTTGGAGAGGCTCGGGGATGGCCGTGGTCCTGGTGGTGCTTGTCGACGGCGTCGGCTGCGCTCGGGCGCGTGCGGGGAGAGAGTAGAGGAGGGGAATGAGCGAAGAAGAGTGAGGGAGAGAGGCAGGGAGGTGCGTGGCACCACCAGAGAAAGCCAGGGTGTCGAGGGGGAGCGGCAAGCAGGAGGTGGCCGGGGCACGTGTGCGCGCACGGCGGCCACACGCCCTCCTGCCCACTGGAAGGACGTGGAAGACGACAGGGAGGAGCCCCTGGTGGGTTGGGCTGGTTTTGCCCGGCTGGGCTGCTACAGTGCCAGGCCAGGTGGGCTTTGCTAGGTAAGTGCCAGGTAAGTTCTCTCTCTTTCTCTTTATTTCTGTTTTCTATTTTGTTATTTTGTTCTGGGCTTTATTAAAAATACTAAAACGTTTCCAAAAATCATGAAACTGCTCAATGCCACTGTTTGGGATATAACCAATAGCAAACATTTTATTTTATGATTATTTGAGCATTTAAAGTATTTTATGGCATTTAAATTCCCAAATGCAAATACTATATAATTTAATTCAGTGACCCTGTGTTGTCCTTGAAATGTGTGCACCTTTTTTGTCAGAGGTTATAGACCAAGGCAAAGATGATGAACATTTTAGAAGGGCATTTTGGGTTCATTGAAAATGATTTTTATTTGAACCTAGTTGGATTCATTTGTGCTAGGGTTTGGATCAATCCCCATTTCAGGTTTAAGAGAAATTTAAACATGATGCAACACAACACTATCTAACCCAGAGCAGACTAGAACTAGGGATGTGACAGTAATGTAGGCATGTATTCCGAATATAGTCATACGTGCTTATGGAAAAGAACTTGCATGACATCTTTTGTCCTACCCTCCCGTGGCAGCGGGGTCCTAACGGAAACTAAGGGATATTAAGGCCTCCTTTTAATAGAGAGCCGGAACAAAGCATTAGCACATAGTGAATACATGAACTCCTCAAACTACGGTTATCACCGAGAAGTATCCCAATTATTGTCACTTCGGGGTTGTCGGATCATAACACATAATAGGTGACTATAGACTTGCAAGATAGGATCAAGAACATACATATATTCATGAAAACATAATAGGTTCAGATCTGAAATCATGGCACTCGGGCCCATAGCAACATCAATCTGAGAACATAGTGGATACTAGGGATCAAACCCTAACAAAACTAACTTGATTACATGGTAAATCTCATCCAACCCATCACCGTCCAGCAAGCCTACGATGGAATTACTCACGCACGGCGGTGAGCATCATGAAATTGGTGATGGAGGATGGTTGATGGTGACGACGGCGACGAATCCCCCTCTCTGGAGCCCTGAATGCACTCCACATCAGCCCTCCCGAGAGAGATTAGGGCTTGGCGGCGGCTCCATATCGTAAAGCGCGATGAAACTTTCTCTCTGATTTTTTTCTCCATGAAACGGAATATATGGAGTTGGAGTTGAGGTCGGTGGAGTCTCAGGGGGCCCATAAGACAGGGGGGCGCGTCCATGGGGGCGGGCACGCCCCCCACCCTCGTGGACAGGGTGTGGGGCCCCTGGTCTTGATTCTTCTGCCACTATTTTTTATATTTTCCAAAAAGGGCCTCCGTGGATTTTCATGTCATTCCGAGAACTTTTGTTTTCTACACATAAAACAACATCATGTCTGTCCGGGTTAGTTTCATTCAAATCATGCAAGTTAGAGTCCAAAACAAGGGCAAAAGTGTTTGGAAAAGTAGATACGTTGGAGACATATCAGAGCACAGCCACCGCAATCGACCTTCACCTCTGCACCAACAACGGCCGCTGCATCAACCTGATCTGACCAGAGAAACACGACACCTCTCCGCTACTCCTTCAACCTATGTAAGTTTTCTTCTTCTTCACCTCAGATCTACCATTAGGGTTTCATTGTTCTTCGGTGTTCTTCAGTGTTCACCAATGTTCATTACTGCACCTTGCGGCCACATAAGAACTTGATAAATCTTGATATTCCTCCTGTGTGACCGTAGCTATAGTCCGTTTTTTTCTCATGATAGCATCTCTTCTTCAGAAAATAGATCCCATCTGGTTTTTTATTGTTCCGCTGTCACCACTTAGGGCTTTGGAAATTTTCTCCTTTTTAGAACTGTGGTAGATCCAAAATCATAACATCAACTTGTGAAACCTGTTTGTTCAATACTTAGGAATTTCTCATATCTGTAGCTTCCGCGCCATTGTAGGTGGTTTAACCTTTAAAAGATGATAACCCACCAGGTACCATTAGCCCTCTCTTAAAACCGCCAACTCAATCTTAACGTTTAAACAATCCAGTTTATTATGCATATATGCTTCAATTTCTTCTTCCTTCTGTCCTTAGGCCGGTTTATCTGCATTAGTCATGAATCTTTGAACCGACATTGATCCTTTTTTTCTAGCTTTCCATTAACATGGCAAAAAACATTCTATGCTTGCAATTGGGTTCCTTCCTGGGTCACTGAAGAACAACTGACTGGGTATGTTTTCACTAGCGCTTTAGCGAGCCAAGAAACCATCCACTGGAGGTTCCCCGGTTCAGAAAATCCTCCTGAGCCCCAGAATGGAGAAGTAATTGTATTTACTGATCATCTGAATCGAGGGTTCAGCCCACCCGGATTAAAATTCTTTCGTGATGTGCTTGCTAGCTTACAGATCCGCCCTCAAGATATTGGACCGAACTCTGTGTCCAAATATGCAACTTTCAAGTATTTTGTGAAGTCTATCTTCAAGAGGAACCCTTTGTGGAATTATTCCGGGACTTCTTTCACTTAAACCGCCGTACTGAATTTACGGACGGGCCCAACACTGAACTCGGGGGCGTTTCAATCCAGAAGAGAAAGGACGTTGACTTCCCTCACTCCAAACATCATAGCCACCCCAAGGACTGGAATCATACTTGGTTTTACTGCCGCAATACAGCTCCAGACAATGAAAATCGTCTGCCGGGTTATCGTGCATACCGACTTACCAAAACTCATCCTGTTCCTCAGCGACTAACTACCAAGGAACGATCAAAATATGCCCCTCAGCTAGCAAAACTCAGAGCTTTTGTGGCTAATGGTCTGACAGGCATTGATTTCGTTCGATGCTGGGTTTCTTGGATTGTTTTGCCTTTAAGCCGGCGCCCTGGTTTAATGTGTGAATACACAGGGGATCTAAAAGACCCTCAGCATCATATTGACATCCAGCTCACGGATGATGAAGTCAGCGAAGCTGTCAAGAAAATGCTTGATGAACCGGTGGCTGCCGGCAGCAGAGTAGGGCTTAGCCCCTTCTATGCGTCCAACAAAACGCCAGTTGTAAGGATTGTCTTATTTTTGGCTTAATCCATCCCTTCTTAATCATTCCTTTATAACTTGTTGTCCATCTGTGCAGGCTGATGATCCGTTCTGGAAGAGGAAAACACAGGATAAACCGGCGAGAGCTCCTTGCATCAAGACCAGGGTTACAAAGAAGCCCGCAAAGAAAAGAACTGCCAAACCCTCTGACTTGCCCAATGATGAAGAGCTCGATGACCCGGAATCAGTGGTAGAACTTGACTCTCTTGGTTCTTTTTTCATACATCTCATTGACAATGGTTGTTATCAGGATGATGCGGAAGCTAGCCACGCTGGTGATGCAGAGGTAATTGTTCTATTCTCTGACTTAAATCATGTGCCAGTACCAAAATTCCGTCGAGCAGTCCGGAAAGTAAAACATTCACACCCTCTTGTTTATTTGGATCCACACTTTTCTTTGAAGACACAGCAGCAAGAAGCTCACCGCACAACCCGGCATAGTGGTCAAGTGGTTACCTCCTCCAGTTTACCATATTCTCCGGTTCGCAAACGCCGTCAAGAGGTCTCTTGTTCTTCTAATACACTTTATCCTAAGGGAGGTTACTTCCGATATCCTCTTAATCCGTCTGATTCGAATTATCAGGGAACCTCCCATTCATCCTCCGATGATTCATCAACCACATAGATGCCTCCAATCAAGACCGTTCCTGGGTAAGCATAATATACTTAATCTTTTATGCCTTACACTAGTTTATTGTACTAACTTCTGCGTTTATTCTTTTCAGTGCCAAAGCCAGACTTAGCAAGAAAGACAAGCTCAGTACACTAGCTGATGATAATCCGGCTACTGAACCGGAGAGGACCTCAGAGGCTCTTGATCAGAATGCTGACATTACTCTGGATGATCCGGTACCTTAGGGTCAGGATACTTTTGTCGAACCGGCAGAAATGAATCCAACAAGCCAGTCCACTGACTCGCCAAGCCCAGCTGCCGATCCACCAAGCACAGCAAGAACATCTGCTAAACCTCCAAGCCCAGACAAGACTGTTGATGCCACAACAGATGATGTTGTGATTACCGGCTTTGGCCATACCGCTCCTGGCAATCCTGTTGCTTTATCAAAGCATAGTGCCAAAGAAGAATTTGCTGCTATGGACAAGGGCAAGTGGAAAACAGACTTATCCAGCTATGCTCACCTCAATGCTCAGGATATTTAATCTAGATATTTAAAACGTCTGTATACAAGCCGCGACTATGAAGCCGGTTTAGTAGGTCTAATGAAAGAGCGATATGAGGTAAATATCCATTCCTTTGCACAAATTCGTTTTCCTTATGGCCTGCTTTAAGTATCAACTCCAGTAGCCCCCAAGGGTTGTTTCATCAATGTGAATGTGAACCGGGACTTGTAGTAGAAAGATATTGGATTTTGCTTGTGTAGCCCCTGTAGACCGGTTTATACATTTAGGATGAACTGGTATATCTTCTGTAATGTAGTTTCCAAAATCCATTTCAATCATCAACATAATCCGGTTTGTGGAGAGAAACTTGATAACCTTGAATTGATCCGATATGCATTAGCCCCCAAGTGCCAAGTATATAACTTGTTATGTTCTTGGGACTTAAAATATTAGTCGAGAAAAAGCAATCCGCATTAGCCCCCAAGTGCTAAGTGTATACCTTGTTATGTGCTTGGGACTTTCAAAAAAGTACTACCAATTTGTTAACTGTCTCTTGCAGGCTGACTTGACCAACAAAGAGTCTCAAATCACGGACCTCCAAGAAAACATCAAGTCCCAGCAAGCCGAAACTTCAAAGGCCAAAGAAGAGCTGAAGGGCGCTTTAACAGCCATGGAACAATTGACGGATGGCTTCAAAGGCGAGCGAGCAGATTGGGAGGCTGAAAAAGCAACGTTGCTAAAGCGGGCGGAGGATGCTGAAGCGGCCCTTAAACCGGTAACAGAAGAGTTGACTGGCCTAAAGCAGCAAATCAACGCTATGACTTCTGCTGTCTTCGGTAAATACCCATTTTATGAATTGTACTTAATCATCCTTGAAACCACCGGTTTAACAATAATATTGTAACCGTTGCAGGTAGCCGTGTTGCCCATCTCGGTTCAGACATGCGCAAAAAGCTTAAGGCTGCCTATACTTTGATAGAGCAGTTATATACCGGCGCTCAATGGGTCATCTCCACAGCTTCATACAACAAACCGCCCCCAACTTCAATCAAGGACACATTGGCGAAGTTATCCATGACGCATGTACAGCTCGAGGAGGTAAAGAGGTCAGCTCCAAGGGCTGGCACTTTGTCCGCATTGACTCGGGCCAAGGCCTGGATAGCTGATCTTGATCTGCGGGATATTGGAAACGGCTATCCCAGCCAAAAAGAAGATGGGTCAGACTTTGACAATGACGCCCTCAGGGCTTTAACAAAGGAAATGCATCCACTTGCAGGTAAGTTGGCTGAGGAGAATGATTTGTCTTTCCACTGGTCGATTTATGACGCAGACAACAGACGGACTAATGCGTCGGTTTATGAAGCGCAAAATCATATCCCACCAATCCATAAGCATACTTATGCCCCTGATGTTGAACCGTCCAATCTTATAAGCGACGAAGCTGTCTTCCGAGCTTTATTTGGGATTGACTAGGCAACCATTGACTTCTAGCCACTGGGTGGGGAGGCGGAGGGTGAACCGGTGCAGGATGATCCGCAACCTTGACATCAACCTGAGGAAGAATCATAATCCGGAAGCCGGTTTATCGTCTGCACACTGTCATCCTTGTGAAAAACAATTATCCTTTTAGGCAGTCAAAAATGCCTTGTAATAGGCTAGCTTAAACACTTGGTCTGCTATGCCATCGTGCATAGCCACTTTGCCCGATACTGTTAATCTGCCATAATATGCATTGTCTGCTTATGATCCTTACCAGTTTTATGCAATCATGTTTCTTCATAGAATAAACTTAAAATTGCCCTGGCGGTTTACCGCCGGATGGGTTATGATACCCAATATAAAGCCATGGTTTATAACCAAGGATGTAAAACAATGAAATATGAAATACATCATACCTATTAAATTGAATCACATCATGGGTTTACCAACTTTCTTGTAGTAAGGGTGATAACCCAAATCTTAAGTGTTGATAACTCCCACTATGTTGTGCTGGTTCATAATAAGCCATGCCGGGTTATGATAAACACCAGATGATCATCCTGGTGACTTATAGTCAATGCTAGGCCGGGTTAACAAACACCGGTTTATAATTGGTTGTGTACTAACAACTTATAGTTGAAAGCCACGCCGGGTTAACAAACATCAGGTTATATTGATGACTTATAGTCAGGTCGAGTCAATAGACGCCGGTTTACTACAAACCTTATCAAAGAAGAAAAACTTTGACAAATAAAAGCAAATGAAAACTTGTTGTCGATGCTTTTGAAGGGCTGCTAGGCCCAAATTCAAGGCTTTTCATGGGCTGCCAGGCCACTGAGTTAAACCATTTTACAAAGCCTTTTAAGATGGGCCTCACATTAACCAATCGTCGTTTTAACTTTGACAAGTTCAGGGTCTGTATAAGATTGACTTTTCAAATGTTCGGTGGGTCATACCAGGATTAGCTGGACGGAGTGGCTTAATTGATGAAGGCAGGTTAACCCGGGGTTCTAGGTGAATACACCTGGCTTCCAAGCCTGGCTTGATAGCCTATTACAAGGGTCCTTCAAAACTCTTTGTTGTTGTGCACAAAGAGCCCCCAGGTAACATTGTGAGCTGTGCTCAGTGGGTACCTATGTTTGAGCTGTGTGTGGCAACAGACTCTCTTTGGTCCCTTGGGTGTGAAGCCCCCAAGCTTTGTTGTGGCTTTATAAGCCAGTTTGATGGGTAATCAGAACTCCGCTTTATAAGCATAAGCCCCCATGTAACCAAGAAGATATATAAGACGAAACGGCAGAGGCCCCGCTTTAGCAAGGATGCCGGTTTATTTATTGATCATAATATGTAGATTGTCAAAAATATATACATGATAGGAGCCTATGGTTCAGGTATAGTAAGGCCGAAGATGAGCAATATTCCACGATCGGCGGGTCTCCTCCTCCGACTTGCGTGAGTCTTTGTGCTTTCGAACATCGATGAGGTAGTATGACACGTTGTTCAGATTCTTGCTAACCACAAAGGGCCCTTCCCAAGGTGGGGATAACTTGTGCATGTCGTTCTGATCTTGGATAAGCCGAAGCACTAAGTCTCCTTCTTGAAAAGCTCTGGTTTTAACCCGGCGGCTGAGATAACGCCGCATGTCTTGTTGATAAATTGCCGAACGAGCTGCCGCAATATCTCATTTTTCATCTAACAGGTCCAATGCATCTTGGCGTGCTCTTTCATTGTCCGCTTCAACATAAGCTATCACTCGAGGCGAGTCATGGAGAATATCACTTAGGAGAACTGCTTCCGCTCCATAAACCATGAAGAAGGGTGTGTAACCCGTAGATCTATTGGGGGTGGTGTTAATGCTCCATAAAATGGAAGGCAACTCTTCCACCCAACAACTCGGTGTCCTCTGCAAAGGGACCATTAGCCGGGGCTTGATACACTTCAGGATTTCTTGATTAGCTCTCTCTGCTTGACCATTAGACTGGGGGTGAGCCACTGAGGACACATCAAGCCGGATGTGCTCTCGTTGACAGAACTCTCGTTGACAGAACCCTTAGAGAGATTCGTGACATTATCTGTTATAATGCTATGTGGAAAACCGAAGCGAAAAATCACCTTTTTCATGAATTGAACCGCCGTGGCCGCATCACACTTGCTTACTGGCTCTACCTCCACCCACTTGGTGAATTTATCAACCGCCACTACAAGGTGGGTCTTCTTATCCTTGGACCTCTTAAATGGCCCAATCATATCTAGCCCCCAAGTTGCAAATGGCCAGGTGATTGGAATCATCCTCAATTCCTGAGCCGGAACATGAGCTCGGTGTGAAAATTTCTGACAACTGTCACACTTCCTGACCAGATCCTCCGCATCAGCATGAGATGTTAACCAGTAAAAACCGTGTCTGAAAGCCATAGCCACCAGGGATTTTGAACCGGCATGATGACCACAATCTCCTTCATGGATTTCACGCAAGATCTCATAGCCTTCTTTAGGAGAAAACAACACTGAAACGCCCCTGAGACACTGCAATGATGTAACTCACCATTGACAATAGTCATGGACTTGGACCGCCGGATTATCTGCCTGGCCAGAACTTCGTCCTCGGGTAACTCGCCCCGGGTCATATACGCCAGGTATGGCACTATCCAATCAGGGATAGCATGAAGAACCGCCACCAATTGAGCCTCCGGGTCAGGAACAGCCAGATCCTCCTCCGTTGGTATTTTGACTGACGGATTATGCAGAACGTTAAGAAAAACATTGGGCGGTACCGGTTTACACTGGGATCCGAGCCGGCTTAAAGTGTTCGCCGCTTCATTCTTGCGCCAATCAATGTGCTTGACCTGGTAACCCTTCAAGTGACCGGCAATGATATCCACCTCGTGCTGATAAGCCGCCATGAGTGGATCCTTAGAATCACAAGTACCAAACACTTGCTGAGCCACTAAATCGGAGTCACCAAAGCAGCGTACCCGGATTAAGTTCATCTCCTTAGCCATCCGAAGACCGTGGAGTAAGGCCTCGTACTCAGCTGCATTGTTAGTACAGGGAAACATCAAACGGGGAACATAACAAAATTTCTCACCTCGAGAGGAAGTAAGAACCACTCCAGCCCCCGAGCCCTCCAATTGTCTGGATCCATCGAAGTGAATAGTCCAGTACGTGTTATCCGGTTTAACCTCCGGCGCCTGCAACTCTGTCCAGTCGTTGATGAAATCCACGAGCGCTTGGGACTTGATAGCTGTGCGAGGCATGTATTTTACCCCATGAGGTCCAAGCTCGATAGCCCACTTAGCAACCCGGCCAGTCGCCTCCCTGTTCTGAATGATATCTCCCAAAGGAGTGGAACTGACCACACTAATGGGATGGCCCTGAAAATATTGCTTAAGCTTCTGGCTCGCCATAAACACTCCATACACCAGTTTCTACCAATGTGGATATCTCTGCTTGGACTCAATAAGTACCACACTGATATAATAAACCAGCCGTTGAACCGGATACTCCTTACCAGCTTCCTTGCGCTCCACCACAATAGCCACGCTGACGGCTCGGGTGTTAGCAGCCACATATAACAGCAATGGTTCTTGTCACATCCCTAGTCCTGGTATGCAGTAGGCTAGCCCTTCATGTGTGCATCATGTTTAACTTTTGGAATGAACTTGATATGGGGGGTGTTCAAACCCTATCATAAAAAGGAATCCACCAGGTTCAACTAAAATATTTTTCAGTGAACCCAAATGGCCTTCAAAAATATTCATATAGTGATGCAGATTTTTGCACGATTTTTTGGATTGTTGAAATAACACATATAGTATTTTGAATTGGAGCAAATAAATACTTTATTGCTCCAATAATTCTGATTTTTGTTGAGGGGCTTTGGAATAATCCTTTTAGTCCCTGCAAAATTTATCAGAAGCAACAAAATTACTTTGGTTCAAAAACCAAATTAAAACAAATATCAGAAATAGAAAACAGAAACAAAATAGAGTAAGGAGAAGCCCAGCTGGCCGGCCCAGTTGGCCAGCCCAGCCCACCTGGCCCCTCCCCTGTCGCCTTCCACCTTGCCAGGAGGACGAGCGAGTGGCCACAGCGTGCGGGCACGCGCCCCTGCCACCTCCACCCTGCCTGCCTATGTCCCGGTCGCCTGGATCTCTCCCGCATCGCCACGTACCCCCCAGGCCCCCCAATCTCTCCCTGAACCCTTCCCCCTCCTCTGCTCTCCCTCTCACGCAGCCCGAGCGGAGCTCATCACCACCGCTCGCCATTGCCGCACCCATAGCCTCCCCCTTGACCCCTCGGCGTGCCCAGTAGCTCAGCTACCTCGTCCTCGACCTCCTCACCAAGCCAAGCGACGCCGGACGCACCCGAACGACCTCACCGCCGTCTTCTTCAACCTCGGGCCACCGAGATCGCCGGCGATCGTGCGCCGCTCCGACGCCTCCCCGAGCCCGATGTAACCTCCAAACGATGCGCTGTGAGCCTCCGGTCGATCCCCCTCTCCTTTCCGCGTCATTTTCGCGCTCTAGCCGTAGATGCACCAGATCCGAGTTGTGCTCGCCGTCGGTCACGAGGCCGTCGTGGACACAGCTAGCAAAGCTCGCGTTCGAGCTTGTCGACGTGCTCAGCACGCTCCCAGGAGCCGAACGCACACACTCGCTCGTCCTGCTGTGCTCCAGAACTGTCTGCCCGAGCTCCGGTCGCCACCCCGACCTCGTTTCCGATGAGATCCGGCCACCCCAGCTCACCCCGCTTGCTCCACCAGCCACGGCGCACTCCCAGGAACCCATAGGAGCAAACCCTGCATCGAACGGTGCTCCGTAGCGAGCACACGATGCACCTCCGCCGTCGGCTGAGGTTATCGTAGGTTAACCTCTGGCGAGGATGACGTGGCACCTTAATTAAACGCTATTGACGCCACTAACTAACCCCCTAGCTCACTGGCAGATGGGCTTCACGCCCTAATTAATCCCAATTTTGTTTCTATTTAGGTTAGTTTAAAACCCAGCGGCACTCACATGCCTGAGTTGACCCCGCTGACGTGGCCGTTGACTGGGGCCACACGTCAGCGACCCTAACCAGCACCGTGACACTGACCAGTGGGACCCCCCTGGTCCGGTTTGACCTGGACCGGGTCAGTTGACTCGTTCATGTCACAGTGACGCAGTTAATCATTTTCTAGAATAAAAATAATCCAGGAAATTCCAGAAAATATCCAAAACTTCTAAAATTAATAGAAAATCAACCGTAACTCCAAATGAAATAATTTATATATGAAAAATGATCATACAAAATCCAATCTATCCATCTGTACCATTTTCATGCATGTTAGAATAACTTATAGCTGCTGTTTAGCACAAATCATATAAAGGGCATTTAAGAAATCACATATGGAGTTTGAATTTGAATCTTAGATTCAAACGAACTCCGTTTAACCTACTGCTAGTTGCATTATCTCAAACCACAGCATATTGCCATGTCATGATCATGCATCATATTGTGCATTGCATTGATTCTGTTCTTCCTTGTTTGCCGGTGTTTGTCCCCTCTTGATAGACGTGGTTCCAACGATGAGTTCGATAACACCGATGAAGAAAACTATATTATCTTCAGAAGTGCCAGGCAAGCAAAACCCCCTTGTTCATCCCGACACAATCCCACTCTCTCGCTCCTGCTCTCTTTTACTGCATTAGGACAACAACAATTCAACGGTTACATCCTGCGGTAGTTGAACCCCTTTCCTCTGCATGACCTGTCATTGCCATAGTAACTAGATGAAACCCACTAGCATGAGTAGGAGTTGTTTGAGCTTGATGTGCGTACTCATTCATGCTTGTTTGTCATGCCTGCTACTACTTAGAGTTGAGTCAGGTCTGATTCATCGATGATGAATTGGAATGTGGTGAACATGTCCTACTGTTGAGAGTTAAGTGTGTGAACACGATTTGGTAAAGGTAGCAGTGAGAGGCCATGTAGGAGTACATGGTGGGTTGTCTCATTGCAGCCGTCCTTAGGAACTGAGTTCTGTGTTAGTGATCCATGAACAACTACTACCACACATTGGAATGCTTCAGTGCCCCTCTCGACTTATTAATCAACATGATCTCTGTCTACGAGTTGCAACTAGTTTTTGGTGTTTGTAGGTAGTGTTACTAGTCTACCAAGTGGCACACGGTATAGGTGGGCTTGGGACAGACTAGGCACCGTGGCAAGGCGTACCAAGCGTAGATCCACCCGTCGAGGTGGGCTTGGGAACCCTGCACACATCATTTGGGGCTGTGAGCGACACCCCGGTTAGATCTCCTTGCGGATGGAACCCAAATAGGCAATAAACCTGGACGAGAGACTTGTGTGGTTAGTCAGGTCGTGGCCGATACCCTCGTTGGGCTTCCGCTTGAAGGTTGCCGAGTACATGTCGTGTAAACGGCGATAAGTGGTGAGAGCGTGTGTGAAGAAGTACACCCCTTCAGGGTTAACATTATCTATTCGAATAGCCGTGTCTGCGGTAAAGGACTTCTGGGTTGCCTGTACAGTTCATAGATAGCTTGAAGTGGATACTCTAAAATGTGCAAGATAAGCCTGAGTGCTATGGATGGTGTTCTCGTAGGTAGACGGGAGCGGATCCATAGTGGTGTATTGATATGGTGAGTATGTGGACTCGTGTACGCCACCTCAAAAGAGTTACTTGCAGTCGTAGTTCAGGTTATCCACTGAGTCAAAGCTGGCTTGCTGCGGTTAAACCCCACCATTCCCCTTTGTTGATAATGATGCATAATTAGTTAGTTCTGATGTAAGTCTTGCTGGGTACATCTGTACTCACGTTTGCCTATTTTATGTTTTTGCAAAGACTTCGGTCTCACTAGTAGTTCCGCGTGGACTTCGACGTTTAGCTTGTTACCTCAGCTACGATCTTGTGCCCTCGGCAGGATCTGGTAGATAGTCAGGCTTCTCAGCCTTTTTCATTTATAGTTGTCTGTACTCAGACATGTTAAGCTTCCGCATGTGCTTTGACTTGTATGCTCTGAATGTTGGGTCATGAGACCCATGTTTGTAATATCTCGCTCCTGGAGCCTATTGAAAAAAATACTTGAGTTGTAGAGTCATGTTGTGATGCCATGTTGTATTTGCACATATCGAGCATATTGTGTGTATGCTATTGAAATGCTTGGTATGTGTGGGATCTGACTATCTAGCTATTTATCCTTGGTAGCCTCTCTTATCGGGAAATGTCTCCTAGTGCTTCCACTGAGCCTTGGTAGCTTGCTACTGCTCTGGAACACTTAGGCTGGCTGGCATGTGTCCTTCTTTGTTCCTGTGTTTGTCCCTTCGGGGAAATGTCACGCGGTGTCTACCGGAGTCCTGTTAGCCTGCTATAGCCCGGTTTACTGGAGTCCTACTAGCCCAGCTGCTAGAGCTCGGATTCACTCGCTGATGACCGACACGTTCGTTGCTGGGTCATGTATGCCTGTCCATGTAAGTTATTGCCACTTTGGGTTTACGACTAGCCATGTCAGCCCGGGCTCCTGGTCATATGGATGCTAGTGACACTATCATATCACTAAAAAAAATACACTTCCGTGATGATACGTGTTTGTCTCAGTAGGTCGCGTTTTTTGTCATGCATGTAAATCCATGACAAATTTATGATAGAATCAAGATAGTCATACATGTGTTGTTGTAGAAGTGTTCCATGATATTACCAAAATTATCATCACGGAAGTGTCCACTTCCATGACGATAAATCGCGCGTCACAGAAGTGCTTTCGTCAAGGGTGACCAACACGTGGCATCCACCGTAACGGAACGCTGTTAAGCTATCGGGTCAGGTTTTAGATCTGATAACCCGTTAACAGCCCCGACCAATAGGGATTTTCCACGTGTAAAATCATCATTGGCTGGAGGAAACACGTGTCGGCTCACCGTTGGGACATATGTCATCTACTCATTGGACAGAAGGCGCCTATGATACGTCGACACATGGCACGGCCCAGCAGAGGCCCATTCCTGTGAAAAGGCCGGCCCGTTTGACTTGGTCAAAAGGTGGCGGGCCGGCCCATGTAAAGCATGTTAACGGCCTGTTCGCATATAGCCCATTTACAGCCCGCTAACCCAAGGCCTGTTACGCCCTATCCGAATTAGGCCCAGTAGCATCATCTGGGCCACCCAATATGATTCCAGCCCGTTTTCACTTCTGGCCCATGTATGCCCCATGACGTCTTTCGGCCCATATGAGGCCCTATGTAACTCTTGGCCTATTAACGGCCCGTGGTGAAACTGGCCCGTAATGAACAGTGTATCACTTTACACACATTAACGGCCCGTGGTGAAACTGGCCCGTAATGAACAGTGTATCACTTTATACCCATTAAGGGCTTGTTATTCCGTTGGGCCGTTTCTAGCCCATGTTATCTTTCGGCCTTGTCAGAGCCCATTTATTCTTGGGCTCATCTCCAGCATTCGTTTACTTACGGCCCGTTACTGTCATTTTCTGCTTGTGGGCCAAATTCAGCCTGTGGTTACAGTCGGCCCGTTTGTGGTCCATTAACACATTGGGCCGTTTCAATAGCGTCATGAAATACGGCCTATTAATGATGGCCCGTTATGGTCGGCCCATGAATGGACGATTCCAACTCTAGCCCATTTACGGCCATAACGCGGCCTGTTATTGGCCCATGTTTGGCCAATCGATCATACTGCCCGTATAAGGCCCATTGATGATACGGCCCGTAGAATGCCCATTGTTTCTACGGCCCATAGAAGGCCCATTATTTCTACGACCCATAGATGTAACGCCCCGGATTCGATGCGCCAGGTGTCTGCCAGTTATTCGCCATCGTTGCCATGTCATTTGATTGCGTGTTGCATTTTGCCATGTCATCATCTGCATTTCATCTGCATGTTTTTCAAAACTTGCATCCGTTCGGGTTCTCCCGGTTCTCTCCGTTGTCCGTTCGGAGTCAGGACCTCTCGCGTGCGCCCGTCGCCCCTCTCAGGCCTTCTTGTCATGTGCGGGTGTTAAACTTTCTCGGAATGGCCCGAGGTTTTCCAAGCGGCCTTGGTATAGCACCGGTAGACCGCCTGTCAAGTTTCATGCCATTTGGAGGTCGTTTGATGCTCCAACGATTAACCGGGTAACCGTAAAAGCCCCTTTCTCTTTCCAGCCCAACACCCTTCCAAAGTGGCCCAAAACCCAGCAAACTCCCCTCCATGCTCTCGGTCGTTCGATGACGATCGTGTGGCCGAAAACCGCTCCTCATTTGGACTCTCCTAGCTCCCTCTACCTATAAATTAGTCCATCTCCCCCGAAATCGCAGTTGAAACCCTAGATCCCACCTCATGTGCGCCACCGGACATGTCCGCCCGCCACCGGACGCGTCCGCCGCCGCCCGACGAGTCCCAGAGCGCCACGTGTCCCGCGCAGCCTTCCCCCGCCCACGGCCACCGCCGCCCGCCCGAGCCCATCGTGGGCCCGCGCAGGCCCGGCCGGCCGTCGTCCGCGCCCATCGCCCGCCGCCACGCCTCCCGGCCCGCTCGCCGCCGCCGCCCTTCGCCGCCGCATCGCTGGACTCCGCTACCGGCCGCCGCCGCCATCACCGGCGCCCTGCGCCCAGCCTCTCCGCGCGCTTGCCCCGCCGTCGACCCGCAGCCCTGCTCCGCCGCCCGCGGCCGCCGTCGTCATCGCTGCCGGCCGGAGCAACCCCGCCATCGCGACCTCTTCCGCGCCGCCGTCCAGGGAGCCCGTCGGAGCGTCGCCACCTCACTCCGCGGATGCCACCGCCGCCGTGCGCGCCCCGCGCCGCTTGCCAGAGCCGCGCCCCCTCGCCGGCGCCGCCTCCCGTCGCCCTCGCCTCCAACTCCGGCCGGAGCCCTCGCCGGAGCTCTCGCCGGAGCCGCCGGACCCGTCGCCTCAGATCGGGACGAGATCCACCAGGAGCTCATGCAAACGCCCGCGCCCGATCCGGATCTCTCCGTCCCGCACGACCGCGTCCAGTTTCGGAGGTTGTATTTCCACCAAGTCCCTGTTATTTTGACATTATCATGCCATGTTCATCGCATCATATCTCCATGCATACTGCTCCGTTTCATGCGTGTAATATGTCAAATTGTTCGCCTCAACGAGTACTTCATTTCATTCCATTGCATCATGTTCATTTGAGCTCATCAAGATGCCTGAATCATCGTTGCAAGAGTGCTATATGATGTTGTCTGCTGTCAGTTAACAGAACATGCTCATTTGTCATTTTTGCCATGTTTGGTGTGTGCATCTTATGAGGTTGATGTCTACATGTGTTTTAAACTATGCCATGTCTTCTTTATAGAGGTTCTTACCATGTATTTTTGTGATCAATGTGGTGACTAGCACAAGCATGTAAACTAGGCTTCGTGATGTTGCTGATTTTAGTCCCTGTTCTGCTGTTATTTTGATGCCATGTAAGCATGATGCTACAGAGAGATCCATGCTTATTTTGAGATACTTCAGTAAGGATGTTTTGAACATATGGTTTTTGTCTATCCATTCATGCCCCTGTTTGCAATTATGGAGTAGTCTAGCATGTCATTGTCGTGCTCTACTTTTGCTACAAAATGTTTCCTGGCAGATTGTTTACATGTTATTCAATTTTGCCAAGGTTGTTGTAGTTGATCCTTGCATGCTATGAACTTGTTCTTGCCTTGGTTTGTTTCATAAACATGTCTTCTTGATGATTATATGCTTATCTTGTCATGCAATGACTTGTGGTGAGTGAATCAAGCTTGCTAAGTAGGGTACTTGTTGTTGCTGTTTTGTTAGTCTGAATCTATTATTTGGTGATGCTATGTAAACGTGTTTCTACAAATCATTCTATGCATAATCTGGAGATGTTCACTAAGGGCGTTTTGTTCTACATGTCATGCTCTATGCATTCATGCCCCTGGTTGCATTTATAGCCTGCTGTAGTTTGTTGTTTTCTTGCTCCAAAGTTGATAAATAATGTTGTTGTCAGCCTGTTAACGTTAAGTTCAGTTGTTGCCATGCTTGTTTTTAGTGATCCATGTACCCTATGAACTTGCTCTTGCCATCCTTAGCTTCATAAACATGCCTTCTTACTGTTGGTTGCCTTGCCATGCCATTTATTGCTCTGTGGTGAGTGGTACAAGCTCACCAACATGTCTACTTATTGTTGTTTCTGCCATGTATGAATCTGTCATATAACTTGCCATGTTTACGTGGGTGCCATTATATCTTCTGATCCTTTTTGGCTCATGGTCAGTAAAGGAATTTTGTTCTATGCAATTAGTAGATTCATGTCATGCCTTTGTTTGCCATAATAAGTTCCTGTAACATGTTGTTTGATAGATCTAAACATTGCAACCTGATGTTATTTTCTGCAAAGTCTGAACTGTTATTATTTGCAATCTTGCCATATGTGATTGAGCATGTTCTAATGATTTCTGGAGATAGCTCAGTGTTCATGTTTTGTTATGCTTTACCTGTACATCATGCCCATGACTTTTGTTTTCATATTGTGGTACTGGAGCAAGTTGCTTTGATGCTTGCAAGATGTCTAGTTGCTGTTTTGGACAGATTGTTGTCATATCTTGTATAGTGTGTGTGTGTTGAACCGTTGCTCCGTTTTGAGTGTGCTCTATATGAAATTTGCTTAGAATTGCATGTAGTTTCATGTTATCATGTTGCATCCTTGTTTTGAGGTGTTTGTTTGATGTTTTAATGCATTTTGCATCAATGCCAAGTTTAAATTGTTTTGCTCATATCTTCTAGGCCGTAGCTCCGAACTAAATGAACTTTATATGTAACTTGACCAGAATCTCGTGTAGATCATCTTGGTGCATCTTAACTTGCTGTTTAACAACTTGAACATAAGGTTTATTATGATCTGGACCAACTTCGAAATTTGCATATGAGGACTTACCGGAATTGTTATATGTTGTTCCCGGCCTCATTTAAACTTGCCTTGATGTGTTGCTGTTGTTTGCATCATCTCTTGCCATGAGTAGCTCCATATAGCTTTGTCATGCATCATGCTTGTTATGCATCATGCCTTGTTCATGTGTGGTGTGCTTACTATGTTGTGTGCTTCTTCTCGATAGTTCCCGTTTCGTTGCAATCGTGAGGATTCGTTCGTCTACGCTTGGTTCATCTTCGTAGCTTCATCTTCTTCATGGACTCGTTCTTCTTCCTAGCAGGATTTCAGGCAAGATGGCCGCTACCCTGGATCTCACTTCTATCATTGCTATGCTAGTTGCTTCGTTCTATCGCTTTGCTGCGTCACCTATCACATGTTTATCAAGCCTCCCTAATTGCCATGAACCTCTAACCTTTGACACCCTTCCTAGCAAACCTTTGCTTGGGTATGTTACCGCTTTGCTCAGCCCCTCTTACAGCGTTGCTAGTTGCAGGTGAAGTTAAAGATTGCTCCATGGTGGACAGGATCTTGTTGGGATATCACTATATCTCTTATATTATTAATGCATCTATATACTTGGTAAAGGGTGGAAGACTCGGCCTTATGCCTGGTGTTTTGTTCCACTCTTGCCGCCCTAGTTTCTGTCATACCGGTGTTATGTTCCCGGATTTTGCGTTCCTTACGCGGTTGGGTGATTTATGGGACCCCCTTGACAGTTCGCTTTGAATAAAACTCCTCCAGCAAGGCCCAACATTGGTTTTACCATTTGCCTCACCACCACCTACTTTTCCCTAGGGAATCGCTCTCTCGAGGGTCATCTTTATTATAGCCCCCCCCGGGCCAGTGCTTGTCTAAGTGTTGGTCCGAACTAGAACCCTTTGCAGCGCCCCCTCAGGGAAACTTGAGGTCTGGTTTTAGTTGTACGGATTGCTCATCCGGTTTTGCCCTAAGAACGAGATATGTGCAGCTCGTATCGGGATTGTCGGCGCATCGAGCGGTCTTGCTGGTCTTGTTTTACCATTGTCGAAATGCTTGTAAACCGGGATTCCGAGTCTGATCGGGTCTTCCTCGGAGAAGGTATATCCTTCGTTGATCGCGAGAGCTTATCATGGGCTAAGTTGGGACACCCCTGTAGGGTATAATCTTTCGAAAGCCGTGCCTACAGTTATAGGCAGATGGGAATTTGTTAATGTCCGGTTGTAGATAACTTAACACCAGATCCGCATTAAAACGCATCAACCGTGTGAGTAGCCGTGATGGTCTCTTTTCGGCGGAGTCCGGGAAGTGGACATGGTTTTTGGGTTATGTTTGACGTAAGTAGGAGTTCAGGATCACTTCTTGATCATTGCTAGTTTCACGACCGTTCCGCTTGCTCTCTTCTCGCTCTTATTTGCGTATGTTAGCCACCATATATGCTTAGTCGCTGCTGCAGCCTCACCACTTTACCCCTTCCTTCCCCTTTAAGCTTTGCTAGTCTTGACACACATGGTAATGGGATTGCTGAGTCTTCGTGGCTCACAGATTACTACAACAACAGTTGAAGGTACAGGTTATGCGATGATCATGACGCGAGAGCGATCCTTGCTTTGCGTTGAGTTCTTCTTCTGCTTCTTCTTCGATCAGGGGATAGGTTCCAGGTCGGCAGCCTGGGCTAGCAGGGTGGATGTCGTTTGAGTTTCTGTTTGTGTTTCATCCGTAGTCGGATGTTGATCTTATGTATGATGTATTGTGATGTTGTATTCGTGTGGCATTGTATGCCTTTTGTATGTATCCCCATCTATTATGTAATGTTGATGTAATGATATCCACCTTGCAAAAGCGTTTCAATATGCGGGTCTATCCTTGGTGGGACCTTCGAGTTCCTTTTGGATAGGGTCGCATATTGGGCGTGACAAGTTGGTATCAGAGCCTCGACCGACCTTAGGACCCCCCTTGATTGATCGTGTAGTTTGGCCGTTGTTGAGTCTAGAAGAAAACTGTTTTCGGAGTCTAGTTATATCGGAGAGTAGGAATTCTTTTTACTCCTCTGTCCCTTCGTCGCTCTGGTGAGGAATCTTGACATAGCTGTTTTGAACTACTCCTCTTCCCTTCAAATTTTTCTTTAGGATCACGAAGTGGGTTTTCTGATCGTTGGTTCTCAGCTCTTTTGATCCGGTGCATTTCTCGTCAAGTTGACTCGAGCCTCTTCATCATTAAGTTCAATCCTCAGTTGTTTTCTTTTCCCACCCGCCCACCCCTTTTCATCTCAGAGCCGGAGTCCGTAATTGAGTATTCATCTTACTTGTGCGAAATCTTTGCCGTCTTTCCTCAATGATTTCAACCGGTGTTTTCTCTTCAAGATATTCGTCGTTTTCCCCTTCCAAGTGGCCTTTGTTTTCCCGCCCTCCCACCCTTTTTCTTCCCGGAGCCTAAGCCTATTTCGAGCATCAATTTCATTCATGTGGAACCTCTTCAGTCTTTCGTAAATTATCTCAACCGATGAATTCTCATCTCGTTCGTCATTCTTCATCTTTTTCTTCTCCGGTGGATTCAATTCCATTTTCGGTAGTGATTATATTCTTTCCATCAGCTCAAGTGTTTTCTCTGCTCGTTTGCCTCTCGCCATTCAATCATTCCGGAGTTCGCAAGACATCTCAGAAAATTCGTCTATGTTCCAATTAATGCGAGGTTGTCACCTCATTCAAATATTCAATTGTTCTGGTGCATCATCTATCTGTTCAACATCCCTTTCCAATGGTGTTCTCTTTTAGTGGGCCCATAACCCACAGGTCTTTTCCCAGGATCTTACCTGACTCTTCTAATTTTTTTCCGGAGCTATTCTCAATTCTTTTCAAAGTGTGACGTAAGAATGGATTCCATCAGTCACATGCCTTCTCCAAGATCGCTTTCAAATTCTTTTCGTCTTTGGTTCAACCTTTCCTCTTTTTCATTCTTCCGGAGTATCTCAGCAATTTTGCTGGTGTTTCTCGTCGTCTTTTGAAGATCGAAGGAGAGTTTTCCTCTAAATCTTGTCTGTTCTCTCGAATATTCATGATTCTAGCTTCATGCCATCCTCTCGAATTATTCCAATTGTCAGATATTCTTTTCTTATCCATTCGGAGTATGTCAGGAGTTGTTTTTCCATTTCTTTTCACCGGAGGCCATTATTCCAGCTATCGTCCCCTAATTATCCCGAAGCTTCGTTCAAGTATTCTTTATCAGCTTGTTATCTCTTTGTTGTTTTGCATCTAAATCCCCTCTAACATATTTGTTCCTTCTAATTCTTCCCGGTGATTCATTCTCTTTCATCAGTCATTTTGAATTCTTACGCTGGTTCATTCAGATTCTTTTTCCTTTGTTATCGTATCAATCCATTCGTTCTTTCAATCCTACCGGTGGTTCATGAAGACCTTCTTAAGGTGGCGCTATATCTCTTCTCAATCCTTTTCTAGAATAATAAGTAGTATGCAAAAATCCATTGCTTGTCATCAATTTAATTTGATGAAGGATAAGCATACAATAAATCTTATTCTTATTTCATCCAAGCAAGTAATTCCTTTCCTTCGGAGTTTGTTCGTGAGGAATAAATTCTAGTTCCAAGTGTTTTCATCTTTTCTTTTCCCGGAGTTCAATTTCCTCAGCCATTTCATCGGAAACCTCCATCTAAATCATCGCAAGGCTCATCTTATTCGTTCATCCTTTATTCTATCTCATCATCCTTTTGTTACCGGAGTTCTTCATGGTGGTTCTTTATGAATTAATTCATTCTTTCAAGAGTTCATGAAGATTCTTGTTGGCGGAGTTCAAGTATCTTTTCTTCTCGCATCTCGAAGTGCAATTAATTCTCCGTATTCTTTTGAAGTGGAGTTTTGCATTTCTTCGTTCTTCTAAGTTATCCAATCATTTCTGTTTGCAGCTGGTTATCACCTCATAATTTCTGAGATGTTATCCATAAGTCCACGACAAGTTTATTCTTTTCGTTGTTGAATTTTCTCAACAACTCCATTCAATCTTTTCTTCTAAGGTTGCTTTCTATTTCATTCGTGGCACAAGTTGTCATTTTCTTCTCCGTTCTTTTCATTCAACTCTTTTAATTCTTCCGGAGGTATTGCGTTGCTTATGTCGTCAAGTGTCATTCCATCCCCTCAAGTTCATGTTCTTTTCCTTCCATTTTCAGCCGGAGTGCTGCCTAAATCCTTTCAGTATTATTAGTTTCTTATCTCGTTCTAACCGGAGTGGTTTCATAGCCTATCTGATTCCGTGAGCTTTTGATTCTCGTCATTCTCGTCGTTCCTCTCTTCTTCTCGAGTGCTCTCGATTCTTTGCTTCTTCTCTTGAGTTCTTGTTTCTCCTCATCCCTTTTCCCTTCCGTCTCGGTCCTAACATCTCGGGACGAGATCTCTTGTTAGTGGAGGAGTGTTGTAACGCCCCGGATTCGATGCGCCAGGTGTCTGCCAGTTATTCGCCGTCGTTGCCATGTCATTAGATTGCATGTTGCATTTTGCCATGTCATCATCTGCATTTCATCTGCATGTTTTTCAAAACTTGCATCCGTTCAGGTTCTCCCGGTTCTCCCAGTTCTCTCTGTTGTCCGTTCGGAGTCAGGACCTCTCGCGTGCGCCCGTCGCCCCTCTCAGACCTTGTTTTTGTGTGCGGGTGTTAAACTTTCTCGGAATGGCCCGAGGTTTGCCAAGAAGCCTTGGTATAGCACCGGTAGACCGCATGTCAAGTTTCCTGCCATTTGGAGATCGTTTGATGCTCCAACGGTTAACCGGGTAACAGTAAAAGCCCCTTTCTCTTTGCAGCCCAACACCCTTCCAAAGTGGCCCAAAACCCAGAAAACTCCCCACCATGCTCTCGGTCGTTCGATCATAATCGCGTGGTCGAAAACCGCTCCTCATTTGGACTCTCCTAGCTCCCTCTACCTATAAATTAGTCCACCTCCCCCGAAATCGCAGTTGAAACCCTAGATCCCACCTCCTTTGCGCCACCGGACATGTCCGCCCGCCACCGGACACGTCCGCCGCCGCCGCCCGACGAGTCCCAGAGCGCCACGTGTCCCGTGCAGCCGTCCCCCGCCCGCGGCCACCGCGGCCCGCCCGAGCCCATCGTGGGCCCACGCAGGCCCGACCGGCCGTCGTCCGCGCCCGTCGCCCG
>NC_041381.1:428719538-428767086 GCF_002162155.2 Triticum dicoccoides
GCCGTCGACCCGCAGCCCCGCTCCGCCGCTCGCGGCCGCCGTCGTCGTCGCTGCCGGCCGGAGCAACACCGCCGTCGCGACCTCTTCCTCGCCGCCGCCCAGGGAGCCCATCGAAGCCCTGCCACATCACTCCGCGGACGCCACCGCCGCCTTGCGCGCCCCGCGCCGCTCGCCGGAGCCGCGCCCCCTCGACGGCGCTGCCTCCCGTCGCCCTCGCCTCCAACTCCGGCCGGAGCCCTCGCCGGAGCTCTCGCCGGAGCCGCCGGACCCGTCGCCCCGGATCGGGACGAGATCCACCAGGAGCTCATCCAAACGCCCGTGCCCGATCCGGATCACTCCATCCCGCACGACCGCGTCCAGTTTCGGAGGTTGTATTTCCACCAAGTCCCTGTTATTTTGACATTATCATGCCATGTTCATCGCATCATATCTCCATGCATATTGCTCCGTTTCGTGCGTGTATTATGTCAAATTGTTCGCCTCAACGAGTACTTCATTCCATTCCATTGCATCATGTTCATTTGAGCTCATCAAGATGCCTGAATCATCGTTGCAAGAGTGTTATATGATGTTGTCTGCTGTCTGTTAACAGAACATGCTCATTTGTCATTTTTGCCATGTTTGGTCTGTGCATCTTATGAGGTTGATGTCTACATGTGTTTTGAACTATGCCATGTCTTCTTTACGGAGGTGCTTACCATGTATTTTTGTGATCAATGTGGTGACTAGCACAAGCATGTAAACTAGGCTTCGTGATGTTGCTGATTTTAGTCCCTGTTCTGCTGTTATTTTGATGCCATGTAAACATGATGCTATAGAGAGATCCATGCTTATTTTGAGATACTTCAATAAGGATGTTTTGAACATATGGTTTTTGTCTATCCATTCATGCCCCTATTTGCAATTATGGAGTAGTCTAGCATGTCATTGTCGTGCTCTACTTTTGCTACAAAATGTTTCCTGGCAGATTGTTTACATGTTATTCAATTTTGCCAAGGTTGTTGTAGTTGATCCTTGCATGCTATGAACTTGTTCTTGCCTTGGTTTGTTTCATAAACATGTCTTCTTGCTGATTATATGCTTATCTTGTCATGCAATGACTTGTGGTGAGTGAATCAAGCTTGCTAAGTAGGGTACTTGCTGTTGCTGTTTTGTTAGTCTGAATCTGTTATTTGGTGATGCTATGTAAACGTGCTTCTACAAATCATTCTATGCATAATCTGGAGATGTTCACTAAGGGTGTTTTGTTCTACATGTCATGCTCTATGCATTCATGCCCCTGGTTGCATTTAGAGCCTGCTATAGCTTGTTGTTTTCTTGCTCCAAAGTTGATAAATAATGTTGTTGTCAGCCTGTTAACATTAAGTTCAGTTGTTGCCATGCTTGTTTTTAGTGATCCATGTACCCTATGAACTTGCTCTTGCCATCCTTAGCTTCATAAACATGCCTTCTTACTGTTGGTTGCCTTGCCATGCCATTTATTGCTCTGTGGTGAGTGGTACAAGCTCACCAACATGCCTACTTATTGTTGTTTCTGCCATGTATGAATCTGTCATATAACTTGCCATGTTTACATGGGTGCCATTATATCTTCTGATCCTTTTTGGCTCATGGTCAGTAAAGGACTTTTGTTCTATGCAATTAGTAGATTCATGCCATGCCTTTGTTTGCCATAATAAGTTCCTGTAACATGTTGTTTGATAGCTCTAAATATTGCAACCTGATGTTATTTTCTGCAAAGTCTGAACTGTTATTATTTGCAATCTTGCCATATGTGATTGAGCATGCTCTATTGATTTCTGGAGATAGCTCAGTGTTCATGTTTTGTTATGCTTTACCTGTACATCATGCCCATGCCTTTTTTTCATATTGTGGTACTGTAGCATGTTGCTTTGATGCTTGCAAGATGCCTAGTTGCTATTTTGGACAGATTGTTGTCATATCTTGTATAGTGTGTGTGTTGAACCGTTGCTCTGTTTTGAGTGTGCTCTATATGAAACTTGCTTAGAATTGCATGTAGTTTCATGTTATCATGTTGCATCCTTGTTTTGAGGTGTTTGCTTGATGTTTGAATGCATTTTGCATCAATGCCATGTTTAACTTGTTTTGCTCATATCTTCTAGGCCGTAGCTCCGAACTAAATGAACTTTATATGTAACTTGACTAGAATCTCGTGTAGATCATCTTGGTGCATCTTAACTTGATGTTTAACAACTTGAACATAAGGTTTATTCAGATCTGGACCAACTTCGAAATTTGCATATGAGGACTTACCGGAATTGTTATATGTTGTTCCCGGCCTCATTTAAACTTGCCTTGATGTGTTGCTCTTGTTTGCATCATCTCTTGCCATGAGTAGCTCCATATAGCTTTGTCATGCATTATGCTTATTGTGCATCATGCCTGGTTCATGTGTGGTGTGTTTACTATGTTGTGTGCTTCTTCTCGATAGTTCCCGTTTCATTGCGATCGTGAGGATTCGTTCGTCTACGCTTGTTTCGTCTTCGCGGCTTCATCTTCTTCATGACTCGTTCTTATTCCTAGCGGGATTTCAGTCAAGATGAAGGCTACCCTGGATCTCACTTCTATCATTGCTATGCTAGTTGCTTTGTTCTATCGCTTTGCTGCGTTACCTATCGCCTGTTTATCAAGCCTCCCTAATTGCCATGAACCTCTAACCTTTGACACCCTTCCTAGCAAACCTTTGCTTGGCTATGTTACCGCTTTGCTCAGCCCCTCTTATAGCGTTGCTAGTTGCAGGTGAAGTTGAAGATTGCTCCATGGTGGACAGGATTTTGTTGGGATATCACTATATCTCTTATATTATTAATGCATCTATATACTTGGTAAAGGGTGGAAGACTCGGCCTTATGCCTGGTGTTTTGTTCCACTCTTGCCGCCCTAGTTTCCGTCATACCGGTGTTATGTTCCTGGATTTTGCGTTCCTTACGCGGTTGGGTGATTTATGGGACCCCCTTGACAGTTCGCTTTGAATAAAACTCCTCCAGCAATGCCCAACATTGGTTTTACCATTTGCCTCACCACCAACTACTTTTCCCTTGGGAGTCGCTCCCTCGAGGGTCATCTTTATTATAGCCCCCCCCCCCCGGGCCAGTGCTTGTCTAAGTGTTGGTCCGAACTAGAGCCCTTTGCAGCGCCCCCTCAGGGAAACTTGAGGTCTAGTTTTAGTTGTATGGATTTCTCATCCGGTGTTGCCCTGAGAACGAGATATGTGCAGCTCCTGTCAGGATTGTCGGTGCATCGGGCGGTCTTGCTGGTCTTGTTTTACCATTGTCGAAATGTCTTGTAAACTGGGATTCCGAGTCTAATCGGGTCTTCCTGGGAGAAGGTATATCCTTCGTTGATCGCGAGAGCTTATCATGGGCTAAGTTGGGACACCCCTGCAGGGTATAATCTTTCGAAAGTCGTGCCTGCGGTTATAGGCAGATGGGAATTTGTTAATGTCCGGTTGTAGATAATTTGTCACCAGATCCGCATTAAAACGCATCAACCGTGTGAGTAGCTGTGATGGTCTCTTTTCGGCGGAGTACGGGAAGTGGACACGATTTTTGGGTTATGTTTGATGTAAGTAGGAGTTCAGGATCACTTCTTGATCATTGCTAGTTTCACGACCGTTCCGCTTGCTCTCTTCTCGCTCTTATTTGCGTATGTTAGCCACCATATATGCTTAGTCGCTGCTGCAGCCTCACCACTTTACCCCTTCCTTCCCCTTTAAGCTTTGCTAGTCTTGATACCCATGGTAATGGGATTGCTGAGTCCTCGTGGCTCACAGATTACTACAACAACAGTTGCAGGTACAGGTTATGCGATGATCATGACGCGAGAGCAATGCTTGCTTTGCGTTGAGTTCTTCTTCTACTTCTTCTTCGATCAGGGGATAGGTTCCAGGTTGGCAGCCTGGGCTAGCAGGGTGGATGTCGTTTGAGTTTCTGTTTGTGTTTCATCCGTAGTCGGATGTTGATCTTATGTATGATGTATTGTGATGTTGTATTCGTGTGGCATTGTATGCCTTTTGTATGTATCCCCATCTATTATGTAATGTTGATGTAATGATATCCACCTTGCAAAAGCGTTTCAATATGTGGGTCTATCCTTGGTGGGACCTTCGAGTTCCTTTTGGATAGGGTCGCATATTGGACGTGACAATAGGAGGCCCACTGTTTCTACGGCCCATAGAAGGCCCACTATTTCTACGGCCCGTAGAAGGCCCACTGTTTCTACCGCCTGTAGGAGGCCCAGTGTCACTACAGTAAATATTAGCCCATGGTTATTGTGGCCTAGTTTTAAAAAATAGGTTATTGCAGCCACTAGCAAACCGCGGAAAAAGAACTTTAATGACTACAAGCAAACAAATAAACAAGACAACAAGGGAGTAAATGAGCAAGCAACTTACGCTAGGCTATCACGGCTATCACACATATTACATCCACTGGGCATTAAAGTTCGCCACCAGTGCAAATAAATGCGCTGACAAAAGAATATACAAAATTGAGAGCACTTCAGAAGGCACTAGGCCTGGCCAGGTCGCCCCCCCCCCAAACAGCTGAAGAAGCTGAGTAGACCTCAGTTGTGTCAACGATAGATGCATCAACACTAGATTTAAGGCATGATGGTGCGCACGGCAGTCCTCTGACATCTTCATTGCATCTTTGACTTCAAGTCGGAGCTGAGCTGAAGCAAGCCTTTCCGCTTTAAGTTGAGACTGAAGAATTTGAACTGATTGAGGCAGCGACTGAACAGAGGTTGTCTCACACCTGCTGGTGAGTAGCTTCAACTCACTGTCTTCATGAAGACAGGACCTTGGGGTCATCTCGCTGTCCTCAAGATGGTTTGGCTCACTATCTTCCCTAAAGTTATGCCTGGCGTAAGTACGACTCTGAAAGAGAAACAAGGAGACACGTAACAGGTTTCACAATTATATAAGCAAATAAATGGATCTATTCTGCATAAGGAACATGTTTTTACAACTACAATTTGAAACTAGTAGTTGTTGCAAACATCCAATCAGATGTAAACAGCAAAGCAAACAGCAGTGGAGGAAATGATGCCTATCCAAATCTATACTAGAACAAAGTTTGAAGGCTTGAGAAGGATCAACTTACATTACATGTTAACACGGGCTGGACAAAGCCCTTCTCCATGTTGATGGAAGGATAATTCAATAAATTCCCCAAAGAAAATTCTTTATAAGCGTTGCCATTATTCTACATTTTGCAAAGAGTAAATATAGATCAAATAATATTGGAAGAAACAGAGGATAATGAAGCTCAGGTGCAGACTGATGATACATAATCAAATAGCAATTAATTAAGTACAACATTACAAGGCAAAAGGGAGAGAGGTACTGACAAGAGCAATGCAGAGCCCATTATTGTTTTGAGATTGTATGATCCTTTGAGCAAGGATATTCATCTGAAATTAGTTTTCATACAAGAGAAAAGGTAAGGCACAAGCAGAAATTTAGGAGTTCAAATTTTGAATTGATATCATACACAGTACCTGACGCTGGGCTCCCAGCAGTTCTAATAGGGGTTTGGCCACTGGACTAGGGGTAAAGTGTGGTATAGTTGGGCCTGTGTTTTCTATGGCTGCTGATCTATCTGATTTAACAGGTACCACTACCTTTTCCAAATACCTAGTTTGTACTCCTTGAGGATCTGCACTCACCCTCTTCCTTTTGGACATCTATTATGAAAGAACAACATTTGACTAGAAAAACATAGTGTGACGACACATGGAATAGGTACAGAAAATGGATAGTTATGGCATATACTCATATATGATGCTTAAACTAAGCAGATGGTGTAACAAAGTAGAAGTGATGCAAGAGGTCAGATGCAAAATATGTGTGACCAATACAACTTTGCAAAGTTAGAGCAAGCACCTTGATGGGTGAATAAGATAGGCCATCCTCCAACATGCCAAGTTTGTTAGCCAGTGGATCGTTCCGCAATATTCCTCTCGTGCGCCCATTCTCATATTCATTTTGATAATGTTCAATATCTGACATGCATGAAAACATAAAAACAAGTGAGATTTTCTTTGTAATGCAGAAGTGATTCTAATCCAATATTGCCTCCCTGTAAACCCCTTAGTGCTATCTCTGCAATTCTTTTAAAAGATGACATGCATGCTGTAATTTGTTGTGTGCATTAATATAATGTCGCCTACTACTCAAAATATGAGAGTTCCAGAAGTGATGACACTTCGCAGATGATAGCTTCAACATATAGTAAAGAAGAACAAGTCGACCTGACCTGACAGATTCAAAATATACTAAGGGAGAACAACTCGACCTGACCAGTCGACCGCAAGAGAAGAGTATCATCTTAAAGAAGAGCAAAAGAGCAAGAAGATTGAAGATATTACAAGTGTTTCAATACAATGTCGGTTGGCCACCCATGATGAACCAGAGTGCACAGAGAA
This sequence comes from Triticum dicoccoides, assembly GCF_002162155.2. Classification (NCBI taxonomy): domain Eukaryota; kingdom Viridiplantae; phylum Streptophyta; class Magnoliopsida; order Poales; family Poaceae; genus Triticum; species Triticum dicoccoides. The sequence goes on from NC_041381.1 coordinate 428,725,986, forward strand.
ATACTATTCTTTCCGGTCTCTCCATATGTGGCTCGCATGCATTTCGAAACTAAAGTAGGAACAGTTAGCTAACCAATTAAACATCTCTCAATTTTAGTAATATCAGCAATAATATCAGATATGAATTTGTACAACTAAGCTTGTTTAGCTCGATGGGTGGAGCAGTGCTATTACGACACGAACCACGTAGGCTGATTGTGGTCATCATAAAATGGGGAAAACATAAGCATGATGAGTACAATGTTGACCATGGCAGTGGGATGGCGGATCTGAAGCTGCAAACCGCGCAAAGGGTAGTTAGCAACCGATGTTTGCTTTGAAATAATAACTAAGATTTGGTATGGACAAGAAAGTACGGTCAACAAGTGACAAAGAAATGCAATTATGTTGTCTCTCTATATGTCGCGACATGCATTTGGAAACTCAAGTGGGACCTTTAGCTAACCAATTAAATTTGTCGGTTAACTAATATCAGTATCATATCACAATCATATTTGAACAACTAAGCTTTTGAATTCTGAGTGTTGTGTTGTTTAGCTTGAAGGGTGGAGTAATGCTAGTACGACAGAAAGCACCTACAGAGATCATAGTAGAGTAGATAAAAGGGGAAACCCCTAAGCATCAAGAGAAAAATCAGGAAAGTGGAACTAGCTGGACCAGTGGGTGGCGCACATGCTTTTCGAAACGAATATAGGAAGATTAGGTGACCAATTAAACATTCTCTGTTTTAGTGATATGAGCATCATATCAGATTCATATTTCAACACGTAAGCTTTGGGTTGAGGTCTTGAGGAGCAGTGCTAGCACGACACGTAGCACCTACGATGATGGTAGTGAATATAAAGGGGGGGAAACCATAAGCTTTACAAGTATAGTGCCCATGCCATGGCAGATCTGAAGGTGCAAACCGGACAAAGCTACTTCGCAACCAATGTTTGCTTTCAACTAGCCACTACGATTTGGTGCGGACAAGAAAAGTACAGTAAACAAATTACGATCTATTTTCTGGGTGAGATCAATAACTTAAGCACATATGGAAGAGTACCACCTCTCTTGCGACGCCGTGTAGGCCTATGCTGATACATTGAGGGTGCTGCGGGTGCGATGGCTGTCGGCGGTGGGGAAGAAGAATTTATACGACAGATGGCCGGGTCGGGGGATATATCCTGTTGTCGTGGACGAGGCGGTCGTAGGAGCGGCAATGACAAGGTGGACGACAGCGCCGATGAAGCGAGAGGAGGCGATGAAAGGATCATGGTCCAGTGTCGTGGATGAGAGACGTCCATCTCTTGCAGTGGACGACGGGGTAGGGGTAGCGGCTCTGGCAAGGTGGAGGATGGGGTGGCGGACGGAGGAGGCTGGCCGCAGTGCGGAGGTTGTCGTGCCGCTGACGCTGTATGAATGGGGAAATGGAGGGGATGGGGGATCTCAAACTTTGGGACGCGCTTCTCTGAAATGGGGGAAAGTTACGAACTTATCCCCCGTTTAAAATTGCGTACATCGCATTGGTTGGGGATAGGACGGTAACTATTTGTCGGTAACTATTTGTCGGTAACTATTTCGGGCAAGGAGAGGGTGTTTTTCCGCCCACGGTTGGCGCCCACGGTGTATGAACGGGGCTGACAGGTAGGGCGGTTGTGTCTCGTCTGATGGAAGTTACACATCTGCCCCTATTTAAAATATTAGCCTACATCGATTTCGGACGAGGAGAGTTTGTTTTGCCGCCCACCAAGTATGAATGGGGAAATGGAGGAAGAGACACATGTCTTTCGGACGAGCTTGAATCAAATGTGTTTCGCCCCCCACGTTTGGCGCCCACCGTGTCTGAATGGGCTCAAAGGCCGTCGTGTCATGTCCGATTGAAGTTACTAGTCTACCCCTATCGACAGCAGTGTAAATCCGGTCGATAAGGATGTAAAGTGTCAGGGGCAGACAGTAATTTCCATCTCGCAAACACTTGCTTCGGGCAGCACACAAATTATAGTGGGTGTTTAGCCTCTTCGTTCAAAACTTGGGCGAATAAGAATTTACGTTTGCCCTGGGACCTGGCAAACTAAATTCAAATCCAATTTGTATTCGATTACGAATATCCACAGATAATTATACGTTTTGTTATTTATTTCTTCAAAACCACAACAAAGATTTATTCCACCTTTATATATGATAATGATTTAGAAATGTCGTGATCTTCGAATTCAGTAGGTTGGATACACTCTGATTCAAACAGTTATTTCATCCAATACAATATGCTCACACGAAAAGCAGTTCACCTTATGTCAATCATACAAGTACTGAGGATTACGTCGCCAAAAAAATTCGGATCATTACAACACATGGACAACATGGAATTCCGGACAACATAGGTGGTCTTGCAACATAAACCATTCACAGACATGACACAACATGCAAGTACAATAATCTAATGACAATTTCAACTGGTGTCTAAAGAAGAACCGGGATTACCTTGGGCTTCAGATAGCAGAAACAGCAGGACCTCCTCCGTCTTCAAATGCAACATTCTTACTTCCTCCAATTCTTGGGTTGCTTGCATAATGTGTGCCGCTAATTCCGTAATTTCCAGCCTCAAGATAAAGATTACCTCATTCATGGCAGCCACACCATCTCTTTCTGCCTCTAGTAGAGCCTCAAGCACTATAATATCTATGCTCAGACTGCTCTCCCGTTGTGTTGCCTCTGAACTGCTACCATCTGGTAACATGGATGGCGCACTGCTTCCACAAATAGATTCTGGGGTTGTACATTGTGTACTAGTGTGAACAGCATCCTGAAAGGTTTCTGCTGGACATAAGTAAGAGATAGTTATCGTATGATCCAGGCAGTAAGCTTACATGGTAAACGACGGACGAATTATTGCTGAGCATGGCAAACTATATTTAAATGGTTCGAAGCAGCATCAGCCGAACAGAAATTAAAATGGTAAGATGAAAGTTGAAAGGGAGTGTACAACCGCTATATTTAAGTTGCCAAGGCATCTAAGCAATTGAAATAATCTGAGAAAGCACTTAACAGTGTGGCCTCATATAAACTACGAAGACAGTCTTGTGATGAAGTTGGGAGGAAAAGTTAAGGACTCAAATGAAATAGCCATGCATTTCTTTACGATAGTACATCAAGCACTGTTGACATATTGGCCAACTCAGGTATAAGGTAACAACAAACAAGCATTTGAATCAAGCAATACAGCAAAGCAGACAACTGAACTATTTGTAATTCGGTAGGATTACACGTTGAGGGCACAAGCCAAGAAATCAGCCCACTCACATTACATTTAACATGTACTAAAACACACTGGCTTACCATATGTTGCTATGAAGCCTAGCTGCTGTTGCAATGTTCTTTGAAGATATCGTCAGCATCCCATGGTTGCAAATCTAGTTGTTGTAGTTTATTCTGCACCATCTATTTAGGTAAAATTAATTTTAATCGCATGCACTGGTCCGAATTGATCATCAATGGTTCATCTAAACTAATGAAAGAAGGGTGTGTGTGCATGCACGACAATATATCTGCTTCCCTCTATTTTTATGCTTGTTCGAGGTGCCAGCCCAAAAAGAACAAATGTTTTGCTCTATGGGGTTGGCAGCTCCATAATTAATAGAAGCATCAAATCAGTCATGCAACTTGGGAAGATCAAGAACACACAAACAAGTAATGAACAGAGGCTCGGAGCAGTGATGTAATAGCTAGCATCAGAAAATGTAGGGTAAAATGAACAAAAAGCAGCGGAACCACATGCTAGTTTGCTGATGTGTAATTAAGCATAGAGAACATTAAGCAGTCTGATGGAACCAACAGGTGGCATCAGAACAAAACTAAAGCATATTAACTATATGTGCACTGGTCTGTAATTTAACACATGTAACATGTTTACTGCCAGAAGTATGGCCCTACAGGTGCAAGCAGAGTAACACGTCTCATGAAAAACTTAATGAAGCCCTGAAGAAATCCAAAGGTGGTGCTTATGCTAGGAAAGTGAACATAGGCGCCGGCCGTTGGATAATAGTACCTGATTCTCGGCGGCGTATGGGTATCGTTGTCATACTTGATAGCTAAGGATCATTGATGGTGCTCGTGTTGCGGTTGAGTTTGGGTGCCTGTCGACATACAAGAAAGCTCATCTGTGGTAAGTGAACAGTTGCACGATAAAGAGAAAAATCGAAGGAGTACAAATCGAAATAACCTGATGAGGCTGCGGTGTCGGTAAAGCAGGGCCGATGGAGTTGAATATGGCGTCCGTGGAGCGGGTCCGGTGAAGTGGACGAAGGCTTCGGCGGGCGCGTTGTATAGTGCTTTCGGTGAGGCGGATCTGTTGCGGCGGACGAGGGCTTGTATGAAGGGCCAGCGAAGGGGCGGACGAGGGAGTCAGTGAAGGGCCTATGCTGTGGTGGAGGGTGCCGGTTAAGCAGATCCGATGTGGTGGACCATGATGGCGGTCAAGGAGATCTGGAGCGGTGGACAAGCCAGTCGATGAAGCGGCTCCGGTGAAGTGGTGAGTTGGCAGTTGGGGGTTCCAAGGTGTGGACGGTAGAACCGGCGGGGTGTGAGGTCCACCGCTGCGGCGGAGGACTAGATTCGGCGGCTTGTCGTGGTTGGGGGGTCGGGGAGGGGAAGGGGAGGGGCTCTGGGGAAGAATGTTGTGGGCAAAGAGGGGAAAATAATGGAGTTTTTTTTACTATACACAGTAGGGCAAAACCCCACTGCAATTTTTATAATTAATCAGCAAAGAGGTTCAGCAATACAAAAGGGCTTGAGGTAAGCCAATAAAGCAAAAAAGAAAGAAAAAAATAAAGAAAGAGAAAAAACTACCAGCTAACAGCTACTAAAAGAAACAAAAAGATTACAGGACAAGGTTGTCAAGCCAGAGACAGAAAGCTCTAGCATAGCTCTTCTTAATTCTGAATCTTAGCAGATTTAGTTCTTCCAAGAAGATTCGTTTCCATCCTTGAATGCTTGGCCGAATGTCCTGAAAAATGAGATTGTTCCTGGTGATCCAGATGGCCCATGAAGCCCGGATGATGATTTCCATGAAGAAAGGTGAAAGCGCTAGTTATCGACTAGAGGGTGGGTGAATAGGAGATTTTTATCAAAGTCTTCAAAATGTGGAAGTTTCAAAGACAAACAATAGAAATGACCTAATTGATATGCAGCGGAAGATAAACTACAACAAGCAAGCCATAGTCAAGTATGCAATAATGTGAACGTACAAAGACTAATAGCAGCTAGGTAGTAAGGATCAGGATGGAAGATAGTATGAAGCCAATCAACGATAGTAGTCAATCAATGAAGTCAAACAGATAAGACAAATAAGCAATGACTTCACGAAGACAAACTCAAAGTAAGGAGGAAAGGGATAGAACCAGTCACTTGTTGAAGACACAGGATTTGTTGGACCAGTTCCAGTTGCTCTGACAACTGTACGTCTGGTTAGGGAGGCTGAGATTCAACTCAGAAGACCGCGTCTTCACCTTATTCCTCTTGAGCTAAGGACACACAGTCCTCGCCCAATCACTCTGGTAAGTCTTCAAGGTAGACTTCCAAACCTTCACAGACTTCGTTCACTTGCAATCCACAATGACTCTTGGATGCTCAGAACGCGACGCCTAACCGGCTGGAGGATACACAGTCCTCAAGTGTAATAAGTCTTCAAGTCACACAGACAGAAAGACTTTAGTGATGCCTAACACTCTTTGGCTCTGGGTGTTTGGGCTTTGTCCTCGCAAGGATTTCTCTCTCAAAGGCTTCAAGGTGGGTTGCTCTCAAAACGACAAAAGCCGTAAACTAACTCTGAGCAGCCACCAATTTATGGTGTAGGGGGTGGGCTATTTATAGCCACAAGGCAACCCGACCTGATATGTCCGAAATGACCCTAGGTCACTAAGGAACTGACACGTGTTCCAACGGTCAGATTTCAAACACACACGACAACTTTACTTGGGCTACAAGCAAAGCTGACTCATCCAGCTCTGGATAAGATTTGCTCTCACTGTCTTCGCTCGAAGACATAGGATTTGGGTTGAGCATCACTTCAGTCACTCTGACTTTGTTCACTTCGACCCCACTTAACAGTACGGTGGTTCCTATGACTCAACGAAGAAGAAAAGGAAACAACGAAAAAACTCAGTCTTCGCGCTCCATGGTCTTCACTCAATGTCTTCTCATGTCATAGACTTCAGTGTGAATATCTTCACACACCACCATTGTCTTCAATGTCTTCATACATTTTTAGGGGTCATCTCCGGTAGGTAAACCGAATCAATGAGGGACACTTCCTGCGTTATCCTGCAATTCTCACAAACGCATTAGTCCCTCAACCAACTTTGTTGTCAATACTCCAAAACCAACTAGGGGTGGCACTAGATGCACTTACAATCTCCCCCTTTTTGGTGATTGATGACAAACTGGTTGAAGTTTTCAATGGGAAAGAAGTATGTGAAATTGTAAAGGATAGCGTATTGTCTTCATAAGTGGCAAGGGCTCCCCCTGAAGATGTGCATATAAATAATTTTGCTTTTGGAATGCAAATGCACATGGCAGGTTGTACTTGTGGAGATCCACTTCAACTTATGAAGATAATTCATCATGCATGAAATGATATAGCATATAGGATGACATGCATAATGAAAAATGGACGTCTGCAGGATGATTTAAGTGCGGAAGTTATCATCACACATGAAAATGCAAATAAGTAGCAGACGACCATCAAGTTTAAGTGTTACAACTCAGAGAACCAAATGTTTCAAAACGCACGAGTTGTAAGCACGAGGCAAAATATAACGCAACCGCCCATTTGAACCCGCTTGAAGGCTATCAACTCATACGCTTCTCCCCCTTTTGTCAGTAATGACCAAAAAGGCTTGAAGACATAGAGCATCTACTCGTCTTCTTGATGAGTAGGTGATGCAGCAGGGTTGTTGTCGTTGGGTGGCGGTGCAGATGAACTTGGTGCAGTGTCGATGCACGCAGTAGTAGTAGGAGGTGGTGAAGTAGCATCATCTTCATCATTGATCACTCTGGCATTTACCGTTGCCGTGGAGGAAGAATATTCAGAGTCTTCAAGAGATGGAGTTCTTCGTAAGACAACATTCCGTGGAGGAGTGGAGTCAAACTAAAATCTTTCATTGAAGCCATCGTCTTGAAGATCTGCTTCAGCACTAAGCAGGGTCAAACTCTTCCATGATCGCCGGTAAGTTTCGTGAGCAACAAAGGCATTCTTGGTGGCAAGGTTGCGAATGCGATTGACATCCACCAAGAGACTTTGCATCTGTCTCTTGAGCCAAAAGTGATGTTTATCCTGTTCCTGATAACGGTCCACAAGAAGTTCTCGATCATTGAGAACGCGAGAAGGCTTCCGAGGCCTTTGGGCAATGGTGCTTTCAGTGGCTTCAGTAGGTGCTCGATGAGGCAGACGAGTATTTCCAGCCAATGGATAGATTCGTGTAGCTGCTTGAACACCTTCAATGGGTTGAGTGAAGCTTTGGTGCTCGGCATTCTGAAGACAAAGAGGCTTCTTGGCAGGGTCAGGATATATAGCTTCAACTGACATATCAACCTCAGGTAGAAAAATCACATGATTGCGAGTAGAAGGTTGATAGTTGACAGTAGAGTGTCGCTTTATGAGGCGCATGACCCATGGAGCATAAAACTTCAGACCAAAGAGATCAGAGCCGGAGGCAGCAAGTTGTCTGATGAAGAAATCTTGTGCATTGAAGCTGATGCCATTGAAAATGTAGAAGACCAAAGTCTTCATAGCTCCTTCAAGCTTTGCCGCTGATGAATGTCCTTTGATAGGCCATAGAGTCCGCCTAATGATGTGATATATGGTGCGTGGCAGATACTCAAGGTCTTAAACAAAGAACTCTGTTGGATATTCAGCATCACAGGGCAAAGCCTTAATCATGCTCAGCATCTGACTCATATTGGGTTCAGGCCTATGAAAGATGATTTCCAGGGCATTGCGATGATGTTGACAGCCAGGTTCATAGAGTTCTCCGGGAGTGGACAGGCCTGTAAGCTCGATGATATCCATAGCTTTGGCTTCATGATGAATGTTTCCGGTCATCCACTCGAGAACCCAAGTCTTCGTATCTCTGTTGTAGCCGCGAATGTTCTTTATCTGCGACAAAACTGAGCAGCCCAGCATCACGAAAGCAGTCAAGTGCTTCTTCTAAGCAGGGGAGTCCAGTAATGGCTTCAGTGTCGAGGCGCATATGAGGGAAGATGCGCCCTTGATCATACAGAACACATGAGTAATAGCTTCGCTGCTGATGACTCCAGAACCGATCTGATGCAATTCTTGGCTTCGTGTAGGGGTTCTTTGAGCTATCAAAGAATGTGTTGTGGCTCTTGAAGCCATTAGCATTGAAGGACCCTGGTGAGTTTGCAGTACCTGGAAACCTTGGCAGTCTTGGCTTGGGCTTCTAGGCTTGAGGCCTATGCTCAACATGATAGTCAAATAGAGGACTAGAGACATTTGGTGGAGGGACCAGAACAGGCCATCTGACTGTTGTTAGCTCTCCTTGGTTATATGCCTTCTCAATTGTATAGGGCCTTGGGGCTGGAACAGGAGCAGTGGCAGCAGCAGAGGCTTCAGGTTGCACAACAGGTGCTTCAAAGGCACTAGCCTCACTAGCTTCAGGTGTAGTGGCCGCATTAGCTTCAGGCACACTGGTTGTTGCAAGCTCCACATTAGCTTCAGCCATGACAATGTCATCGGCTTCACTTGCGTTGGTTGTGGCAGTTTCAGGATTTTCAACCTCCACTTGAGGAGCTGGAGGGTCAGGCATTGACACGTTCACTTCATGAACTATTTCTTCGGGAATGGGGGGAGTAGAGACACGTTCTTCTTGACGTTCTTCATCGGCTGATGCAGCCGGATTGTCTTCAGCAGCAGGTGCTTCAAACGCAGAGACACTCACAGCAGGAGTGGCTTCTGAAAACACTTGACGTGCAACAGGTTGATGATGCACTTCTCCTTTTGGAACGCTCGGAAGAGGAGCTTGTGGACTTGGTCCTTTGTGAAGCCTTTGGAGTACAGGCGACGCTTTTGGAGATGGAGTGGGCAGGCCCTCATCCTCTTCAGCTTGTACGGATGTTGTGACTTGTTGTTGTTGGGGAGTGTTGGGGGAGTCTTGTTCTTGCGGGCGATCAGCCCATGAATCATCCTGTGCAATTGGCGTCAGAGGACGACCAATGCTGATGAGTTCGCTGTTCGTACGAACAGGCGATGATACCACATTGTATTCGAGCTGAGGAAGAACTTCATCATCTTCAACATTGTCATGATGACCAATGTCTTCAGCAGCGGTGGGTTCAGCTGCTGGTATATCTTCTGCTTTAGGAGCCTCTGTGGAAGCAGGCTCATGAACAGTCATGTGAAGTTCTTGGGATGCAGATGCAGGATGAATCAATGAGATGGGTTCAACAAAGAGGGGCTCTATGGGAGCAGCCCGATGCTTCTTGGTCTTGCGCTTCTTCTTGGAGGGAGCGGCTTCAGAGGCTTCGGTATTCTTCCTCTTTTTGGCTTCTGCCTCTGCAGCCCTCGTCTTCTTCTATTCTGAAGCGGTTGTGGTGACCTTTGGCTTCGAGCCAGTCATGCTACTTGGGAAGATAATACGTGGAGCTTCTTGGCTTGAAGGTGCAGGCTGATTAGCCGGAAGCTTCTCTTTTTCTTTGCTGCCATCCTAGGGTCAATGCCAGGACGGCCAAGTGACTTGCGCTTCTCAGCCTCATTGTAGGCAAGCACACACTTATCAGCCAAACTCTTCATGCACTCACGAGAGCCTTGAGCTTCTTGGCGCTTCTTCAGAAAAGCTTCTTTAAGCTCATGCAGCATGACCTTAAAGTTCCTGACATCTTGAACACTTAGCTTGGCCATATGCTTCTTGAATTGAGCCTTTTCATAATCAATCTTGTGCTTGAGCTCAACGATTCCCTGAGTGAGAGCCAGCTCAGAAGCAATGGCGCCATTGGAAGAGACGCTGAGGCCAATTGGAAGCTGTAAATCTTCAAAGCTGACATTTGGGGTGTCGAACCACTCATCAATGAAATTTTGGATGATGGCCACATCAAAGTGAGGCAAATTGCTGAAGATTTCTGCTTCTTCCTTGCTCTTTATCAGCTGCTCAAGAGCATCATCCGCAAGATCTTCATCACTTGATAGATCAATGGGTTCTTCACGCAGAATAGCAGCAGGAGTCAGAGCTTGATCAGTATGCCTGACAAGTTGCCTTTTCTTCTCCGTCTTCTTGGAGATATGAGATTGATCTTCAGACTGCACACTGGCTTCAGGAGGTGCAGTGGCCAATGGCTTCACACGAGAAGCTTTTGGAGGTGCGGCTGATGATGAAACCTTAACCTTCTTTGGCTTCTTCGGCCTTGGAGTAGGAGCATGGGCTTCATCAGAATCAGCATCATTGTTGGGATGATCCACTCTGGCACCATGAACCAAGACGTAGGAGATGAGACCATCAAGGTTTGCAAAGGGGCCAATTCTATTCTCTTCAGCTTCATGTGTCCCATCCTCACGGGGAGCAGAGGGACCAGGATTGAAGTCCAACCCCCATGACTTCTTGTTTTCCTTTGCTAAAGACATAGCAAACTGGAAGTTGCGCTTGAAGATATTGTCGTCGCGACACCAGAGCGATGATGATGGGTCGGTTTCTTCAGGCTGTGGTCCATGGACCATGCACGGATAGAATTTTTGCTCGATGGCTTCAGCTCTGTTCTTGGGGGGAAGGCCTCAATAGAGAATATCACCCCAAGGGCTCTTGATAGCATATTTCTCTACGTACTCCTGGGTGACGAACTTGTACTTGTACCACTGTTCAGCCCAATAGCGTCGAATCCATTGGATTCGAGTCTTGCGCTGATTGTAATCTTCTTCAGGATCTGTTTTATACATTTCTGCCAGATCCTCAGGCAGATCCTTCAAAGTTCCCCCACGACGCTGTCTGCCACCCTTCCTGACTGATTTCTCTGCAGCCATGAACTTCAAACTAAATGGCTTCAATATGTTCAGAGGCTTTAGAGATTTACGCTTGCTGGTCAAGCAAGAACTGGCTTCAGGAGAATTGATATGATGCTGTAAGTATTCTGCAAACGAATGCAGACTATGAGAACCTAGGGATTCTCCCACGGACATGTACCTGTGACAGCATTAGAGATGCGAGGGAAGGGGATGAGGTCATATGCATTCTCAGAAGATTTTGAAGATAAATCAGTTTGAAGACATTGACCTCATGATGCAAAGACATTCACTTATATAGGTGAGTTGGTTCCAGATTTGTACCAATTCGTGAATAAGTACAAGTGAGGAATCAAACCAGATAGGAAATCTAAGTGAATATTCTAAGCATTAAGAGATGCAGACAGAATCGATTCAACATTGGATAGGTAGAAACTACTTTCGGTAAACAGGATGAATCTTGAAGATCAAAAAGGTGGTAAAAATAGAGTTATAATTACCGCACGAAGAACTGCTAGATGGGAAGAATAGGAGACCGAGCAGTTCAGTCCACCGTGCCCTAACTTGGCGACGGAGGACACCTACGGCGACGGCGGAGAGGACGATGTCCGCGGCCGGCGTGAGGACGGCGTCGGAGAAGTTGCGGCAGCTAAGCGCTTCGTCGCCGGCATCGTCGAGAGCTAGCAGAGGCGCTAGGGTTTTGACGGAGGTGGAGAGGTGGAAGAAGGATTTCTTTACCGCAGGGGACACATATTTATAAGTAGGTGTGAGCCACAGCGCAATTACGCAGGTGCCCCTGTCTGTTCACATCCATGGGGTACGTGGCAAGCATGCAACACATTTAGAATTGTCCCACGTTCCCACGCCCGCCAAGTATGTCGGATGTTCGTTCCGGCTTCTCCGGATATCAACAATTAAGATGATTCATTTAAATAGGACTTGATGTTTTGTCTCTGTGTCTTCTGCTGACAAGGATGCAGAGAAGACATTCGACAGTTTCAATAGAATGCATATGATTTGGACAGATAGAGTTTGAGATAGTAAGCATAGAGAGATTAGGGTCCGATCACATTCAATTAGTTCAAAGGATTCAACAGTGAGGACATTGCTATAAGTGAATGATGTAGAGGACAGAACACTAGTATATATATATGCAATCAAATCATCATAGCGCAGAAAAATCACGAAGATAAATTGAAACTGAAGACAAACCAAATGCGAAATCTTTGCAAAATAACGCCATGAGTGAAACACTTCAAATAGAGAAATTTGGTGGTGGCGTTACCCACCGTATAGGAAGTATTAGACCCAGACACGGCGCACAATTATCTTGGCGCTCCGAAGTCAAATTCCATGTTAATTTATTCACACTCAGAGGGTAAATCTTCATTGATTGAAGATATACATTACTTTGTGTGTTGCACATCTAAGTCATCAACGTGCATAAGTGTTAGGATGTGTGCCTGATCACAGGACATTAGAGGATTCCAAGATATTTAGCTCACACCGTAACTTGCAAAACCTTTTCTCATCCAAGGGCTTTGTGAAGATATCTGCCAGTTGCTCTTCAGTGTTGACGTGCATGATATCTATATCTTTCTTCATAACATGATCTCTGAGAAAGTGATGACGTATTTCAATGTGCTTTGTCTTCGAGTGCTGTACTGGATTGTTGGCAATCTTGATGGCACTTTCGTTGTCGCCGAAGAGAGGGACTTGCTTCAGAACGATGCCATAGTCCTTGAGAGTTTGCTTCATCCACAGAAGCTGAGCACAACAGGATCCAGCAGCAATGTATTCAGATTCAGCAGTTGAGAGTGATACATAGTTCTGCTTCTTTGAAGACCAACAAACAAGTGATCGACCAAGAAAATGACATGTGCCTGATGTTGACTTGCGATCCACCTTGTCACCAGCATAATCAGCATCCGAGAATCGAACCAGATCAAACCTTGAGCCCTTTGGTTACCATAATCCGAGTGTTGGGGTGTAAGCCAAATATCGAAGAATTCGCTTCACAGCTAAGTGATGCGATTCCTTTGGTGCCGCTTGGAATCGAGCACACATGCAAACACTAAGCATAATATCTGGCCTAGATGCACATAAATAAAGCCAAGAACCAATCATGGAGCGGTATACCTTTTGATCGAACTCTTTACCATTGTCGTCGGGACCAAGATGGTGTTTGGCTGGCATTGGCGTCGTGTAGCCTTTGCAGTCTTCCATTCCCAACTTCTTCAGACAATCTTTGAGGTATTTTTCTTGAGATATGAAGATGCCATTTCTTTGTTGACGGATTTGAAGACCAAGGAAGAACTTCAGCTCACCCATCATGGACATCTGATATTGCTCTTGCATCATAAATCCAAACTCATCACTGTACTTCTGGTTGGTGCAGCCGAAGATTATGTCATCCACATATATTTGGCACACAAACAGTTCACCATCATATGTCTTCGTGAAGAGTGTGGGATCGAGAGATCCTGGTTTGAAGCCTTTGCTCTTCAGGAAGTCTTTGATTGTATCATACCAAGCGCGAGGAGCTTGTTTGAGGCCATACAGTGCTTTGTTGAGTTTGTACACCATATCAGGATGTTTTGGATCTTCAAAGCCAGGTGGTTGTGCAACATACACTTCTTCTTCAATCTTGCCATTTAGAAATGCACTCTTTACATCCATTTGATATAGCAAGATGTTGTGGTGATTTGCATAGGCTAGCAGTATGCGAATGGCTTCGAGCCTAGCAATAGGAGCAAATGTTTCATCAAAGTCAATTCCTTCAACTTGAGTGTATCCTTGAGCCACAAGTCGTGCTTTGTTTCTGATGACTTGACCATGCTCATCTTGCTTGTTTTGATATATCCACTTTGTTCCAATAATGTTGTGCTTGCGAGGGTCAGGGCGCTTGACCAGTTCCCAAACATTATTCAGCTTGAACTGTTGAAGTACTTCTTGCATGGCTTGAATCCATTCAGGTTCCATAAAAGCTTCAGCAACTTTCTTGGGTTCAGATATTGATACAAATGAAAAATGCCCACAAAAATTTGCTAGCTGTGTTGCTCTTGATCGAGTAAGCGGACCAGGTGCATTGATGCTATCAATTATCTTCTTGATTTGTACTGCATTTGCAACACGAGGATGAACTGGACGAAGACCTTGCTCATGCTGATCATTGTCATCATTGGAAGTATTGTCTTTGGTCTGAGCATTGTCTTCAGGTTGGTTTGGTGCAGTAATGATAAGTTCCTCTTCAGGCTGTGCTTCAGAGGGCATGATTTCACCAGTTCCCATTAGCTTGATAGATTCACAGGAAGGAGCTTCATCAAGTGTGCTTGGCAGGAGCTCTCATTGTGAACCATTGGTTTCATCAAATCGCACATCCATTGTTTCAATGATTTTGTAGTGGAAGAGGTCAAAGACTCTGTAAGAGTGTGAATCCCTTCCATAGCCAAGCATGAAGCCTCCGTGAGCTTTGGGTTCAAATTTTGACTTGTGATGGGGATCCTTGATCCAGCACCTAGCACCAAAGACTCTGAAGTAGCTGACATTTGGCTTCTTGCCAGTGAGGAGCTCATAGGATGTTTTGCCCAGAATCTTATAGATGTAGACACGGTTGATGATGTGACAAGTTGTATCAACGGCTTCAGGCCAGAACTTTCTTGGTGTCTTGTACTCGTCAAGCATTGTTCAATCCATCTCTATGAGGGTTCTGTTCTTGTGCTCTACAATGTCGTTTTGCTGAGGTGTGTATGGAGCAGAAAATTCATGAGTGATTCCCATTGTATCCAGATAAAGATCAAGGCCGGTGTTCTTGAATTCAGTGCCATTATCACTTCTGATATGCTTGATCTTGACGCCATAGTTGTTCATTGCTCGATTGGCGAATCGTCTGAAGACATCTTGTACTTCAGTCTTGTAGAGAATTATATGCACCCATGTGTATCTTGAGTAGTCATCAACAATGACGAAGCCATAGAGACACTTCGTTGTTGTGAGGGTGGAGTAGTGAGTAGGGCCAAATAAGTCCATGTGCAACAACTCAAAGGGTTGGGATGTCGTCATGATTGTCTTCGAAGGATGCTTGGCCCTTGTCATCTTTCCAGCTTCGCAGGCACCACACAGATGATCTTTCTTGAACTTGACACCTTCGATGCCTATGACATGCTTCTTCTTGACGAGAGTGTGTAAGTTCCTCATGCCTGCATGCCCCATCCTTCGATGCCAGAGCCAGCATTCTGAAGCTTTTGCAAGAAGACATACGGCAAGTTTTGGACCTGCTGAGAAATCTACCATGTATAGATCACCTTTCCTATACCCTTCAAAGACTAGAGATTTGTCAGATTCCATTAGTACAAGGCAACGATATTTTCCAAATATCACAATCATATTTAAGTCACAAAGCATTGAGACAGACATTAAGTTGAATCCAAGGGATTCAACAAGCATCACTTTATCCATGTGTTGATCCTTTGAGATTGCAACTCTACCTAGACCCAATACTTCGCCTTTACCAGTGTCAGCAAATGTGATTTGACTCTTGTCGGATGGACGTAAGGTTGAGTCCATGAGAAGACTTTGATCGCCAGTCATATGATTAGTGCATCCGCCGTCAATAATCCATTCTGAAGCTTTTGGTGTACCCTACAGTGCAGTTAGAGGGATAGGCTTCACAATGTATGTTGTGAAGCATAAGCATTTGATACACACTTGGATTATCACAGCATAGATGAAAGTTAGCACACAGTATGACAGGTAAGCGATTCATATGTGGAATTCATATTAAGTTATTTTATCATGCGTCCCTTTGTGTTTTAGGTCCCCAGCAATAATATCGGATGCCATTGATTGCTAGCTGGAGACCATTTTCTGCAAAAGAGAGTTAGTTCTTCTTCACCACCCACATCTTCACGGGTGGCTTAGAAGTAATGAGTCTAAGTGCAGCATCTGAGAATTTCGGCTTTGAAGCCCTAGCAAATAGCCTTGCAGGAGATGAATTATACTCATATGAATAAGCAGAAAAGTTCTTAGTATTATGAACATAGCGGTTTGAAGACACACGCTCATATTCATAAGTTTGAGTATGATTTCCCTGCAAAACATTGGCGTTAGGGTGAGTCGGGTGAGTCCTGTTTCCGTATGAAGCCGTTGGACCATGTGACACCTTTGGTCCGGGATTTGTCTTCTTCACAGGTGGTGTCATGACAACATTCACCGGAAGATTTTCAAGACAGCTTTTGGGAACCCAGATATTCTTCATTGGCGGTCCATTCCTGCACTTAGTACCAATAAACCTAGCAAACACTTCACCATTCTGATTTTTGAACAGTTTATAGTTTGCATCAAAGGATTCATCAATGATAATAGGATTAGCACAAGTAAAGCCAGATAAAGTGGATGGATCCACTGAAGGTTCCTTTGCAGCAACCCATGTGGTTTTGGGATACTGCTCAGGCTTCCAGTAGGAGCCATCAGCATTCATTTTCCTCTCGAACCCAACACCCTCTTTCCTAGGGTTTCGGTTCAGAATCTGCTTTTTGAGGACATCACAGAGTGTCTGATGTCCCTTCAAGCTTTTGTACATCCCTGTTTCAAGCAATGTCTTCAACCTAGCATTTTCATCAGCAATAGCAGTGGTATCCTCCGCAGAGGGGTTAGTTACCACATCAGTAGTTGAAGACAGAGCAGCAGTAGCAGCAGTGGAAGATTCAGCAACAGAGGCAGCGTTATCACGCTCAATGCATTTCAAGGAGGGTGGTTCAAATCCTTCCTGAGCGGGACTGATCTGTTGAGCGTGAAGTGACACATTTTCCTTTTGAAGATCTTCATGAGCCGCTTTCAATTTCTCAAGATCTTGCTTCCTTTGAAGATAATCATAGGAGAGCTTTTCATTAGATGTTGAGAGCGTCGCATGAAGATTTTCAAGTTCTTGATACTTAGCATGAAGATTTTTTATGTCTTCAACTAAGGATTGTGTACGTGTCATTTCCGTGTCCAAAAGGTCATCGCTTTTGTCTAACAGTTTTTGAGTATATTCCATAGCTTTTTGTTGTTCAGTAGCAATTTTAGCAAGTGTTTTGTAGCTGGGTTTGGATTCACAATCAGAGTCATCTTCACTTGATGTTTGAAAGTAAGCATCGCGTGATTTTACCTTGGCACCGCGTGCCATGAAGCAAAAGGTGGGAGCTGAATTGTCTTTGTCATCATCAGCGTTGGTGTGGGAGTCTATGTCTTCAGTGTTGAAGATAGACTTGGCAACATAGGCAGTGGCAAGAGCCAGACTAGCAACGCCAGAGTCGGATTCAGCTTCAGATTCCACCTCTGCCTCCTCAGAAGCAGACTCCTCCTCTGAATCCATTTCCTTGCCAACAAAAGCACGAGCCTTGCCAGATGAGCTCTTCTTGTGATATGAAGACCTTGATGATGACTTGGAAGAGGACTTTGAAGATTTCCTCTTCTTCTTGTCATCGGAGTCATAATCCTTGCTCTTCTTCTTCTTCTTCTCGTTTTCCCACTGTGGACATTCAGAGATGTAGTGCCCAGGCTTCTTACATTTGTGACAGGTTCTTTTCTTGTTTTCTTGAGTGGAAGCTTCATCATTTCTTGAACTGGATAGTGAAGACTGTCTGCAGCCCTTCTTCTTGGTGAATTTCTGGAACTTCTTCACAAGCATAGCAAGCTCCCTTCCAATGTCTTCAGGATCGTCAGAACCGCAGTCAGATTCTTCTTCTTCAGATGAGGAAACAACTTTTGCCTTCAAAGCACGAGTTCAGCCATAGTTGGGGCCATAAATATCTCTTTTCTCAGAAAGCTGGAACTCATGTGTGTTGAGCCTCTCAAGTATATCAGACGGATCGAGTGTCTTGAAGTCAGGACATTCTTGTATCATGAGGGCAAGGGAGTCAAAGGAGGTGTCAAGTGATCTCAGCAGTGTCTTGAGGATTTCATGCTTGGTGATCTCAGTGGCGCCGAGAGCCTGAAGCTCATTTGTGATGTCAGTGAGGCGATCAAACGTGAGCTGGACATTTTCATTGCCGTTTCTCTTGAAGCGATTGAAGAGATTGCGAAGAACACTGATCCTCCGGTCTCTCTGTGTAGAGACGCCTTCATTGACCTTGGACAGCTAGTCCCATACTAGCTTTGACGTTTCCAGAGCACTCACACGGCCATACTGTCCTTTGGTCAGATGGCCACAGATGATGTTCTTTGCAGTCGAGTCCAGTTGAATGAACTTCTTGACATCAGTAGGGGTGACACCTTCACCAGTTTTGGGAACGCCATTCTTAACGACATACTATAGGTCGACATCAATGGCTTCAAGATGCATGCGCATCTTATTCTTCCAGTAGGGATATTTTGTTCCATCGAACACGGGGCAAGCAGCGGAGACTTTGATTATCCCTGCAGTCGACACAGGTAAACTCTAGGTGGTTAAACGGAATCACACAGAACAAGGGAGTACCTTGCTCTGATACCAATTGAAAGTGCTAGTTATCGACTAGAGGGGGGTGAATAGGCGATTTTTATGAAAGTCTTCAAAACATGGAAGTTTCGAAGACAAACAATAGAAACAACCTAATTGATATGCAGCGGAAGATAAACTACAACAAGCAAGCCATAATCAAGTATGCAATAGCATTAACGTTCGAAGATTAATAGTAGCTAGGTAGTAGGATCAAGATGGAAGATAGTATGAAGCCAATCAACAATAGTAGTCAAGCAATGAAGTCAATCAGATAAGACGATAAGCAATGACTTCACGGAGACAAACTCAAAGTAAAGGAGGGAAGAGATCGAACCAGTTGCTTGTTGAAGACACAGGATTTGTTGGACCAGTTCCAGTTGCTGTGACAACTGTACGTCTGGTTAGGGAGGCTGAGATTCAACTCAGAAGACCGTGTCTTCACCTTATTCCCCTTGAGCTAAGGACACCCAGTCCTCGCCCAATCACTCTGGTAAGTCTTCAAGGTAGACTTCCAAACCTTCACAGACTCCGTTCACCCGGCAATCCACAATGACTCTTGGATGCTCAGAACGAGACGCCTAACCGGCTGGAGGATACACAGTCCTCAAGTGTAATAAGTCTTCAGGTCACACAGACAGAAAGACTTCAGTGATGCCTAATACTCTTTGGCTCTGGGTGTTTGGGCTTTAGCCTCGCAAGGATTTCTCTCTCTCAAATGCTTCGAGGTGGGTTGCTCTCAAACGACAAAAGTTGTATCTTAACTCTGAGCAGCCACCAATTTATGGTGTAGGGGGTGGGCTATTTATAGCCACTAGGCAACCCGACCTGATTTGTCCGAAATGACCCTGGGTCACTAAGGAACTGACACGTGTTCCAATGGTCAGATTTCAAACACACACGGCAACTTTACTTGGGCTACAAGCAAAGCTGACTCATCCAACTCTGGATAAGATTTGCTCTCATTGTCTTCGCTCGAAGACATAGGATTTGGGTTGAGCATCACTTCAGTCACTCTGACTTAGTTCACTTGGACCCCACCTAACAGTACGGTGGTTCCTATGACTCAACAAAGAAGAAAAGGAAACAACGAAACCACACAGTCTTCATGCTCCATAGTCTTCACGCAATGTCTTCTCATGTCATAGTCTTCAATACGAATATCTTCTCATACCACCATTGTCTTCAATGTCTTCATACATTTTTAGGGGTCATCTCCGGTAGATAAACCGAATCAATGAGGGACACTACCTATGTTATCCTGCAATTCTCACAAACACATTAGTCCCTCAACCAACTTTGTTGTCAATACTCCAAAACAAACTAGGGGTGGCACTAGATGCACTTACAAGGTGCAGTGGCCAGTGGCTTCACACGAGAAGCTTTTGGAGGTGCAGCTGATGTGGAAGCCTTAATTTTCTTTGGCTTCTGCGGCCTTGGTGGAGGAGCTGGGGCTTCATCAGTATCAGCATCATTATCATAATGATCCACTTTGGCACCTTGTACCAAGATGTATGATATTAGGCCATCAAGGTTTGTAAACTAGCCACTACAATTTGGTACGGACAAGAAAAGTACAGTAAACAAATTACGATCTATTTTCTGGGTGAGATCAATAACTTAAGCACATATGGACGAGTACCACCTCTCTTGCGACGCCGTGTAGGCCTATGCTGATACATTGAGGGTGATGCGGGTGCGATGGCTGTCGGCGGCGGGGAAGAAGACTTTATACGGCAGACGGCCTGGTCGGGGGATATATCCTGTTGCCGTGGACGAGGCGGTCGTTGGAGCGGCAATGACAAGGTGAACGACAGCGCCAATGAAGCGAGAGGAGGCGATGAAAGGATCCTGGTCCAGTGCCGTGGATGAGAGACGTCCATCTCTTGTAGTGGACGACGGGGTAGGGGTAGCGGCTCCGGCAAGGTGGAGGATGGGGTGGCGGACGGAGGAGGCTGGCCGTAGTGCGGAGGTTGTCGTGCCGCCGACGGTGTATGAATGGGGAAATGGAGGGGAGGGGGGATCTCAAACTTTGGGACGCGCTTCCCTAAAATGGGGGAAAGTTACGAACTTATCCCCCGTTTAAAATTGCGTACATCGCGTCGGTTGGGGATAGGACGGTAATCTCGCATCTCCCAAATATTTGTCGGTAACTATTTCGGGCAAGGAGAGGGTGTTTTTCCGCCCACGGTTGGCGCCCATGGTGTATGAACGGGGACGACAGGTAGGGTGGTTGTGTCTCGTCTGATGGAAGTTACACATCTGCCCCTATTTAAAATATTAGCCTACATCGATTTCGGACGAGGAGAGTTTGTTTTGCTGCCCACCGTGTATGAATGGGGAAATGGAGGAAGAGACACATGTCTTTTGGACGAGCTTGAATCAAATGTGTTTTGCCCCCCACGTTTGGCGCCCACCGTGTCTGAATGGGCTCAAAGGCCGTCGTGTCACGTCCAATTGAAGTTACTAGTCTACCCCTATCGACAGCAACGTAAATCCGGTCGATAAGGATGTCAAGTGTCAGGGGCAGACAGTAATTTCCATCTCGCAAACACTTGCTTCGGGCAGTCCACAAATTATAGTGGGTGTTTAGCCGCTTCGTTCAAAACTTGGGAGAATTAGCATTTACGTTTGCCCTGGGACCTGGCAAACTAAATTCAAATCCAATTTGTATTCGATTACGAATATCCACAGATAATTATATGTTTTGTTATTTATTTCTTCAAAACCATAACAAAGATTTATTCCACCTTTATATATGATAATGATTTAGAAATGTCATGATCTTCAAATTCAGTAGGTTGGATACACTCAGATTCAAACAGTTATTTCATCCAATACAATATGCTCACACGAAAAACAGTTCACCTTATGTCAATCATACAAGTACTGAGGATTACCTCGCCTAAAAAATTTGGATCTTTACAACACATGGACAACATGGAATTCCGGACAACATAGGGGGTCTTGCAACATAAAACCATTCACAGACATGACACAACATGCAAGTACAATAATCTAATGACAATTTCAACTGGTATCTAAAGAAGAACCGGGATTACCTTGGGCTTCAGATAGCAGAAACAGCAGGACCTCCTTCGTCTTCAAATGCAACATGCTTACTTCCTCCAATTCTTGGGTTGCTTGCATAATGTGTGCCGCTAATTCCGTAATTTCCAGCCTCAAGATAAAGATTACCTCATTCATGGCAGCCACACCATCTCTTTGTGCCTCTAGTAGAGCCTCAAGCACTATAATATCTATGCTCAGACTGCTCTCCCGTTGTGTTGCCTCTGAACTGCTACCATCTGGTAACATGGATGGCGCACTGCTTCCACAAATAGATTCTGGGGTTGTACATTGTGTACTAGTGTGAACGGCATCCTGAAAGGTTTCTGCTGGACATAAGTAAGAGATAGTTATCGTATGATCCAGGCAGTAAGCTTACATGGTAAACGACGGACGAATTATTGCTGAGCATGGCAAACTATATTTAAATGGTTCGAAGCAGCATCAGCCGAACAGAAATTAAAATGGTAAGATGAAAGTTGAAAGGGAGTGTACAACCGCTATATTTAAGTTGCCAAGGCATCTAAGCAATTGAAATAATCTGAGAAAGCACTTAAAAGTGTGGCCTCATATAAACTACGAAGACAGTCTTGTGATGAAGTTGGGAGGAAAAATTAAGGACTCAAATGAAATAGCCATGCATTTCTTTACGATAGTACATCAAGCACTGCTGACATATTGGCCAACTCAGGTATAAGGTAACAACAAACAAGCATTTGAATCAAGCAATACAGCAAAGCAGACAACTGAACTATTTGTAATTCGGTAGGATTACACTTTGAGGGCACAAGCCAAGAAAGCAGCCCACTCACATTACATTTAACATGTACTAAAACACACTGGCTTACCATATGTTGCTATGAAGCCTAGCTGCTATTGCAATGTTCTTTGAAGATATCGTCAGCATCCCATGGTTGCAAATCTAGTTGTTGTAGTTTATTCTGCACCATCTATTTAGGTAAAATTAATTTTAATCGCATGCACTGGTCCGAATTGATCATCAATGGTTCATCTAAACTAATGAAAGAAGGGTGTGTGTGCATACACGACAATATATCTGATTCCCTCTATTTTTATGCTTGTTTGAGGTGGCAGCCCCAAAAGAACAAATATTTTGCTTGATGGGGTTGGCAGCTCCATAATTAATAGAAGCATCAAATCAGTCATGCAACTTGGGAAGATCAAGAACACACAAACAAGTAATGAACAGAGGCTCAGAGCAGTGATGTAATAGCTAGCATCAGAAAATGTAGGGTAAAATGAACAAAAAGCAGCGGAATCACATGCTAGTTTGCTGATGTGTAATTAAGCATAGAGAACATTAAGCAGTCTGATGGAACCAACAGGTGGCATCAGAACAAAACTAAAGCATATTAACTATATGTGCATTGGTATGTAATTTAACACATGTAACATGTTTACTACCAGAAGTATGGCCCTACAGGTGCAAGCAGAGTAACACGTCTCATGAAAAACTTAATGAAGCCCTGAAGAAATCCAAAGGTGGTGCTTATGCTAGGAAAGTGAACGTAGGCGCCGGCCGTTGGATAATAGTACCTGATTCTCGGCGGCGTATGGGTATCGTTGTCATACTTGATAGCTAAGGATCGTTGATGGTGCTCGTGTTGCGGTTGAGTTTGGGCCGGCTGTCGCCGTCGCTGAAGTGGCTCCGGTGCTACGGGTGCGGCGCCTGTCGACATACAAGAAAGCTCATCTGTGGTAAGTGAACAGTTGCACGATAAAGAGAAAAATCGAAGGAGTACAAATCGAAATAACCTGATGAGGCTGCGGTGTCGGTAAAGCAGGGCCGGTGGAGTTGAATATGGCGTCCGTGGAGCGGGTCCGGTGAAGTGGACGAAGGCTTCGGCGGGCGCGTTGTATAGTGCTTTCGGTGAGGCGGATCTGTTGTGGCGGACGAGGGCTTGTATGAAGGGCCAGCGAAGGGGCGGACGACGGAGTCAGTGAAGGGCCTATGCTATGGTGGGGGGTGCCAGTTAAGCAGATCCGATGCGGTGGACCATGATGGCGGTCAAGGAGATCTGGAGCGATGGACAAGCCAGTCGATGAAGCGGCTCCAGTGAAGTGGTGAGTTGGCAGTTGGGGGTTCCAAGGTGCGGACGGTAGACCCGTCGGGGTGTGAGGTCCACCGCTGCGACGGAGGACTAGATTCGGCGGCTTGTCGTGGTTGGGGGGTCGGGGAGGGGAAGGGGAGGGGCTCTGGGGAAGAATGTTGTGGGCAAAGAGGGGAAAAGAATGGAGTTTTTTTTTGACTATACACAGTAGGGCAAAACCCCACTGCAATTTTTATAATTAATCAGCAAAGAGGTTCAGCAATACAAAAGGGCTTGAGGTAAGCCAATAAAGCAAAAAAGAAAGAAAAAATAAAGAAAGAGAAAAAACTACCAGCTAACAGCTACTAAAAGAAACAAAAAGATTACAGGACAAGGTTGTCAAGCCAGAGACAGAAAGCTCTAGCATAGCTCTTCTTAATTCTGAATCTTAGCAGATTTAGTTCTTCCAAGAAGATTCGTTTCCATCCTTGAATGCTTGGCCGAATGTCCTGAAAAATGAGATTGTTCCTGGTGATCCAGATGGCCCATGAAGCCCGGATGATGATTTCCATGAAGAAAGGTGAAAGCGCTAGTTATCGACTAGAGGGGGGTGAATAGGCGATTTTTATCAAAGTCTTCAAAACATGGAAGTTTCAAAGACAAACAATAGAAATGACCTAATTGATATGCAGCAGAAGATAAACTACAACAAGCAAGCCATAGTCAAGTATGCAATAATGTGAACGTACAAAGACTAATAGCAGCTAGGTAGTAAGGATCAGGATGGAAGATAGTATGAAGCCAATCAACGATAGTAGTCAATCAATGAAGTCAAACAGATAAGACAAATAAGCAATGACTTCACGAAGACAAACTCAAAGTAAGGAGGAAAGGGATAGAACCAGTCACTTGTTGAAGACACAGGATTTGTTGGGCCAGTTCCAGTTGCTCTGACAACTGTACGTCTGGTTAGGGAGGCTGAGATTCAACTCAGAAGACCGCGTCTTCACCTTATTCCCCTTGAGCTAAGGACACACAGTCCTCGCCCAATCACTCTGGTAAGTCTTCAAGGTAGACTTCTGAACCTTCACAGACTTCGTTCACTGGCAATCCACAATGACTCTTGGATGCTCAGAATGCGACGCCTAACCGGCTGGAGGATACACAGTCCTCAAGTGTAATAAGTCTTCAAGTCACACAGACAGAAAGACTTTAGTGATGCCTAACACTCTTTGGCTCTGGGTGTTTGGGCTTTGTCCTCGCAAGGATTTCTCTCTCAAAGGCTTCAAGGTGGGTTGCTCTCAAAACGACAAAAGCCGTAAACTAACTCTGAGCAGCCACCAATTTATGGTGTAGGGGGTGGGCTATTTATAGCCACAATGCAACCCAACCTGATATGTCTGAAATGATCATGGGTCACTAAGGAACTGACACGTGTTCCAACGGTCAGATTTCAAACACACACGACAATTTACTTGGGCTACAAGGAAAGCTGACTCATCCAGCTCTGGATAAGATTTGCTCTCATTGTCTTCGCTCGAAGACATAGGATTTGGGTTGAGCATCACTTCAGTCACTCTGACTTTGTTCACTTGGACCCCACTTAACAGTACGGTGGTTCCTATGACTCAACAAAGAAGAAAAGGAAACAACGAAACAACTAAGTCTTCGCGCTCCATAGTCTTCACTCAATGTATTCTCATGTCATAGACTTCAGTGTGAATATCTTCACACACCACCATTGTCTTCAATGTCTTCATACATTTTTAGGGGTCATCTCCGGTAGGTAAACTGAATCAATGAGGGACACTTCCTGCGTTATCCTGCAATTCTCACAAACGCATTAGTCCCTCAACCAACTTTGTCGTCAATACTCCAAAACCAACTAGGGGTGGCACTAGATGCACTTACAATCTCCCCCTTTTTGGTGATTGATGACAAACTGGTTGAAGTTTTCAACGGGAAAGAAGTATGTGAAATTGTAAAGGATAGCGTATTGTCTTCATAAGTGGCAAGGGCTCCCCCTGAAGATGTGCATATAAATAATTTGCTTTTGGAATGCAAATGCACATGGCAGGTTGCACTTGTGGAGATCCTCTTCAACTTATGAAGATAATTCATCATGCACGAAATGATATAACTAAGAGAATGACAGGCATAATGAAAAATGGACGTCTGCAGAATGATCTAAGTGCGGAAGTTATCATCGCACGTGGAAACGCAAATAAGTAGCAGACGACCATCAAGTTTAAGTGTTACAACTCAAAGAACGAAGTGTATCAAAAGCAAGAGTTGTAAGCACTAGGCAAAAATATAAAGCAACCGCCCTTATGAACTCGCTTGAAGACTATCAACTCATATGCTTCTCCCCCTTTTGTCAGTAATGACCAAAAAGGTTTGAAGACATAGAGCATCTACTCGTCCTCATGAGGAGTAGGTGAAGCAGTAGGGTTGTCGTTGTTGTTTGGTGGTGCAGATGAACTTGGTGCAGTGTTGATGCGTGTAGAAGTAGGGGGCGGTGAAGTTGCATCGTCTTGATCATCGATCACGTTGGCATTTACAGTTGCCGCGGAGGAAGAATAGTCAGAGTCTTCAAGAGATGGAGTTCTACGTAGGACAGCATTCCGTGGAGGAGTGGAGTCAAACTTGAATCTCTTAGTGAAGCCATCGTCTTGAAGATCTGCTTCAGCACTGAGCAGGGTCAAACTCTTCCATGATCGCCGACAAGTTTCGTGAGTGACAAACGCATTCTTGGTGGCAAGGTTTCGAATGCGATTTACATCCACCAAGAGGCTTTGCATCTGACGCTTGAGCCAAAAATGATGCTTATCTTGTTTTTGATGCAGGGCCACAAGAAGTTCTCGGTCATTTAGGACCCGAGAGCGCTTCCGAGGCCTTTGAGCAATTGTGCTCTCAGTAGCTTCAGTTGGCACACGATGAGGTAGACGAGTGTTTCCAGCCATTGGATAGACACGAGTTACTGCTTGGACTCCTTCAATAGGCTGAGTGAAGCTTTGGTGTTCAGGATTTTGAAGACTAAGAGGCTTCTTGGCAGGTTCAGGGTATATGGCTTCAACTGACATATCAACCTCTGGTAGAAAGATCACATGATTGCGAGCATAGGGTTGATAGTTGACAACAGAGTGTAGCTTGATGAGGCGCATGACCCATGGAGCATAGAACTTCAGACCAAACAAGTCAGATCCATACGCAGCCAGTTGCCGAAGGAAGAAATCTTGTGCATTGAAGTTGATGCCATTGGGGATCTAAAAGACCAATGTCTTCGTGGCTCCTTCAAGTTTTGCAGCTGATGTATGTCCTTTGATCGGCCACAGAGTCCGCTGTATGATGTGATATATGTTGCGCGGCAGATACTCAAGGTCATCAACAAAGAACTCCTTTGGATATTCAGCATCATGTGGCAAAGGCTTCATCATGCTCAACATCTGGCTCATGTTTGGTTCTGGTTTATGGAAGATGCTCTCCAGTGCATTGTGATGGTTTTGACAACCAGGTTCATATAGCTCTCCGGGAGTGGATAGGCCTGTAAGCTCAATGATGTCAAGAGCTTTGGCTTCATGATGAACATTTCCTGTCATCCACTCGAGAACCCATGTCTTTGTATCTCTGTTATATCCGCGAATGTGGAGCGTAGCATAGAATTGAAGCAAAAGTTCTTCATTCCAATGTTCTTTGTCTGTCACAAAGCTGAGCAGACCAGCATCACGAAAGCAGTCTAGTGCTTCTTCTAAGCATGGCAGTCCAGCAATGGCTTCAGTGTCGAGGCGCATATGAGGGAAAATGCGCCCTTGATCATACAGAACACAGGGGTAATAGCTTCGTTGCTGATGACTCCAGAAACGATCTGGTGATATTCTTGGCCTTGTGTAGGGGTTCTTTGAGCTGTCAAAGAATGTGTTGTGGCTTTTGAAGCCATTTGCATTGAAGGACCCGACAGATGTGGCAGTACCTGGAAACCTTGGCAGTCTTGGCTTTGGCTTCTGGACCTGAGGCCTATGCTCAATGTGATAGTCAAACTGAGGACCAGAGACATTAGGCGGAGGGACCAGAATGGGCCATCTTACTGTGATTAGCTCGCCATGGTTGTATGCTTGCTCAATTGTATAGGGCCTTGGTGGCGGAACAGGAGCAGTGGCAGCAATAGTGGATTTGGGCTGCACAACAGAAGCTTCAGGAGCATTTTCAGCATTGACTTCTGGTATGGTGCTTGGGACAGGATCCACATTAGCTTCAGCCATGACTATGTCATTGGCTTCATTGGTGTTGGTCGTGGCAGCCTCAAGGTTTTCAACCTCCACTTGATGAGCTGGAGGGTCAGGCACAGACACGTTCACTTCATGAACAGCTTCTTCAGGAATGGGGGGAGTGGGGACACGTTCTTCTTGAAGTTCGTCATTGGCTAATGCAGCCGGATTATCTTCAGCAGCTAGGGCTTCAGACACGGAGACATCCACAGTTGGAGTGGCTTCTGAAAACACTTGACGTGCAACAGGTTGATGGTGCACTTCTCCTTCTAGAACGCTCGGAAGAGGGGCTTGAGGCCTTGGTCCTTTGCGAAGCCTTTGTAATATAGGCGACGCCTTTGGAGATGGAGTAGGCAGGCCCTCATCCTCTTCAACTTGCACAGATGGTGTGGCTTGTTGTTGTTGGGGAGTACTAGGGGAGTCTTGTTGTTGCGGGCGATCAGCCCATGAAGCATCCTGACCAATTGGCGTCAGAGGACGACCAATGCTGATGATTTCGCTGTTCGTAAGAACAGGCGATGATACCACATTGTATTCAATTTGAGTAAGAACTTCATCATCTTCAACATTGTCATGGTGACCAATGTCTTCAGCAGTGATGGGATCAACTGCTAGAATCTCTTCAGCTTCAGGAGCCTCTGTGGAAGCAGGCTCATGAACAGTCATTCGTAGTTCTTGGGTTGCAGATGCAGGATGAATCACTGAGATGGGTTCAACAACAAGGGGCTCTGTGGGAGCAGCTCGATTTTTCTTGGTCTTGCACTTCTTCTTGGAGGGAGCAGCATCAGAGGCTTCTGAGGTTTTTTGTTTTCTGGCTTCAGCCTCTGCAGCCCTCGTCTTCTTCAGTTTTGAAGCGGTTGACATGGCCTTTGGCTTCGATCCAGTCATGCTGCTAGGGAAGACTATGCAAGGTTCATCTTGCCTTGAAGATGCTCATTTGTGATGTCAGTGAGGCGATCAAACGTGAGCTGGACATTTTCATTGTCGTTTCTCTTGAAGCGATTGAAGAGATTGTGAAGAACACTGATCCTCTGGTCTCTCTGTGTAGAGACGCCTTCATTGACCTTGGACAGCCAGTCCCAGACTAGCTTTTACGTTTCCAGAGCACTCACACGGCCATACTGTCCTTTGGTCAGATGGCCACAGATGATGTTCTTTGCAGTCGAGTCCAGTTGAATGAACTTCTTGACATCAGTAGGGGTGACACCTTCACCAGTTTTGGTAACGCCATTGTTGACGACATACCAGAGGTCGACATCAATGGCTTCAAGATGCATGCGCATCTTATTCTTCCAGTAGGGATATTCTGTTTCATCGAACACGGGCCAAGCAGCAAAGACTTTGATTATCCCTGCAGTCGACATAGCTAAACTCCAAGTGGTTAAACCGAATCACACAGAACAAGGGAGTACCTTTCTCTGATACCAATTGAAAGTGCTAGTTATCGACTAGAGGGGGGTGAATAGGCGATTTTTATGAAAGTCTTCAAAACATGAAAGTTTCAAAGACAAACAATAGAAACAACCTAATTGATATGCAGCGGAAGATAAATTACAACAAGCAAGCCATAACCAAGTATGCAATAGCATTAACGTTCGAATATTAATAGCAGCTAGGTAGTAGGATCAAGATGGAAGATAGTATGAAGCCAATCAACAATAGTAGTCAAGCAATGAAGTCAATCAGATAAGACGATAAGCAATGACTTCACGAAGACAAACTCAAAGTAAAGGAGGGAAGAGATAGAACCAGTTGCTTGTTGAAGACACAGGATTTGTTGGACCAGTTCCAGTTGCTGTGACAACTGTACGTCTGGTTAGGGAGGCTGGGATTCAACTCAGAAGACCGTGTCTTCACCTTATTCCCCTTGAGCTAAGGACACCCAGTCCTCGCCCAATCACTCTGGTAAGTCTTCAAGGTAGACTTCCAAACCTTCACAGACTCCGTTCACCCGGCAATCCACAAGGACTCTTGGATGCTCAGAACGAGACGCCTAACCGGCCGGAGGATACACAGTCCTCAAGTGTAATAAGTCTTCAGGTCACACAGACAGAAAGACTTCAGTGATGCCTAACACTCTTTGGCTCTGGGTGTTTGGGCTTTATCCTCGCAAGGATTTCTCTCTCTCAAATGCTTCGAGGTGGGTTGCTCTCAAACGACAAAAGCCGTATCTTAACTTTGAGCAGCCACCAATTTATGGTGTAGGGGGTGGGCTATTTATAGCCACTAGGCAACCCGACCTGATTTGTTCGAAATGACCCTGGGTCACTAAGGAACTAACACGTGTTCCAACGGTCAGATTTCAAACACACACGGCAACTTTACTTGGGCTACAAGCAAAGTTGACTCATCCAACTCGAAGACATAGGATTTGGGTTGAGCATCACTTCAGTCACTCTGACTTAGTTCACTTGGACCCCACTTAACAGTACGGTGGTTCCTATGACTCAAAAAAGAAGAAAAGGAAACAACAAAACCACACAGTCTTCGTGCTCCATAGTCTTCACGCAATGTCTTCTCATGTCATAGTCTTCAATACGAATATCTTCTCATACCACCATTGTCTTCAATGTCTTCATACATTTTTAGGGGTCATCTCCGGTAGATAAACCGAATCAATGAGGGGCACTACCTGCGTTATCCTGTAATTCTCACAAACGCATTAGTCCCTCAACCAACTTTGTCGTCAATACTCCAAAACCAACTAGGGGTGGCACTAGATGCACTTACAATCTCCCCCTTTTGGTGATTGATGACAAATTGGTTGAAGTTTTCAACGGGGATAAAGTATGTGAAATTGTAAAGGATAGGAATTTGTCTTCATAAGTAGCAAGGGCTCCCCCTGAAGATGTGCATATAAATAATTTTGTTGTTGGAATGCAAATGCACATGGCAGGTTGTACTTGTGGAGATCCACTTCAACTTATGAAGATAATTCATCATGCATGAAATGATATAGCATATAGGATGACATGCATAATGAAAAATGGACGTCTGCGGGATGATTTAAGTGCGGAAGTTATCATCACACATGAAAATGCAAATAAGTAGCAGACGACCATCAAGTTTAAGTGTTACAACTCAGAGAACCAAATGTTTCAAAATGCAAGAGTTGTAAGCACGAGGCAAAATATAACGCAACCGCCCATTTGAACCCGCTTGAAGACTATCAACTCATACGCTTCTCCCCCTTTTGTCAGTAATGACCAAAAAGGCTTGAAGACATAGAGCATCTACTCGTCTTCTTGATGAGTAGGTGATGCAGCAGGGTTGTTGTCGTTGGGTGGCGGTGCAGATGAACTTGGTGCAGTGTCGATGCGCCAGTAGTAGTAGGAGGTGGTGAAGTAGCATCATCTTCATCATTGATCACTCTGGCATTTACCGTTGCCGCGGAGGAAGAATATTCAGAGTCTTCAAGAGATGGAGTTCTTCGTAAGACAACATTCCGTGGAGGAGTGGAGTCAAACTAAAATCTTTCATTGAAGCCATCGTCTTGAAGATCTGATTCAGCACTAAGCAGGGTCAAACTCTTCCATGATCGCCGGTAAGTTTCGTGAGCAACAAAGGCATTCTTGGTGGCAAGGTTGCGAATGCGTCCACCAAGAGACTTTGCATCTGTCTCTTGAGCCAAAAGTGATGTTTATCCTGTTTCTGATGAAGGGCCACAAGAAGTTCTGATCATTGAGAACGCGAGAAGGCTTCCGAGGCCTTTGGGCAATGGTGCTTTCAGTGGCTTCAGTAGGTGCTCGATGAGGAAGACGAGTATTTCCAGCCAATGGATAGATTCGTGTAGCTGCTTGAACACCTTCAATGGGTTGAGTGAAGCTTTGGTGCTCGGCATTCTGAAGACAAAGAGGCTTCTTGGTAGGGTCAGGATATATAGCTTCAACTGACATATCAACCTCAGGTAGAAAAATCACATGATTGCGAGCAGAAGGTTGATAGTTGACAGTAGAGTGTCGCTTTATGAGGCGCATGACCCATGGAGCATAAAACTTCAGACCAAAGAGATCAGAGCCGGAGGCAGCAAGTTGTCTGATGAATAAATCTTGTGCATTGAAGCTGATGCCATTGAAAATGTAGAAGACAAAAGTCTTCATAGCTCCTTCAAGCTTTGCCGCTGATGAATGTCCTTTGATAGGCCATAGAGTCCGCCTGATGATGTGATATATGGTGCGTGGCAGATACTCAAGGTCTTCAACAAAGAACTCTGTTGGATATTCAGCATCACGGGGCAAAGGCTTCATCATGCTCAGCATCTGACTCATATTGGGTTCAGGCCTATGAAAGATGATTTCCAGGGCGTTGTGATGATGTTGACAGCCAGGTTCATAGAGTTCTCCGGGAGTGGACAGGCCTGTAAGCTCGATAATATCCATAGCTTTGGCTTCATGATGAACGTTTCCGGTCATCCACTCGAGAACCCAAGTCTTTGTATCTCTGTTGTAGCCGCGAATGTGCAGTGTGGCATAGAATTGAAGCAATAGTTCTTCATTCCAGTGTTCTTTATCTGTGACAAAACTGAGCAGCCCAGCATCACGAAAGCAGTCAAGTGCTTCTTCTAAGCAGGGGAGTCCAGTAATGGCTTCAGTGTCGAGGCGCATATGAGGGAAGATGCGCCCTAGATCATACAGAACACAGGAGTAATAGCTTCGCTGCTGATGACTCCAGAACCGATCTGATGCAATTCTTGGCTTCGTGTAGGGGTTCTTCGAGCTATCAAAGAATGTGTTGTGGCTCTTGAAGCCATTAGCATTGAAGGACCCTGGTGAGTTTGCAGTACCTGGAAACCTTGGCAGTCTTGGCTTGGGCTTCTGGACTTGAGGCCTATGCTCAACATGATAGTCAAATAGAGGACTAGAGACATTTGGCGGAGGGACCAGAACGGGCCATCTGACTGTTGTTAGCTCTCCTTGGTTATATGCCTGCTCAATTGTATAGGGCGTTGGGGCTGGAACAGGAGTAGTGGCAGCAGCAGAGGCTTCAGGTTGCACAACAGGTGCTTCGGAGGCAGTAGCCTCACTAGCTTTAGGTGCAGTGGCCGCATTAGCTTCACGCACACTGGTTGCTGCAAGCTCCACATTAGCTTCAGCCATGACAATGTCATCGGCTTCACTTGCATTGGTTGTGGCAGCTTCAGGATTTTCAACCTCCACTTGAGGAGCTGGAGGGTCAGGCATTGACACGTTCACTTCATGAACTCTATCTTCGGGAATGGGGGAGTAGAGACACGTTCTTCTTGACGTTCTTCATTGGCTGATGCAGCCGGATTGTCTTCAGTAGCAGGTGCTTCAGACGCAGAGACATTCACAACAGGAGTGGCTTCTGAAAACACTTGACGTGCAATAGGTTGATGATGCACTTCTCCTTCTGGAACGCTCGGAAGAGGAGCTTGAGGCCTTGGTCCTTTGCGAAGCCTTTGGAGTACAGGCGACGCTTTTGGAGATGGAGTGGGCAGGCCCTCATCCTCTTCAGCTTGTACGGATGTTGTGACTTGTTGTTGTTGGGGAGTGTTGGGGGAGTCTTGTTCTTGCGGGCGATCAGCCCATGAATCATCCTGTGCAATTGGCGTCAGAGGACGACCAATGCTGATGAGTTCGCTGTTCGTACGAACAGGCGATGATACCACATTGTATTCGAGCTAAGGAAGAACTTCATCATCTTCAACATTGTCATGATGACCAATGTCTTCAGCAGCGGTGGGTTCAGCTGTTGGTATATCTTCTGCTTCAGGAGCCTCTGTGGAAGCAGGCTCATGAACAGTCATGTGAAGTTCTTGGGATGCAGATGCAGGATGAATCACTAAGATGGGTTCAACAAAGAGGGGCTCTGTGGGAGCAGCCCGATGCTTCTTGGTCTTGCGCTTCTTCTTGGAGGGAGCGGCTTCAGAGGCTTCGGTATTCTTCCTCTTTTTGGCTTCTGCCTCTGCAGCCCTCGTCTTCTTCTGTTCTGAAGCGGTTGTGGTGACCTTTGGCTTCGAGTCAGTCATGCTACTTGGGAAGATAATATGTGGAGCTTCTTGGCTTGAAGGTGCAGGCTGATCAGCAGGAAGCTTCTTCTTTTTCTTTGCTGCCATCCTGGGGTCAATGCCAGGATGGCCAAGTGACTTGCGCTTCTCAGCCTCATTGTAGGAAAGCACACACTTATCAGCCAAACTCTTCATGCGCTCACAAGAGCCTTGATCTTCTTGGCGCTTCTTCAGAAAAGCTTCTTTAAGCTCATGCAGCATGACCTTAAAGTTCCTGACGTCTTGAACACTTGGCTTGGCTATATGCTTCTTGAATTGAGCCTTTTCAATGTCTTCATACATTTTTAGGGGTCATCTCCGGTAGATAAACCGAATCAATGAGGGACACTACCTGCGTTATCCTGCAATTCTCACAAACACATTAGTCCCTCAACCAACTTTGTCGTCAATACTCCAAAACCAACTAGGGGTGGCACTAGATGCACTTACAAGGTGCAGTGGCCAGTGGCTTCACACGAGAAGCTTTTGGAGGTGCAGCTGATGTGGAAGCCTTAATTTTCTTTGGCTTCTGCGGCCTTGGAGGAGGAGCTGGGGCTTCATCAGTATCAGCATCATTATCAGAATGATCCACTTTGGCACCTTGTACCAAGACGTATGATATTAGGCCATCAAGGTTTGTAAAGGGGCCGATTCTATTTTCTTCCACTTCACGTGTGCCATCATCACGGGGAGCGGAGGGACCAGGATTGAAGTCTAATCCCCATGAGTTCTTGTTTTCCTTCAGCTTTGTTCTTGGGGGGAAGGCCTCGATAGAAAATATCACCCTAAGGACTCTTGATAGCATTCTTCTTAGCGTACTCCTGGGTCACGAACTTGTACTTGAACCATTGTTCAGCCCAATAGCATCGAATCCATTGGATTCGTGTCTTGCACTGATTATAATCCTCTTCAGGATCTGTCTTGTAAAGTTCTGCAAGATCATCAGGCAGATCCTTTGATGTTCCCCCTCGACGCTGTCTGCCACCCTTCCTTACAGATTTCTCCATAGCCATGAACTTCAAACTGAATGGTTTTAATATGTTCAAAGGCTTCAAAGGTTTTCGCTTGCTGGTCAGACAGGAACTGGCTTCGGGAGATTTAATGTGTTGTTGTAAGAATTCTCCAAACGAATGCAGACTATGAGAACCTAGGGATTCTCCCACGGACATGTACTTGTGACAGCATTAGAGATGCGAGGGAAGGGGAAGAGGTCATATGCATTCTCATAAGATTTTGAAGATAAATCAGTTTGAAGACATTGACCTCATGTTGCAAAGACATTCCCTTATATGTTGAGAGTTGGTTCCAGATTTGTACGAATTCGTTAATAAGTACAAGTGAGGAATCTAACTAGATATAAAGCTTAAGTGAATATACTAGGCAGTATGAGATGCAGACAAAATAGATATAACTTTGTATAGACAGAAACCAATTTTGGTAAATTGGATGAATCATTGAGGATCAAAAAGCTGGTAAAAATAGAGTTATATTTACCACACGATGAACTGCTAGATGGGATGAATAGGAGACTGAGCAGTTCAATCCACCGTGCCCTAACTTGGCGACGGAGGACACCTACGACGGCGGCGGAGAGGACGATGCCCGCGGCCGGCGTGAGTACGACGTCGGAGAAGTCGCGACAGCTAAGCGCTTTGTCACCAGCGTCATCGAGATCTAGCGGTGGCGCTAGGGTTTTGACGAGGTGGAGAGGTGGAAGAAGGTTTTGTTGACCGCAGGGGGCACGTATTTATAAGAAGGTGTGCGGCACAACGCAATTACGCAGGTGCCCCTGCCTGTTCACATCTGAGGGACACGTGGCAAGCATGCAACATACTCAGAGTTATCCCATGTTCCCACGCCCGCCAAGTTTCTCGGATGGTCGTTCCGGCTTCTCCGGATTTCAATCAATAAGGATGAATCATTTAACAGACTTAATGTTTGTCTATGTGTCTTCTGCTGACAAGGATGCAGAGAAGACATTCGACAGTTTCAATAGAATGCATATGATTTGGACAGATAGAGTTTGAGATAGTAAGCATAGAGAGATTAGGGTCCGGTCACATTCACTTAGTTCAAAAGATTCAACAATGAAGACATAGCTATAAGTGAATGCTATAGAGGACAGAATACTAGTATATATATATATATATATATATATATATATATATATATATATATATATATATATATATATATATATATATATATGAAAAAGCAATCAAATCAACCTAGTGAAGTAAATCATGAAGATTAGTTGAAATTTTGAACTCAAATTAAATGCGAAGATATTCAACAATAACGCCATGAGTGAAACACTTCAAACCAAGAAATTTGGTGGTGGTGTTACCCACCGTATCGGAAGTATTAGACCCAGACACGGCGCACAATTATCGTGGTGCTCCGAAATCAAATTCCACGTTAATGTATTCACACTCAGAATGTAAGTCTTCATTGATTGAAGATATACTTTACTTCATGTGTTGCACATCTAAGTCATCAACATGCATAAGTGTTAGGATGTGTGCTTGATCACAGCACATTTGAGGATTCCAAGATATTTAGCTCACACCGTAACTTGCAAAACCTTTTCTCATCCAGGGGCTTTGTGAAGATATCTGCCAGTTGCTCTTTAGTGTTGACATGAATGATGTCAATATCTTTCTTCATGACATGATCTCTGAGAAAGTGATGACGAATTTCAACGTGCTTTGTCTTCGAGTGCTGAACTGGATTGTTGGCAATCTTGATGGCGCTTTCGTTGTCGCAGAAGAGAGGTACTTGTTTCAAATTGACGCCATAGTCCTTGAGAGTTTGCTTCATCCACAGAAGCTGAGCACAACAAGATCCAGCAGCAATGTATTCAGATTCAGCAGTTGAGAGTGATAAACAGTTTTGCTTCTTTGAAGACCAACAGACAAGTGATCGTCCCAGAAAGTGACATGTTCCTGATGTATACTTGCGATCCACCTTGTCACCAGCATAATCAGCATCCGAGAATCCAACCAGATCAAATTTTGAGCCCTTTGGATACCATAATCCGAGTGTTGGGTTGTAAGCCAAATATCTAAGAATTCGCTTCACAGCTAAGTGATGCGATTCCTTTGGTGTCGCTTGGAATCGAGCACAGATGCAAACACTAAGCATAATATCTGGCCTAGATGCACATAGGTAAAGTAAAGAACCAATCATGGAGCGGTATACCTTTTGATCGAACTCTTTACCATTGTCGTCAGGACCAAGATGATGTTTGGCTGGCATTGGCGTCGTGTAACCTTTGCAATCCATCATCGACATCTGATATTGCTCTTGCATCATGTATCCAAACTCATCACTGTACTTCTGGTTGGTGCAGCCGAAGATAATGTCATCCACATATATTTGGCACACAAACAGTTCACCATCATATGTCTTCGTGAAGAGTGTGGGATCGAGGGATCCAGGTTTGAAGCCTTTGCTCTTCAGGAAGTCTTTGATTGTATCATACCAAGCGCGAGGAGCTTGTTTGAGACCATACAGTGCTTTGTTTAGTTTGTACACCATATCAGGATGTTTTGGATCTTCAAAGCTAGGTGGTTTAGCAACATACACTTCTTCTTCAATCTTGCCATTGAGGAAAGCACTCTTCACATCCATTTGATATAGCAAGATGTTATGGTGATTAGCATAGGCTAGCAGTATGCGAATAGCTTCAACCCTAGCCACAGGAGCAAATGTTTCATCGAAGTCAATTCCTTCAACTTGAGTATATCCTTGAGCCACAAGACGTGCTTTGTTTCTACGACTTGACCATGCTCATCTTGCTTGTTTCGATATATCCATTTAGTGCCAATAATGTTATGTTTGCGAGGGTCAGGGCGCTTGACAAGTTCCCAAACATTATTCAGCTTGAACTGTTGAAGTTCCTCTTGCATGGCTTGAATCCATTCAGGTTCCATAAAGGCTTCAGCAACTTTCTTGGGTTCAGATATTGATACAAATGAAAAATGCCCACAGAAATTTGCTAACTGTGTTGCTCTTGAGCGAGTAAGTGGACTAGGTGCATTGATGCTATCAATTATCTTCTCAATTTGTACTTCATTTGCAACACGAGGATGAACTGGACGAAGCCCTTGCTCATGTTGATAATTGTCATCATTGGGAGGATTGTCTTCGGTCTGAGCATTGTCTTCAGGTTGGTTTGGTGCAGAAATGATAAGTTCCTCTTCAGGCTGTGCTTCAGAGGGCATGATTTCACCAGTTCCCATCAGCTTGATAGAT
Organism: Triticum dicoccoides; assembly: GCF_002162155.2. NCBI lineage: Eukaryota > Viridiplantae > Streptophyta > Magnoliopsida > Poales > Poaceae > Triticum > Triticum dicoccoides. Next base: position 428,764,078 of record NC_041381.1, read on the forward strand.
TCGCTGGAAGGAGCTTCATCTAATGTGCTTGGCAGGAGCTCTCGTTGTGAACCATTGGTTTCATCAAATCGCACGTCCCCAGTTTCAACGATTTTGTAGTGAAAGAGGCTGAAGACTCTGTAAGAGTGCGAATCCTTTCCATAACCAAGCATGAAGCATTCGTGAGCTTTGGGTTCAAATTTTGACTTGTGATGGGGATCCTAGATCCAGCACCTAGCACCAAAGACTCTTAAGTAGCTGACATTTGGCTTCTTGCCAGTAAGGAGCTCATAGGATGTTTTGCCCAGAAGCTTGTGGATGTAAACACGGTTAATGATGTGACATGCTGTATCAATAGCTTCAGGCCAGAACTTTCTTGGTGTCTTGTACTCGTCGAGCATTGTTCGAGCGATCTCAATGAGGGTTCTGTTCTTGCGCTCTACAATGCCATTTTTCTGAGGTGTGTATGGGGCAGAGAACTCATGAGTGATTCCCATTGTATCCAAATAAAGATCAATCCCGGTGTTCTTGAATTCAGTGCCGTTATCACTTCTGATATGCTTGATCTTGATGCCATAGTTGTTCATTGCTCGATTGGCGAATCGTCTGAAGACATCTTGTACTTCAGTCTTGTAGAGAATTATGTGCACCCATGTATATCTTGAGTAGTCATCAACAATGACGAAGCCATAGAGACACGCTGTTGTTGTGAGGGTAGAGTAGTGAGTAGGGCCAAATAAGTCCATGTGCAACAGCTCGAAGGGTTGAGATGTCGTCATGATTGTCTTCGAGGGGTGCTTGGCCCTCGTCATCTTTCCAGCTTCACAGGCACCACACAAATGATCTTTCTTGAACTTGACACCTTCGATGCCTATGACATGCTTCTTCTTGACGAGTGTGTGTAAGTTCCTCATGCCAGCATGCCCCAGCCTTCGATGCTAGAGCCAGCATTCTGAAGCTTTTGCAAGAATACATACGGCAAGCTGTGGACCTGCTAAGAAATCTACCATGTATAGATCATCTTTCCTATACCCTTCAAAGACTAGAGACTTGTCAGATTCCATTAGTACAAGGCAACGATATTTTCCGAATATCACAATCACGTTTAAGTCACAAAGCATTAAGACAGACATTAAGTTGAATCCAAGGGATTCAACAAGCATCACTTTATCCATGTGTTGATCCTTTGAGATTGCAATTCTGCCTAGACCCAATACCTTGCCTTTACCAGTGTCAGCAAATGTGATTTGACTCTTGTCGGATGGACGTAAGGTTGAGTCCATGAGAAGACTTCGATCACCAGTCATATGATTAGTGCATCCGCTGTCCATAATCCATTCTGAAGCACGAGGTGTCATACCCTACAGTCCAGTTAGGAGGATAGGCTTCACAAGGTATGTTGTGAAGCATAAGCATTTGACGCACACTAGGATTATCACAGCTTAGATGAAACTTAGAACACACAGTATGACAGGTAAGCGATTCATATGTGGAATACATAGTAAGTCATTTTATCATGCGTCCCTTATAGTGTTTTAGGTCCCCAGCAATAATATCGGACGCCTTTGATTGCTGGCTGGAGACCATGTTCTGCAAAAGAGAGTTAGTTCTTCTTCACCACCCACATCTTTAGGGGTGGCTTAGAAGCAATGAGTCTAAGTGCAGCATCTGAGAATTTCGGCTTTCGGGCCCTAGCAAATAGCCTTGTGGGAGATGAATGATACTCATATGAGTAAGCAGAAAAGTTCTTAGTCCTATGAACATGGCGGTTTGAGGACACACGTTCATAGTCATTAGTTTGAGTACGATTTCCCTGCAAAACATTGGCGTTAGGGTGACTCAGGTGAGTCTTGTTTACGTATGAAGCCGTTGGACCATGTGACTCCTTTGGTCTGGGGTTTGTCTTCTTCCCTGGTGGTGTCATGACAACATTCACAGGAAGATTCTCAAGACAGCTTTTGGGAACCCAGATCTTCTTCATTGGCGGTCCATTCCTGCAGTTAGTACCAATATACCTGGCAAACACTTCACCATTCTGATTTTTGAACAGTTTATAGTTTGCATCATAGGATTCATCAATGATAATAGGATTAGCACAGGTAAAGCCAGATAAGGTGGATGGATCCACTAAAGGTTCCTTTGCAGCAACCCATGTGGTTTTGGGATACTGCTCAGGCTTCCAGTAGGAGCCATCAACATTCATTTTCCTCTCGAACCCAACACCCTCTTTCCTAGGGTTTCGGTTCAGAATCTACTTTTTGAGGACATCGCAAAGTGTCTGATGCCCTTTCAGACTTTTATACATCCCTGTTTCAAGCAATGTCTTCAACCTAGCATTTTCATCAGCAATAGTTGTCACGACCGGTTTTTCCGGGTATCAAATTCCAGAAAGAGACCGTCGTGTTCATCAGCCCCAGGATTACTGTTAGCTGATGAGTTTCCAACTTGATACAGAAATTCCAAGCAAATACAAAATATGTAGTACAAGACCATTCGGGTCTGTGAGTACAACAAATGGTTTCTAGTGGTTGATGGCGGAAGTGGGCTGTAAATCATTAGTGTCTATGGGACTCCATTTCCCACGGGAACAGCTGACCAGGTTAACTCCTATCTTCTTGGGGTTGCTATCACCACAACGTGGTTCCCGGGGCTGTCCTCACGGTCGCTCCTCTTCGCGCAAGGAATCTGGCCAAGACAATAGCCAGGGACAAGCCAGTGAGTACTTTGAATGTACTCGCAAACATTATGAACACAGGAATAATATAATAATGAGCTGAAAATATTTTATACTCATGACGTCAGTCACAAAATATAAATATAACTCGGATGCGTATAAGCATGTTAATTATGAATATGCAATAACTTAGCAATATTAAAAATATAAAATAAACAACAAAGAAATGCCACAGTCGGGCGTCTGAGCGACACCACATAAAGGGCTTTAAAAGAAATGCCACCGTCGGGCGTCTAAGCGACACCACATACAGGGCTTTAAAAGAAATGCCACAGTCGGGCTTCTGAGCGACACCA
>NC_041381.1:428767319-428793232 GCF_002162155.2 Triticum dicoccoides
AGTCGGGCGTCTGAGCGACACCACATAAAGGGCTTTAAAATAAAAGTGCCACAGTCGGGCGTCTGAGCGACACCACATAAAGGGCTTTAAAAGAAATGCCACAGTCGGGCGTCTGAGTGACACCATATAAAGGGCTTTAAAATAAAAGTGCCACAGTCGGGCGTCTGAGCGACACCACATAAAGGGCTTTAAAAGAAGCAATCATAGTGAATATCCCGGAGGTAGAACCATGCCAGGAGTATTTGATAATACCAAAAATATCACGGGTTAGTCCACAACAAAAATAATAATCATCATTATCAAATGTCACAAGTTGTAATATCAGTCCTCATTTCACAGTTTCACCTCCGAAGACCGACACTAAGACCGACACTTGACCCATCCCAGACTGTAGTCCTTAACCATGGATACGGCTATTCGAATAGGTTTAATCTCTGCAGAGGGTGTACTCTTTACCCACGAGTAACGGATTCCGTTAGTCCATCGGGACTAATTCCGTCTACGATCTTTTAAATGAAAACGCACCTGACTTGCACACACCAGCTTAACTCACACGTGTCTGGAATCACCCACGACACCTGTCAAGCAAACTCTAAGTGGGGAGGCTACAACCTCGATTAGCATGGGATCACAAAATTTATACCGCGCGCAAAACTGGGGAAGCTACCCCCTCGGCTACAACCGAAAACACCCATGCCCACTGACCGGATGACTGGCTTTAATCCATGGCCGTGGTACCCTCATCCCGACCCCTCTGTACGGTGTGTGCTAGAAGGGGTTGACAAATTACTGAACCGTACTCTACTTGTTGTAGAGACGAGTGGTAGTATGGAACAAGTATGCGGGTTACTGGAACAAGACTCGATCTACGATCGACTCAGGAGGTTTATAATCTTCCCTGCATGTCATATATATAACAACAACATTTCAACCAACAGGATCACCGCTCACCTTACCATGCCATACCGGACATAACCGTTCCAACGGAGACCGGCGACAAACTCATGCCTACCCAAGGCAGAGGTTTTCCCGGGTTCCTGCCGGTATGCATGTAAGGCACATGAGGATGATTATCATCACAAGACTGATCATTTCCAACAGCATGGAAATCACTAACATGCACCCATGCATATGATCATATCACATGAAATAACAAGTTTCTCCAAAGTGAGGTGAAGATATAAACGTGTCATCAAACACACAAAAATATTTATGCCGGGGTTCAGAATGCTTGCCTTCAGGTCATGGGAAGGCAGGGTGTATTTCAAACTCTTGAAATACTTCTCCTCTCTTCAAAATTCCTATTTTTGAAAATATAAATGAATTAACACACAAAATAAAAACAGCACAAAAAGTTGTTTGAAATTTTTCCAAATAAAGTTTAAAATAAACTAGACAGAATTTGAGAGAGGTAGGAAAAAGAATCAATTCATTTGGAGTTATATTTTAAAAGATATAGCCAGTCAAAGATTTTGTAAAAATCTGTTTTTATTAAAAACAGAAAAAGAAAATGTTTCAAACGAGATTACGCTTTCGGGCAGAGGAGGCGTACTTGAGGGTTTACGCCTCCACTTATTAGCATGGACCGCGCAGGGGCCACTGACAGTGGGTCCAGGGGGGCCACTAGTCATGTTTGACTAGTCTCCTCTCCGTCTGCTTCTTCCACTCGAGCAGAGGCGGGACTCCGGCAACCGTCGCCGGCGAACGGTGGTTCCTCGCGGGGAGTTGAGGACGGGGATGGATCTGCGGATCAGTGGCGGTCCTCCCGGTGGTCGTAGGGTCGTCGGAGGTGGAGGAAATCTTTGGCGGCGAGCTTCGCGACGGCCGGTGGTTCGGGAGTAAAGTGAGTTTGTGGCTAGGGTGGCTCTACGTCGCAGCTGGGGTTCTGGGTGGCACGAAGTAGTGGAGTTGCTTGGTGGCGTTGGAAGGGCCGGGGAGGCTCTGGTTGTGCCGAACGGAGCCGGGAGGCGGCGGTGGCCGAACTGGCCGGAGTCGGTGAAGACGGCCTCTTCCCCCTCAAATTGATGGCAATGGGATACTAGGAGGATGGTGAGAGGCTGCCTGCGTGCGGGGATGAGCTCGGGGCTCCTTAAATAGACTCGCCAAGGCGGTTCCGCGGCGGCCGGGGATAAGGTTGCCGGCGACCGTCTTACTTTGCTGCAGAGCGACGTGGCGGTGGCTGGCTAGCTCCAGGGGCTAACGACGATCACTCCACTGTCGAAGGAGGCGAGCTGGCGCGCTGTGGTGGCTTGGGCGGCGCTGTCCATGGCGGTGGCGGACGCGGCCGCAAGCGTGCCGCCAAGAAGCTTGCTGCGGCGCCCCTGTAGCGAGCCAGGGGCGGTCGGGGCTCTTGGCGTGACGCGGCAAGGGTGAAAAGATCAGGACGAGCTCGGGGAGGTTTATCCAGGGGCGCGCTTGCTCGTGCGCGGGCACGTGCAAAACGCGTGCTCTGCTCGCGCTCCGGGCGTGCACGGCGCCTGCTCGACGAAATGCCAGGGTGGCCCAAACTGCTAGAGATCAAAAGCAAATCCACAGGTCTGGGTTAGAGACCATTAGCAAGCTACTAGACAACTTGGTTTGGACAGATGGGAAAGTTCACAACACAAACTTACAATCATGCCAAATCTGTTCATGCCCACAGGGTGTTTGACAAAATGCCAAAGGCACTTAGGCATTTCTTGGAGTGACCAAAACTTCCAGAGTGGGGTCTCTTTAGGTGAAAGAGAGGGTGGTGAGGTTAGTTTGTGAAAAGCACAAACTTGTTAGTGCAAGTTTTGCAAAACTTCAAATCTGGGCAAGATGTGAATGACATTATTTCATGAACCAGAAATATGCCAATGGTTGCATGCTCTTGGACTTAGGGGTTTAGCATGGAGGACTACAAGTAGGAGAAAGAGTCAAGGGCCAAAGAGCAAGCAATAATATGGTTGTTGTACAAACCATCATGATAGACCAGAATGAAGATGAGGTTGGTTCACTCAAAAGTTTCAAAGAACATCCCTGGATTTTTGCATATAATGGAATCGTATGCTCCTACTGACATCCCATAATTTTGGTGGAAGCTAGAAACAAATATTTCAAAGGGTTGTAGTGAAAAATTGCCCACTGGACCAGAGAGGAAAAACATGTGTAGCACTCAAAATATGCAATGAATGAACTATATTATTGCATAAAAATGAGTTAGAGGCATCACAGGACATCTCCAAATTTTGGTGGAATTTTTAGTTAAGTTAATCAAATGGTTGTAGTACAAAAAGAGCTCCAAACTTAAAACAAGTCATTTTAAAGAATATAGCTCACGGTGGAATAATTTAATAAATAAACCTACTGATTAGGAAAAATTGTTTTAATGAGATGGCATAGAAGTTCAATATGTTTGGAAGGATCCACTTGGGAAAAATAAATCCTTAATAATAAAAGAAAGGTTTTGAAACCAACAGAAATATTCTTGCAGGCAAAATTTTAAACTCTTGGCAAAATTTTAATAACTAAAACCTGGTTAAATTTTTGGGGTGTTACAATAGTAGTGGTATCCTCAGCAGAGGGGTTAGTTACCACATCAGTAGTTGAAGACAAAACAACAGTAGCAGCATTGGAACATTCAGCAACAGAGGTAGCGTTATTACGCTCAATGCATTTTAAACATGGTGGTTCAAATCCATCCTGAGTGGAACTGATCTGTTGAGCGTGAAATGACTCATTATCTTTTTGAAGATCTTCGTGAGTCGCTTTCATTTTCTCAAGCTCTTGCTTCCTTTGAAGATAATCATAGGAGAGCTTTTCATAAGTGGTTGAGAGCGTCTCATGAATACTTTCAAGTTCTTGATACTTAGCATGAAGATTTTTTATGTCTTCAACTAAGGACTGTGAACGTGTCATTTCCGCGTCCAACAGGTCATCGCTTTTGTCTAACAGTTTTTGAGTATGTTCCATAGCCCTTTGTTGTTCAGTAGCAATTTTAGCAAGTGTTTTGTAGCTGGGTTTAGATTCACAATCAGAGTCATCTTCACTTGATGTTTGAAAGTAAGCATCGCGTGATTTTACCTTGGCACCGCGTGCCATGAAGCAGTAGGTGGGAGCAGGATCATCCTTGTCATCATCAGGGTTGGTGTGGGAGTCATTGTCTTCAGTGGTGAAGATGGACTTGGCAACGTAGGCTGTGGCTAGAGCCAGACTTGCAACGCCAGAGTCGGACTGAGCTTCAGATTCCACCTCCGCCTCCTCAGAAGAAGACTCCTCCTCTGAATCCATTTCCTTGCCAACAAAAGCACGAGCCTTGCCAGATGAGCTCTTCTTATGAGATGAAGGCTTTGATGAGGACTTGGAAGAAGACTTTGAAGATTTCTTCTTCTTGTCATCAGAGTCATATTCCTTGCTCTTCTTCTTCTTCTTCTTCTTGTCCCACTGAGGACACTCAGAGATGTAGTGCCCAGGCTTCTTACACTTGTGACATGTTCTCTTCTTGTTGTCTTGAGTGGAAGCTTCATCATTTCTTGAACTGGATCGTGAAGACTTTCTGAAGCCCTTCTTCTTGGTGAATTTCTGGAACTTCTTCACAAGCATAGCAAGTTCCCTTCCAATGTCTTCAGGATCATCAGAACCGCAGTCAGATTCTTCTTCTTCAGATGAGGAAACAACTTTTGCCTTCAAAGCATGAGTTCGGCCATAGTTGGGGCCATAGATATCTCTTTTCTCATAAAGCTGGAACTCATGTGTGTTGAGCCTCTCAAGTATATCAGACAGATCGAGAGTCTTGAAGTCAGGACGTTCTTGTATCATGAGGGCAAGGGTGTCAAAGGAGCTGTCAAGAGATCTCAGCAGCGTCTTGACGATTTCATGCTTGGTGATCTCAGTGGCGCCGAGAGCCTGAAGCTCATTTGTGATGTCGGTGAGGCGATCAAACGTGAGCTGGACATTTTCATTGTCGTTTCTCTTGAAGCGGTTGAAGAGGTTGCGAAGAACACTGATCCTTTGATCTCTCTGAGTTGAGATGCCTTCGTTGACCTTGGACAGCCAGTCCCAGACTAGCTTTGACGTTTCCAGAGCACTCACACGACCATACTGTCCTTTGGTCAGATGACCACAGATGATGTTCTTTGCAGTCGAGTCTAGTTGAATGAACTTCTTGACATCAGCAGGGGTGACACCTTCACTAGTTTTTGGAACGCTGTTCTTGACGACATACCAGAGGTCGACATCAATGGCTTCAAGATGCATGCCCATCTTATTCTTCCAGTATGGATATTCAATTCCATCGAACACGGGGCAAGCAGCGGAGACTTTGATTATCCCTGCAGTCGACATAGCTAAACTCCAGGTGGTTAAACCGAATCACACAGAACAAGGGAGTACCTTGCTCTGATACCAATTGAAAGCGCTAGTTATCGACTAGAGGGGGGGTGAATAGGTGATTTTTATCAAAGTCTTCAAAACGTGGAAGTTTCGAAGACAAACAATAGAAATGACCTAATTGATATGCAGCGGAAGATAAACTACAACAAGCAAGCCATAGTCAAGTATGCAATAATGTGAACGTACAAAGACTAATAGCAGCTAGGTAGTAAGGATCGGGATGGAAGATAGTATGAAGCCAATCAACGATAGTAGTCAATCAATGAAGTCAAACAGATAAGACAAATAAGCAATGACTTCACGAAGACAAACTCAAAGTAAGGAGGGAAGGGATAGAACGAGTCACTTGTTTAAGACACAGGATTTGTTGGACCAGTTCCAGTTGCTGTGACAACTGTACATCTGGTTAGGGAGGCTGAGATTCAACTCAGAAGACCGCGTCTTCACCTTATTACCCTTGAATTAAGGACACACAGTCCTCGCCCAATCACTCTGGTAAGTCTTCAAGGTAGACCTTCGAACCTTCACAAACTTCGTTCACCCGCAATCCACAATGACTCTTGGATGCTCAGAACGCGACGCCTAACCAGCTGGAGGATACACAGTCCTCAAGTGTAATAAGTCTTCAAGTCACACAGACAGAAAGACTTCAGTGATGCCTAACACTCTTTGGCTCTGGGTGTTTGGGCTTTGTCCTCACAAGGATTTCTCCCTCAAAGGCTTCGAGGTGGGTTGCTCTCAAAACGACAAAAGCCGTAAGCTAACTCTGAGCAGCCACCAATTTATGGTGTAGGGGGTGGGCTATTTATAGCCACAAGGCAACCCGACCTGATATGTCCGAAATGACCCTGGGTCACTAAGGAACTGACACGTGTTCCAACGGTCAGATTTCAAACACACACGACAACTTTACTTGGGCTACAAGCAAAGCTGACTCATCCAGCTCTGGATAAGATTTGCTCTCATTGTCTTCGCTCGAAGACAGGATTTGGGTTGAGCATCACTTCAGTCACTCTGACTTTGTTCACTTGGACCCCACTTAATAGTGAGGTGGTTCCTATGACTCAACAAAGAAGAAAAGGAAACAACAAAACAACTCAGTCTTCGCACTCCATAGTCTTCACTCAATGTCTTCTCATGTCATAGACTTCAGTGTGAATATCTTCACACACCACCATTGTCTTCAATGTCTTCATACATTTTTAGGGGTCATCTCCGGTAGGTAAACCGAATCAATGAGGGACACTTCCTGCGTTATCCTGCAATTCTCACAAACGCATTAGTCCCTCAACCAACTTTGTTGTCAATACTCCAAAACCAACTAGGGGTGGCACTAGATGCACTTACAAAAGGCAGATGAAGTTTCAGTTTTAGATCAGCAAAAGCCTCAAGAACTGATGCATTTCTCTGCCTAGAGGGACAGATCATATCCCAACACTGTGCAGCAAAAGGACATGTCCAAAAGAGGTGCTGAAGTGTTTCTTCCTGCTGGCAATTGTTTACAGCACAATTATAATTATCCAACTGAAAAGTTTTCCTTCTAAGGAGGTTCCTGGTATTGAGTCTGTCATGAAGTAATCTCCAAAAGAACACCTTGTGCCTGGGTTGACAAGAACTATTCCAGATCCAGTTAAAGTGTTGTGGCACTATTTTAACACCCATCATCAGTTTATATGCCTTTGCAACTGAAAATTGATCACTTCCCCAAATATAGCTCCAGGTATCAGTACATTCCAGATATTGAGAACCCCTCAAAGCTATACAAATGTCTTCCATTGCTTCAAATTCTTGGAATGCTTCCACTGTCAATGGTAAGTGAAAGAGATCCTCCAGAAATTCAGTGTGAATGATGGTATACACAGTGGAGTCCCTATTCTTCACAAAAGAGAAGATATGAGGGAACATGTCTTGCAAGTAAGCATCGTGCCAAAGGTCAGACCAGAAGAATGCACTTTTGCCATCTCCAATGTGGCATCTGGCCATGGATTTGAAATTATCAATGAGCTTTAGATTAGCTTTCCACCAGAAAGAACCTGTCCAATTGTTGCCAGGCAGTGAATCAGCGCTGTAATGTGCTTCCCAGATCAAATTAACCCATGGAATGTTGTGTCTGTTATAAAACTTGTGGAGATTTTCGAGCAGTAGAGCTTTGTTTTGGACAAAGATATCCATCACTCCCAATCCTCCTTGGTCCTTTGGCCGACAAACAGTACTCCAAGCCACCATGGCAGGCCTATGATCCTCCAAATCAGGACCTCTCCAGAGGCAGTGTCTCAACAGCTTTATTGCTTGGGCTTTAATGGTGACAAGTACATCAAGACATCCCATAAGGTAAATTAGCAAAGAGTTAAGCACAGATTTTACCAACAAAAGTCTTCCAGCCATGGTCAAAAAAGATGATAGCCCCATAAGCTTGTTCTGGAGTCTTGTGACCATAGGTAAACATTGCTCAACAGTTGGTTTATAAATTCCCAGAGGTGCACCCAAATATTGGATGGGAAAGAATTCCCTTTTACAATGGAAAGTATTAGTCAGAATTTCAACCTTCTCTACTGGCACATTGAGTGAGATGAGGCTAGATTTAGAATAATTAACTTTCAGACCAGTAGCATCAGCAAAAGTATTAAGGAGGGCCTTGAGGCAGTGAAGTTGTTTGGCATCTGCTTGAAGGAGGACCAAAGTGTCATCTGCGTACTGCACTATTGGGAAATCAGGGCAAGAGCTCACTTGCAGTGGTGAAGAAAGAAACCCCCTTTGCATGGCCTTGTTGAGGATTGACTGAAGAAGGTCTGCAGCAAGTACAAAGAGAAGTGGTGACAGAGGGTCTCCTTGTCTGACACCTCTGAGGCAGTAAATTTTTTTACCAGGCACACCATTAAGTAGAATGGTAGAAGATGCAGAGGTGAACAACATTTTGATCCAGTTAATCCATCTATCTCCAAAGCCTTTAGCTTTTAAAATATCCAGAATTGCCTGATGTTCAATGGTGTCAAAGGCTTTTTCAAAGTCCAGCTTCAACACAATAATCTCTTCCTTTGATTTATGGCATTGATGCAAATATTCATAAGCCTAGCCCAGGCAGTCATGGATGGATCTCTCTTTGAGGAAGCCATATTGATTAATGTGGACCAGCTTTAAGATGACTTTCTGTAACATGTTTGCCAACAGTTTAGTGATTAGCTTGAGACAGCAATTAAGGAGGGAGATTGGTCTGTAATCGTTTGCTGTTAGAGGAGAATTTCCTTTTGGAATAAAAGTTATGAGTGAGGTGTTCAAAATCTCCAGAGATATTTGTCCAGCATGGAAATCAGAAATGAATTTGAGCATATCTCCTTTAATAATGTCCCAACAAGCTTTTAAAAACTCATTATTGAAGCCATCAGGACCAGGTGATTTATCCATAGGTAATTCTTTTACAACAGCACTGATTTCTTCCTCAGAAAAAGGCAGCTCCAAGGATTCAAAAAGTGTGGGATCATGTCTCTGTTGAAACAAAGAATCCAAGTCAAAATGCATGGTAGTTTTGTGTGAAGTCCCCATTCTTTTCTTATATGTATCCCATAGAATAGCAGCTTTCCCAGCATGATTAGAAATGTCAACTTGATCCTGATTTTGCAGGACAGCAATATGATTATGCCTGTGGTTGATTGAAGCTTTTGTATGAAAGAATTTGGTATTTTCATCTCCAAACTTTACCCCTTTAATTTTACCCCTCTACTTCCAATAAATCTTTTGGTTCTTCAAAAGGACTAGAAGATGCTCTTTGAGTAGAATCCTACAATTCCATTCATAAATGTCCAAAGCTCTAAACTCCTCACTCCCAATCCTCCTTGGTCCTTTGGTCGACAAACAGTACTCCAAGCCACCATGGCGGGCCTATGATCCTCCAAATCAGGACCTCTCTAGAGGCAGTGTCTCAACAGCTTTATTGCTTGGGCTTTAATGGTGACAGGTACATCAAGACATCCCATAAGGTAAATCAGCAAAGAGTTAAGCACAGATTTTACCAACAAAAGTCTTCCAGCCATGGTCAAAAAAGATGATAGCCCCATAAGACATCAAGACATTCTTTTCTTATATGTATCCCATAGAATAGCAGCTTTCCCAGCATGATCAGAAATGTCAACTTGATCCTCATTTTGCAGGACGGCAATATGATTATGCCTGTGGTTGATTGAAGCTTTTGTATGAAAGAATTTGGTATTTTCATCTCCAAACTTTACCCCTTTAATTTTACCCCTCTGCTTCCAATAAATCTTTTGGTTCTTCAAAAGGACTAGAAGATGCTCTTTGAAAAGAATGGAGTTACCAAAGCAGCCCTTTTCCGTTCATGTGGCAGGGGTAAAACAGGAATATCACAGGGCTAAACAGAGATATCACAGGGCATGCACACATCTCTTCTCTCACTCTCTAGGTCTCCCGCTATCTCTCTTACCCAAGCACACGCACTATGTAACGTGTATATTTCCCATACACACAAAACGTCGCCCCCAAACGTCTATCTCCCTAGTTATGTGGTTCTCGCGCACTCACCTCACACACCACCCCCACTGCAAACAAGCACATTTTGTCTCCTTGTGCACCACTCTCCTCTTTCTATCTCTCCCACATGCGGAGCCTCCCCAGCTCCTTCCCTACATACATATGTGTCGTGACTCTTTGCATACCTCCCTAATGTATAATTGTTCTCAATTTCTCACATTGTTCTCTACACCATCTATTCTAGATCTCTCATGAAGTCCCTATCACACACACGATCACTCGCTTCCCTTGCGTCTCCGTTCATAGGCCAATTTCGGACAACATCAACATTGTCTCCCTATCTATACGCCATTTATGGACACAAACGACCCCTCTTGCCCCCTCTATTCCTCTCTATCTCTCTCTCTGTCGCTAGCTCTCTCTTTCTCTCGCTCTCACACCCCTCTCCCACACACACACTTGATGTCTCTTCCAAATAGTCTGCTCCCCCAGCCCGCACCCGTGCTATCCCGCTACTACACATGTCACACCATTCCCCCTTCCCTTATACTACGTTTACATCATCAGTGGTCTCTCTACTGCATGTACACTCTCTCCCTCTCACACACAAACGCGTGCACAAACACACACAAACACGCACAAACACCCATTTATCTGGATCCTCATCTCTCCCCATGTCCGCATGTGTATCTCACACACTAACTCTCTAATTATGTATATGTGTCTCCATGTTACACAACACAAAGCCCCATGTACATGTCTCTCTCTATCCTCCACACACATAGACACAAAAAATTTGTTATCATTGCCTCAGTCTCTAACATATCACACAAGCACACTGTCTCTGTCTCTCTCTCTCTCACGCAAACACGCTCATCAAGGGTTTCCCCGTGAATAACTTACCGTCTATTCATCAACAGTCGTGGCAGTACGGTGAACACGAGACGTGAAAAAGAATAAATCTACACGTGGTTAGACCACCTAGTATGACTACTAGGACTAGAGCAAGCCAAAAAGTGTACCGATGTCACCCCCTCCTTGTCGGCGATGGGAAAATCTTTGTTTTACACAGTCGAGAAGTCATTGTGCTAAGGCCCCACAGGCCGAGGCGTTGAATAGAATGTAGATGCTAGTTTACGGAAGCAAGTATCGATAATACGTTTGTATCTCCATACTTATATTTCTTCTCTTATAAAAAACCGAGTTGGTGATGATGGTACGTGTGCCATCTGGCAATATAGACCGTCCGATCTATATCTGATGGATGGAAGTTAAACTAAAAGATACCCGCACCCCTCTCCACATTTGCAGACAAGGCCTTCCCTCGTTCATCCCTATCTCCAACAAACCTCATTGTTGAGCAATTAACAAAGGAAGACTCTGGAACAAACTGGCCTGGTGGCCGCTGCCGGCGTCGTCAATCCCCATGCCTCCGCTCAGTCCGACCACCAACCACCACCACACCCCACTCATCTTCACCTTATCTCATATTTCTCGAGATATCATTAGTTTTTACACATGGGATTACTCCCGCAAGGGTCAATCACAACAAGTGTTTTATAAAAAATGCATCTTGATGTTCCGTGCAATGCACGGATCTTGCTAGTACTCCTACACAAGACTAAGTTGGTGATGCTGGTGTGTCTTCCATCTGTCGTTTCTGACCATTAGATCTACATCTAACGATTGTGAGGTAAGTTGTTGCCTTTTCTCACCAACATCCCACTTGTCTACCAGTTTGCAGAAAAACCCATAATTAGTATCTTAAAACCAAGCACATCCCTCCCTAACCTCACCAAAACAGCCCAAGGAATATATTCTAATTGAAACATAATATATCTCTAGTGACATATGTATATGAAAATTAGAGTGTTTTGTACCAAGTTTGTGAATAAGTATTATTCTAATTATGATTCGTTGAAATGGACATGAACATTGCTAGTATTTCCAACCATGCATTTTTTCTAGTATTCCATAGTTTCGAGTTCTCCATCAAGATATTAGTCACTCATGGTTGATATTTACTTTCAATCATGTACACATATGCACTATGTAACTAGCCTTGCTTATTGGCTTCCAAAGCTTAACTTTCACTCCTACTTACAATATGTAGAGTATTTAACAAAAAACTACCACTTTCAACCAGCCCTAGGAAGAATCTATTGTACAAAAAATAGCAAAAACATACCCAAAATTTCTTAATCCACGCCAAAAACTACTACCTAGTACTCCTACCGATTAGGTTCTTTTAAACCCATTTATGACAGGGTTGGCCCACACATCCGTGCTGACGAGGCAGCTTAAACCAACACATTTTGTTTGACCGTTGACACGAGGGACCCACATCTGACCTTCTATCCTGTTATTCCCCCTCAAATCATTATTTTTCCTGAACATTACTTCAAACAGTACTGATGCGTGTTCGTCGGTGGCACGGGTGATGAGCGAGTTGGCCGCCGCTCCGCCGGACGGGCCGGACGCCGCGCTGGCCTCCGCACGGGTTGGCAGGCTGGCCCGAGTGTGACTCACGAGCGAGCAACCCGCCGCGCTGGCCTTCGCTCGAGCCAGACGGCTGGCCTGAGCGCGGCGCGCGCGAGCAAGCCACCGCTCTGCCGTGCCAATCTAGCTAGGAAACCTTGCAGACAAGCAGCTGGACGGAGCTATCATGGCTAGCTAGCGGCCGCGAGCGCCGGACTGAGCTGCCATCCGGGCTGCCGCAACATGAGCTCCGCACCACCGGCGGTTTTGACCTCGCCTTCTGCCGGTGGCGGTAGCTGCGTCCCATGGCCAAGGATGACTAGGTGTACGGGCCGGAGGTAGGAGGTCACTCGAGGATTTTTGTTGGTAAGAGCATGTACAATGGTTGATAAGGTAGTCTTATCTTAAGTCTGCCACGTATGCAAGTGGTAGTAGTTTATTGGCATTTTAGTGCTTTCTTGCATTATTAGGGGTTTCTTGTAAGGAACAATGTATGTACTACTAGCGACAAAAGGTGATTCTAGGTTGCGTTGTACTCCAACGAGTACTACTAGTGGTCGCGCGAGTGTATACCTCGTTTTGTGGGTTCGATCCCGGCCGAACGCATGGCGGCCTTTTTTTAAAAATAGTACTACTACACTTCGCTGCGAGCCAATATTTTACATGGGTAGTTTGAGTTTTGAAGTCGAACGGACGTGCGGCCCCACAATCTGGGTGCACTGGACAGCGTAGCCACGTGAACGGGTTTTCCTTCCCAGCATCCCATGGCTTGCGTGCTCGCCCTAGCCACACCTCGCTTACAGCTTCCTCATCAGCTAGTACCATATTTAAACTAGCTCCTCCCAATTAAGCCCGAGGAGCTAGAAAAGCCTGGCGGGGCATTGGGAACTGTGCAATATGGCTATGTACGTAAAGTGCTCTACTACTATTCTGTAGCTTGTGGCGTTGCACGCATGGACTTCACTCCATTATCGGCTCTACTATTAAAGAAATTCCTCTTGATGTGTTTTTTTAAACGGAGGCAAAAGTTTTGCTCATCTCATTCATAAAGAAGGAACTACTAACAAAGTTCGACGAGATCCATTACACCTCCACAAATGGAAGCGAAAAGCCTAGTCTCGCTGTATCAAATAACTCAAATGTTCTGTCCCCGCAGTAACCGTCGCTAATAAACAGGCTGCTAGTGTGTGCGTGAGAGGAGCGGATGAGTAGGCCAGCTACTCCTATGTGAGAGGAGCGGCTGAATATAGCATCGAGAGTACCCACTAGGCCACTACGCAGGTGTACTTCCCCTACATTGATAGTACAGTGATGGTTCTAGAGAACAGTAGTACCCTCCACTTCCAACTGTAGCTCCTTGGCCCTGAGATTCAAGAGTTCAAAACTGGTGCACTATACTAGACTAGACTAGAAGTACAGTACATCGCACTACTAGTTGAGAAAAGTAGTACTGGTACTGCTACAGTACAAGTACATACTCCTCTGTCACATAATGTAAGTCGTTTTTTGACACTAGTTGGCGTGTACAAAAGATGGCAAAAACATACCCAAAATTTCTTAATCCACGCCAAAAACTACTACCTAGTGCCAAAAATTTCTTACTAGTGCTATTATTTACAGTATAATGCGATCCCATAACGTTCCATAAGGCTGGTCATAGTGGGGAGTAACTTAGACTACTCCCTCCGTCACAGTTTAGAAGGCACAGTTAATTTGCATGCATTTCCACAATAGACAAGGTTTAGGGCGCATTGCATTTATTTCTAGTAGCTAATTAGTACTCTGATATACTATTTCTATATGCATGCATAGTGTGAATGCTATTTTTTAGCCCATCTCACAACCAATAGATAACTACCTAGATCCCAGAGAATTTCCAAGCGCGCCTTCTAAACCGTGACGGAGGGAGTAGTAACACGCATATGTTACTAGTCTATGTTACTACCTCTATAGTGCATAGTATCATAGCTTAGTATCATAGGTGGTCTCATTTATTGCCATGCATGACACATAGTAGCACCACATTTATTATGTTATGGTATCTACCTATGTTACTATAACCATCTCTCTCTTCTTCAATTGCCTGCCACATAAGCATGTTTACAAGTCCCAAGTGCATGATACTACTTATGTTACCCCCACTATGGCCAACCTAATGCTAGTACTAGTAGTAAATAATAGCCTCACCCCTTCGCTGAGGAACAATCTACAGTTGGAAGGGACGAGGCCCTGCGGTTACTACGCTCTTATCTCCTCCTCGCCAGTTCCCCTCCCCCCGAAGAGAAGGCAGTTCGTTGCTGCTCCCATGGATTCGCCAGGCGGTTCTCCTCCTCGTCGGGACTGGAAGACCTTGGACGATGATCCTCTGGGAGAAATTGCACGCCGCTCCGACGTATTCACCGCCGCAAGACTCGGTGCTTCCTGCACCAACTTTTTCAAGACGCTGCTTAAACATGCTTGGGAAAAGGCCATGCTTGTTGGTCTTCCATGCGTCCTCGAGGAGAAGGTTCTTCTATGGGACAATCCTTCGAACAGTCCACCGCTCCCTGGCCATGGTTGCATGTTGACTCCGCTAGAGTTGCCGACGTTGAGAGGTAGTCGGATTTTGTCTGATGAGCAGGTCAGTAATGGAGTTTGATCATGTAGTACTTAGTTATTCCATTTCCATCCCGTAATTTCTCTGCTGCCCACCGTCTTATATATAGGTCTGGATCGGTGGCAACGAAGATTGGCTTGCATACCTCCGGTCGGATACCACCATCATTTTGCACAACATCCACAGCAGTGTGGCCGTTTCGGTAGACCCCTTCTCCACCATTGGGATCGGCCTTCCGGACTGGCTGGCCTTGAATACGTATGATGATGCCTACATGAGATTGAAGAAGATAGCAATTGCGGACCCGCCGACAAAGCGACGCGGCTACGACGATTACTATCTCATCATGGTGTTCGACATAAGGATTGCCATCAATGCAAGACGCAGTAACGGCAGAGGCTAGCGCATGTTGGCGGCGGCAGATTTGTACCCCTACACGTTCGAAGACGCCGTGTGCCATCTAGGCCGCATCTTCACGGTGACAAGCCAGGGGACTTGTTTCATCTGGTTGCCATCCTACGGTATGGGAGATTACAAACGGAATGCACAAACCATCATTTGCATCCCTAACGGTACTCCATTATTTTGTAGGGACCAGTCATCCCCCGATCAAAATAAGATCGCCGATCCTGGATGTGCATTTGCATCTGCGATTCGGTCTAACCTGGAACCTTGTATCTGACTTTGGCATATTGGGATCGACTATCTTGGCAGTCGTTACCCATGGTACCACTGATGTGCAACATGGTCACACAATCTACCACAATCGGACCGTCACCATCTACCCAGGTATTCCATTTTTAACCCTTTCGCCTTCTCTTTCATTGTTGTACTAGTAGTATACTTAGTAGTACTAGTAGGAGTACTTTTTACCTTGGAGGACGCATATAGCTAGCTAGGCCCTTGAAGACTTGAACCCTCTAGCTGCCACCATTTTTGTTTTTCCATGTCTTACTATCTCATCCATGTAGCCAAGAGTGGCTATATATAATAAGCCGGTTATTTTACTTCCTCTATATCGGAGTAGTACTATTTGCTGCACAGTATTACTGACCGCCATATTTGAGCAAAACATTATTATGCATGGACCTTGACTATGTATGTCACCATGTGTCCAGATCTGGGATGCCGCGTGTACCACATGAATGGCGCCGAGTTTGAACCCCGTGATGCTACGTGGGTGCCGAAGAACACACTTGGATAGTACTCTCTTTTCATTGGGGACAGCTACCCCATTGTGAAGCGGATGCCACCTTCCGTGCACGACACGGAAGGCCTGCCGTTCATGAAGCATGGTTGTGTCTTCATTGCGCACCGCCGGATGAACGACATGCTGGGACACGCTATCCCTAATTTATGCCACTTCAGCTTGGATGAGTCTCCATCGTGTGGAACCGGACTACAAAGCTGCGACAATTATTCCCGTTGCCCACCGCTATGGATCGTGCCATCCATGAAGAACACCTGGGACTGGAACCTGGAGGAGGACATGCATGTAGCCCATCTATAACGTGTAAGTGGAGTACGGTAATTGTGAACGGTAGCCCTGTGAATATATGTAGACTAGTCGTGCACAAATTTATCAGATGAATTGGAGATGAACTTGTGTGGCATACTACCATTTGTCCTTTAGAATTTATTACTAGTAAATGTGTTATGTGTACGTGCAACTTGTGTGGTTGTTGCACGGGCTCCAACACGCTCTTTGAGAAAAAAAGGTGGCACAGCTTTGGATATACGTGACGTGGCGGCATCATACAGTAGCATCGTTCGCTATAGTTGTAGTACACTGCTACTAGGACAACAACTCCTATAAAACCTTGCGCTTGGCTCTTTGCCTCTTTGGGAGGTTCAACAGTTTGTACTCGTGTGAACCTTGCACTTGGCTCTTTGCCTCTTCGGAAGGTCCAACAATGATGATACTACAGTACAATATGCTTCTAGCAATCTGACACCGATTGAACTGCTGCATGTCCACCGCGAGGGCGAGTGCGAGGGTGAGGGATAGGGAGAGGGAGAGGAAGAGGGCGCTGTAGTCAAAACCCTCTCCTCGTCCTGTGAACCACCATGCACGTGGGCGAGGGAGAGGCGTGGTAAGCAAGCTTCTCCTCGTTCGGCGAGTTGACGGGACACATCAAAGCAGTACTAGTACTAGTAGTAGTCCATACTTCATCCTTTCCGATTAATATGGCTTAATTTGAAACGAGAAAAATACACTGGCAGTCAATGTATGTAACAATACGCTCTTTACGGTCACTATATATAGTTTTGCGGCGATTATACAATCACTAGCTCATCGTAGAGCACCATATTGCACCCTACTGACCGGCCACATAGTTAACGTGGCACTTTGTTGACTGGTTAAATTGTCACCTGGTTTCTCCCACCTGTCAGTTGGCAGAGCAAAGAAATCAGTTAAACAAAACTTTACGCAGGCGTGACACAAGTCCAACCCTTGCGCGCGAACCGCCCTGGCTGTGTATGTGAGTGCATGCACGTGTTCTCCCTCGGTCTTCCAACAAAGAGTGTACATCGGCTACAAAACAAAGAGTGTAGTACATAATGTACATCTACACTTCCAATGCATTTAGCATTTAATCTAAATCTATATTGATTGACTAATGCACCAACTTGTGTTGTAGGTATAGGCTACATGTCTATCCTTAATTACAGCATGCAACGGCCTTCATTTAATCTTCTTATCTCAATGGTCGCATGCACACATAAGTATGCTACTTTTGGGCGTTAATTATGCCCTGGTCAATGTGTAAATCTCTAAATGTATAGTCTTTCACGCATGTAGGGAGTAGGTTGAGCACTTGAGCGTGAGTGTGTTTGTTGCATCGTGTATTGTGTGCTGCATGGGTGCGTGAGTGTTGCGTGCGTCCATGTGTACATGTGAGTGTTGCATGTTGCATGCATGCATGCATGCATGGGGCTTACTCCCTGCATTGACATGTTCATATTTCAAGCTTCCTCTGTTCCCTCCATATGGTGATACTCCCTCTGTTCCCAAATAGTACAGAGTAAAAGCCTCCCTCCGTTCCCAAATATGGAGTATTTGTCTTTCTACAGATTTCAACAAGTGACTAGGTACGAAGCAAAATGAGTGAAGTGAGCATAGAGGCATAGGGATACTGTAGAAAGGAAGTCCTCGCGATCCATTATTCCCCATATCGGTCAGAGAGAACTATTCAACAAGTCTTCGCAGTGAAGTGACAATACACGTTGTAGCAGATGGGACACGTAATTAATAAGCTGAACCAGCGCGTTGTTGTTACTAAATTAGCATTACCCAGTACTGCCATCATGTTTGCTAGTAGAGCACGCTTCCGCAAATACGCCTACGCACCTCTGTCCTCCATTAACTGACATATGGGCCCTCTTGTGGTAGACCCACATGTCATCGTTGTAACTATTTACACTCCGAAGGAGGGTATATCCTAGTAGTAGCACTAGTAGAATTGAGATTTAATGCACTTTCTTCCCCGTCTTCCGCTCTTCTTCCTCCTCTCTTCTTCTTCCTCCTCTCTTCCCCATCGTCGGCCGCACACCATTTACCCCCGCTCACTGCTCGCCCGACCATGCCATCTTCCTTAGTAGCTCGCGCATACCATATCCCCCCGCTCACTGCTCGGCCACACGAGGAGAGGCTTCTTCGCTCGCCCGCCCGAATCCACTTCCCCGCTGGCTCACAGGCACCGAAAACCCCAATGGCAGAACTGACTGACACGCAGAGCCGCGATTGGAATTCCCTCCCCAATGTTCTCTTGGAGCAGATCTATAGTCGTATGGACCTACTCAGCATCGTCCGTCTGGCCACACGCTCGGTGTCTTTGTACCGTCTACTCGTCTGCAATCGGCCAGCTCTTTTCAAGACACCCTGCTTGCTGATGCCCGATCCTCGCAGGTGGCCCAGACACCGACTTGACGATCCTACGGTGGTTGCCGTGGTGCCCCTCGACATGCTACCACTACCCATCCACATGTCCTTCATGCGTGGCCACTACTGGGCGGGCATGAAGGCCAACTGGATCGTCCTCATCCACCACACCGGTAGTCCATGGCGTCTCGTGGATATCTACACCCAGCGAGAGATCACCCTTCCATCGTTGGATACCACCAACATCGAGCCTCGCGGCCCGCCGGACACTCCTACCTACTACGCACGAGACGCGTCAAGCTTTTGGCTCGACCTCCGTTTGCAGAAAGTTGTAATCTACGAAGTTCCCACACCATCAGAAGACTACATGGATTATGAGCTCATTGCCTTGTTCAACATGGGATTAGTCTATCTGGAATCCGGTCGCCATACATGGTTATGGCTCATCATCAATCCTGTTGAGGCAACATTTCTGTCTGATGCTATAGTGCATGATGGCATCGTTTATGCGGTCGACGCACAGATTGGATGCCTATACTGGTGGAATCTATCGTCGTGTAATTGTTATATCTCATCTCATCTTTACCTTATGAATACGACTGCATGTTCATTTGTTACAAATTTAGAATGCATAGCATGTCTATAACCACATCATTGCTATGTGTTCCTCTCATTTCCTAGATTTTTATGACCACACATGTTATTGTTAGAGTTGATATGAGAACAATTGGCATCTAATGATTGTTAGAATACATATTATGAGCATAACATCATGATTGCTATATGTTACTCTCCTTTACAAGATTTTTATAACAACGCATGTTATTCCTTAGAGTTGATATGAGAACAGTAGTAGTAAGTGCTATGGTAGAATATGAGTAGGCACTATCATAGTTGTTTTCCTCTCATTGTTACATGATGTTTGAACCATGACATATTGCTAGAATGTGAAAGCCATTGGCTTATTTTTTTAACTTGGGGTATGATTATGACCACGACATTGCAATTCTATGTCTATGATATGTGTCACTGTTATAATAATCTTAATTCCACACATACTCTGAACATGATTGTTTATTTTTGTCCTTTTGGTCTCCAATTTGAATTGTTGCAGTAGACGCAAATGCGCTGGCCTCCATGATTCCAGAACCTGGAATCATACCAGCCGATGGGTGGTGGTTTATCGCTCGTTCAGCTGACGGCGGTCATTTGATGCTCATTCGCATGTACCAAATTGACCAAACCATTACATAAAACCACATGCAGTACAATGCGTGGGGCGTTCGTGACATTGATGGCTATGGCTGCTTCGTGTTCGAGAAAGATCCCAGCTCCGTTGGGCCAGGCGTATTCAACTGGAGGCAGGTTTACAGCCTCGGCAACCACTCCTTGTTCCTCGGGCTCAATTATCCGATCATCCAACCAATCATCGATCATATCACCGGTGATGATTACTGTGCTATGCAACTTCCATTCACGAGGGGGGTTGTGTTTACGCATCATACCATGGGTTTCATGAATCACCATATCCAGAGATTCGTCGACACAGCTTGTTGCCATATAATCTTCTGTGTGTGAAAGGCATCAAGCTTCCATGCGATGGATGGCTTTTGTAAACCCGACATGCGGCGATGTGGTTCATGCCAACAGCAAATATGCACAACTTGATTCGTGCTGATATCTAGACTGAGCCATGTATTCTTCTGCTGTAGCACGACCCTCTTTTGTTGGATATTATGTATTGTTGTTAGTTTGAAGCACTCCTTTGGTTTGAAGGATAGATACCTTCCTGGGATCAAATGCATCCTAACTCACCTGCGTAGGATGTACAGATAATGATGATGGAGATGTTGTCCAGTATATATATATATATATATATATATATATATATATATATATATATATATATATATATATATATATTTATACTTCAAGTGCGTACTTGTTAGTTAAACCTATGTATAAATTGTGACACTAAATACGACTAGTAAGTAGTACAGTAGCAGTACTAGTATACGTCGGTCAAATTATTCATCATGTCCACACATTGAATTAACGTGACAACACGCTGCGCGTGAGGTGACACAAGAATCCCAGCGGCGTGTTCGGGTATTCTGGACTTCAGATTCGGGGTACCACTTATCTATCGAAATCTTTCATCATTCACTTAAAACAGTCGATTGATCATACATTGAGTACCACATAACTACAATTACCGATGCAAGTCGAAGAAGGATTGGCCGGTGCTGCCGGCAGGCGTCAAGTTCGATCCCACGGATCAGGAGCTGATCGAGCACCTTGAGGCCAAAGTGAGTGCTGACAGCGCGAGATTTCAGTCTCTCATCGACTTGTTCATACCAACCATCGACAGCGAGCATGGCATATGCTACACCCAACCTGAGAAACTTCCAGGTAAGACACCAATCGGCCGTCTACTTGCACAAACATATTCCTTTGTTTATAGCTCTATTTTTCCTTTTAGATCTAGACCTGGTGAAGCAATTACAATTTGACAGTTAATAAAAAGTGAAACAAGTGACTGCAACATGCCAAAGATGTTATGAAAATGCCAACTAGGTACACTAAAACCTGTATTCCACAATACTGCAGGTATCACACTGAGTGGCCTAAGGAAGCATTTCTTCCAGCGCAATTCCAGGGCGTTCAAAAGGGGCACGTGGACGCATTGCAAGATACAGTCGGAGTGCGGCATGCACGCGATGTGGCACAAGACCGGCAATACCTTGCCGGTGATGGTCAACGGCCGACAGACGGGCAGCAAAAAAGGTTCTGGTGCTGCACACCAACAAGAACCTCGACCAGCAGAGGACCAACTGGGTGATGCACCAGTACCACCTCGGGGACCTAGAGCAAGAGAAGGTGCGGGAACTGGTCCTCTGCAAGATTTTCTACGAGACGAACACTAGGGCCAGGAGTAAAAAGATTATAAGTTAGTTTGGTATTGGTAGTTGTACTACCTTGTCGTCCGCAAGTTGGTATTGTTGTTAACGATCTTTTGGTATGAACTTGCATTTGCTTCCAACCATCATACCGAGGGTCGGCGTGGATATAAAGCTGAATCATTTGTTTCGAAACGAATTTTTAGGCACCTGATTTTTATTTGATGGGTAGCATAAGCACCCGCCTTTCGAATTCTGAGTTCTCCATTTTTTTGAAACAAGTGCATGCACTTATTATCATGGTAAAAAAACAATATCCGTGTTGCATCCCAGTTATCATTCTGTACTTGCAGAATTCTCTTGTTTATTGAGCATGTATATTGTTTTTTCAGGTCGAGCAAGTTTCAACTGGGTTGCAGACTGCCCAGGGTTGGTTTTATTTTTAACAGGCCCAACCGATGATGACAACGGGGCACAAAGATCCAGCAGGTATCTATTGGCCTCTGGCCCATCAGCGTTAGTTATATTTTGTCTTACAACATCCGTAGGCAGTTTTTTTACTGAATCAAACACACAGCCCAGTTCTATTTTCCTCTTGAAACGCATGTCCTACATCCATTTTCTAATCTCTACCTATAGTTTTACTAGTTCATATACACGTATCATTATATTGAAAACACATGAAATTCCCTTTTCATATTTACATCCTTATTTTTGTTGTTTTTTCCCACCCAATGTTGATTTTTTACCACTGGTTTTCCCTTAAACCAACTCAATTGTCCCACGTCTTATTTTCTTACAAAAACAAAACGATTTTTTTGGCAAATCAATAAGTTCTTAAAAAAATTAACATTTCGGGATTACAACAGTTCGGACTCCACCGAAATATGCAAAATAAGGTTGAACTTTTTGACTGTGGTCCTCGGCAGAAAATGGGCTGTAATAAATTACTTAAGAATTAGCAAATGGGCTGCAAATTATAAAAAATAGCAAATGGGCTTTATGTTGTCTGCCACAGATTTGGAGGCTGACTTGTGGGCCTACTAAGTTCATGCGTACACAAGGTTTCTCAAAAAAGAAACTTAGTCAACAATCGACTCTACCAGCGTCAGACCGTTAGATGTCAATCTAACGGCAATCGTGCTTCTTCAGTCTCTGATCTTCCTGCCCCAGCCGCCCAAACCAGCACCGTCGGAACCGCCTGCTCCCGCCTCCCGTGGCTGGCAGTACTGACGGGCAGGCCTCACGGCCCCATCATACTCGCATCCCTGGCCTGTCTATCCATCTACTCACCCACACCTCCTGTTATTTTCCGGCGATGGCAGCCGAACCAGTCAACCCTCGTACTCTCCACCGTCTTCCTCGGCTTCGCATCGTCCCCTTCCTAGGCCTCACCGTCGTCAACCACCGTGGTGCTCTCGGCGCGGCGTGGTCAATGTGGTCAACGACCGACTTCCATCGGAAGAGTACTATATGTGGAGAGGCTGACAGCTGGGTCCACGGCAGCCGCAAGGAAGTGCCTCCTTATTACGGGCAAAATAATTATTCCTCCACCTGATAGCAGGGACCCACCGGACGGGCCACCAGTATTTCACAGAAAAAACGTTTCCCCCCTGATTGTTGGGATCCACCGGATGGGCCACCGTATTTCGTGAAAAAAAACATTTTCCCCTGACTGCTGGGACCCACCGGACGGACCATCGTATTTTGCGAAAAAAACGTTCCCCCCGCTGTCAGCTCGGACCCACCGAAAGTGCCTCCTTATTATGCACAGAAAAATGAATACTCCCCCTGCTAGCTGGGACCCACCAGGGTGGGAGGCTAACTTGTGGGCATACTAAGTTGACGGGGATGGAGGGCTTTGTCAACTTAGTCAATATGAACGATTCTAGCTCCAGTGATCGTACGATGTCCATCCAACGGCCGTCGTGCTTCTTCAATCTCTGCTCTTCCTGCTCCAGCCGCTCAAACAAGCGTCGGTGGGACTGCCTGCACCCTCCTCCCTCACCGCCCACCGTACTTCCATCGCTGGCCTAGCCATCACTCTACTCACCCACACCTTTTGTTATTCTCCGGCAATGGCAGATGAACCAGTAAACCCTCGTACAGTCGTACTCCCCTCCGCGTGGGAAACAACTGTCGAGTCTTCCCTGCCTCTGTGACGTTCCCTTCCTAGGCCTCGCCGTCGTCCACTGCCCTGGTGCTCTCGGCGTGGCCTGGTCAACGTGGTCAACAACCGACATGCATCTAAAGTGGACTGTATGTGGAGAGGCTGACAGCTGGGTCCACGGCCGCACGCAAGGAAATGCCTTCTTATTACGCGCAAAATAATGATTCCTCCACCTGACATCAGGGACCCACCGAAAGGGCCTCTGTATTTCGCGAAAAAAATGTTACCGCCGCTGACAGCTCGAACCCACCAGCTATATCTTCACACGCAAGGAAGTGCCTCCTTATTACGCACAAAAAAAATGAATACTCCCCCAAATAGCTGGGACCCAGTATAGTGGCAGGCTGACTTGTGGGCCTACTAAGTTGACGGGGACGGAGGGCTTTGTCAACTAAGTTAATATGCACGATTCTAGCTCCAGTGACCGTACGATGTCCATCCAACGACCGTAGTGCTTCTTCAACCTCTGGTCTTCTTGCTCCAGCCGCCCAAACCAGCGCCGTTCGTGCCTCGTGCTCCTGCCTCCCATGGCCGTCTGCGATGCGGCGGAGGCCTCACCACCCCCTACTACTCCCACCACTGGCCAGGCCATCCCTCTACTCACCCACACCCCCTGTTATTCTGCGGCGACGGTAGCCTCACACCGCAGCGAACCAGTGAACCCTCGTACTCCTCTATGCGTGGGCATCCACTGCCGCGTCTTCCCCGGCTCCGCGTCGTCCCCTTCCTAGGCCTCGCCGTCGTCCACCGCCCTGGTGCTCTTGGTGCGGCATGGTCAACATGGTCAAGGAATGGCTTCCATCAGACGTGGACTGTACGTGGAGAGGCTGACAGATGGGTCCACGGCCACAGCAAGGAAGTGCCTCCTTATTACGTGCAAAATAATTATTCCTACACCTGACAGCGGGGACCCACCGGACGGGCCACCATATTTCACGAAAAAATGTTTGCCCTGACTGCTGGGACCCACCAGCTACATCTTCGCATGCAAGGAAGTGCGTCCGGTCAAAAAAACGATTCACCAACCTGACTGCTGGGACCCACCAGCTACATCCTCGCACGCAAGGAAGTGCCTGACAGTCGGGACCCACCTAGTCGAAGCGTATGTAGCATTGTCATTCTGGTCGCGAACGTGTACGTACATACTGGTCGATGTAGAGGCGCGCACGTGTCGTAGTAGAGGCGCACACGTGTTGTAGTAGAGGCGCGCATGTAGCATGTACACGTATGTACAGCGGCGAGGGTGCAAGAAAGAAAATACGGCCACGTACGTACATACGGGCAGGGTCTCGAACGCCTACTCACGCGTACGTACATGGCTGGGTCAGAACGGAGAAACAGCGTCATCGTCGTGTTCATGGGGAGCCAACCGGCTGGGTCGGAATGGAATGCGTGGTCGTGTTCATTGGGAGGGCTTGGACAGAACAGGTGATGGAAACGAGGCCTGGCGTAGCGCACAACGGAGGAAACGGACCTCCTATGTTCGGAACGGGGTCCTGTTGATCGGGAGGGGTGTGGTGTACTGCAAAACGGAGGAAACGGACCTCCTACAGTCGAAACGGGGGTCCTATTGATCGGGAGGTGTGTGGCGTACCGCAAAACAGACGAAACAGACCTCCTACGGTCGAAACGGGGGTCCTATTGATCGGGAGGGGTGTGGCGTACCGCAAAACGGACGAAACAGACCTCCTACGGTCGAAACGGGGGTCCTGTTCATTGGGAGGGGTGTGGCGTACCACAAAACGGGACTCCACGGGATACTGTTCATCTCCACCGTCGACCTCCTCCAGCCTCCATGGGCTACCGTCGACCTCCTCCAGCCTCCACGGGCTCCTGTTCATCCAGCCTCCACCGTGCGCTACTCCACCGGCTCTTGTTCAACCACCCCTCCACGGGCACCCCTCCACCGTCTACTGTTCATCCAGCCCTCCACACCACGGAGTCCTGTTCAACCACCCCTCCATGGGCACCCCTCCACCATCTACTGTTCATCCAGCCCTCCATACCACGGGGTCCTGTTCATCCAGAGGCAACGCCACTGCTCACTGTTCA
>NC_041381.1:428793430-429001592 GCF_002162155.2 Triticum dicoccoides
CACTATTCATCCAATCGATCAGCTTCAGTTAGCAGCAGTAGCGAAGGAATCGCTCGATCGGGTTCAGTTAACAGCCATCGATCGATCACTCGGGTTCAGTAACGCGTAGCCTGCAGTGCAGTCACTCGGGTTCAGTTAGAGCCCAATGCCTCACTCGCGTTCAGTTAGAGCCAACGCCTCGCACACACACACATACGTGTATGAGAGAAACGCGCATCGCTCGGCCCCCGACCTCACACCGTAATCGGCAACTCCCTGAAATTTTCCTCCCCCTCGCTTCTACCACGGTTTTTTCCATCATGGACGGCCCAAAGAATGTCATGCAGCTACGTCTCCGGCCCGCCCAGGATGAAAAGCCCATTTTCTGTCATGATTTTTTGTCATAGAAGTAGGAGCCCACCACATCTATGATGATACCAGGTTTTGTCACAAGTATCATCATAGAAGTGTCATATGTATTATAGGGAAAAAATTCGTTCGGCCCAAAATGTCAGGATGTGTCTTTTCTTGTAGTGTATACATGTGCCAAAATGCGCAAACAGTCCTGGGCCTAGTAAGGCGACATCCGTTGGAATACTGTGCGTGAGGGCGCAAAGTGATATGAGGTGTTACATGCTATATCGGTATGGCATTGAGTCGGGGTCCTGACAGCTTCGGTATTAGAGCCTAACTGCCTGTAGGATTACCAAGCCAAACTGGTCGAAGTCGGGTCTAGAAATTCTTTAGTTATATAAGGGAATCGATTGTGGGTGGGAACGTAAGGCTCTTTTTACTCCTTTACCTTATTCCCTTCTGATCCGAGTCATACTATCTTTCCTACGGGGGTTAAGAAACTAGGCTTTCTCTTCTTTCTATCAGGATCACGTGTTACTAATCCTTAGACTTATAGGAATGATGCATTCAAGTCTTAGTTCAGTTTCTTCTATCTCCGTGTATTCATAGTTGATCTCAAAACTTTGATACTATGCTGGTCGAGTGGTTATGCCAGCATTTTGTAGGATGTCTCAATATTCTTGAGCAGTTACAGCCGTTATGTTGTCCGAGTCATCCCAGGTTTCTAAACAATCTGATGCACTTGCAAAATCCTTTCCCTATGGTTTCGATGTTCCTCTAAGCCAAGTTAATCACACTAATTGCTGAGTTGAGGTACTCTATTGCCTCGACATACATGTTGGATTTATTATTATGACCCTAGGTGTCTTAGGGGATCATCTGGTAATCTAGCCATGTTTTGTGCTCCAGTGTGATGATTCTGACCATCATTCTCAAAAGCATCCCGTGATGCCACTTAGTAGTAGGTATTCTACTCCTGGGTTTCTGAACCCGAGACTCACCCTACCTACGTCTTGTTGATAGTATTTGCTAGTTCCTTTAGGTTATTAGTAACCTTTGCGATAGTCCTCGAGGTCCGTGGTAATCCTTCTTCCAATACCATGAACCAATATGGCAGGAGTTCGGGAACCAAAAGATCACAACAAGAGTGCTCTCGATGAGTTCCCATTCTATATTACGATTCTGCCAAACCTACCTCTCTACATGGGTTATCCGGAAGAAACCTGTTGAACTTGGTTCAACATACTAACCTATGCATCCACAACTCAGAAAGTTATATGTTCCTTGAGTTGTCCCTCTTTAGTTGTTTTCTGGCCCTCGTCTATCAGTTGATAGTCAGGAGTAGTTATGCATTCGTGTTCATCGATGCCCACTACTCTTGTGGTTCATCAAGCCATTCTATTCTAGAATGACTAGGAGAAACAAACTCCAGTACCTCATTCATATCCAGGATTGGGTCAAAGCAGTTGTGTTCCACAGATCAAATACTAATCCAGCTTTTGTTCTGTTCCACCTTAGAGTGTTACCCTCTTTACGTCGGGATTGTCATGAGAATTGCACCATCTCTTCTGAATTCTTGACGTAGTGATACTTCTCGCCATCATTATTCACCCCTTGGTTCCGTGTTATTGAAACCGGAATACCGACAAGTGAATCAGGATGTGTGAAATCAATTCTCCCAGCAACCCCGTTGTTTGGTAGTTAATGGAAGACCATCTCATTCTTAGTGTGTTGGCTATTGAGTTATCCTTCTAAGGTTGATCATGTTACCTAGTCCATATTCCGGTGCACTCTCGATCAATGAGTTAGGATTGTGCCAATCCCTTGCTTATTTGATCTTATCGTCTTGCCCTGAAAAGCAAGATTATTCTCGAACTTAGTAACGTATCGGTGGTATTGATGTTCCGAATATCTTATGGGAAGTATTTCCTGGTTGTCCCCTGACAGCTATGTTGAGTTCGTGATCATGTTGGTTTTCCTCTAAACCACTCATTCTCTAAGATTCTGTGTTAGATACCCTGAACAAGTTGGTTGAGCTAAACAACAACTTGGAGAGTTGGAAGATAAAAGTTTGTCCGACTTAGTTCATCTCTAAGGGATATCTCCTGTGTGAGTGTGTTGAAGAAAGATGATACCTTCATCGATTGATCCTTGTGATCAGTTGTTAAATCTATCGTCTTGACCAAACCTTGATTTGAGTGTGGGCTATCGTCAAATCAAATCAGAAACTAGCGATATTCGTAATTTTGTCTTACTCGTGGTTGTTTCCTCGAGCATACACCATTATATCCTTTGGTCTAGCCAATGCTATCACCTTGTCCACTTAGTCGTGGAATTCCATTTTATGGAAATCTCGATAAATTGTTGTTGAGCCCTCGACAACATCCTTATTCTCCATGATTTTGTTGAACATCTAAGTTAGCGTTGGAAACTTTTGAAAGCATTTCCTTCGTGCTAGATCATGAAGTTTATGTTTTGATGGAAGAAGTGACTTCCTCTAATTCGCCTGCATATGATGCAAGTTGCCGCCGTGAATTTGGGAAAGTTTGTTTCGCTTCCTCTGGAATCATCCCAAGTCAGTCATGCATACATGCAAAGTAGTTCTATGGTCTGGAGACTTGCAACCTTCATTATATACGACTCCCTAGCACACCAAGCCACTGATTGATTTGCTCAAGGAAAAGGAATTTGTTGTGTTAATTCTAGATCATGCACAAGACTCCGATATCCTCGATGATGGTTCCCAACCAGAACTCGGTAGTGTTCTGTTGTAAGACTAGCATGTGGTCATGCTTGTCTGGGACAGAGTGTTCACATGTGTGTAGCAGAACCAGCTCATATGTTGGAGCTTGCTACCGCAGTTCATTTCCCAAGAATCTCGCAACATTATCTCGTCGGTTTGTGTTGCAAACTTTCATTTTGTTTTCCAGACTTGATGAGTCTGGAATGTCCTGACCCCAACCAGATCTGAATCATAGGCAGATATGATGGTTGGAATGCTTCCCAAGAACTATAATAATGGTCTCCCTGTAACTCGGTATAGTGGATGTCGTGGCCAACACACCCAGCCAGAAGACCTATTATTGTAGTTTCCTGATTGAGGAAGTTGGCCACCTCCCTAAGGTGCCCCGTTATGGAATCATGGCAATTATTTCCTCGCTACTTTGAAACCATGCACGTTTTATTTAAGCATGGAATTGTTTCCTACGAATTTGAACATTCGTCATCTGTTTATTTCCATCCCTCTTGAAGTGTGTTTGTGTCTCAGCTCAAGAGGTGATTCAACGTCTCATTCCGTGAGTTTATCATGGTTCGCTTGATCTTCGTGAAGATCGAAACTTGTAGAGTTTCCCTCTCTTTCCATTGTCGTGTCGAGTGAAGATCTCGAAGGCAAAGATATCAAAACCAAGATGATGGAATGAATCAACATCTTCGAGAAGGACAGTTGGATCCTGAAGATCGTGACAGTTTTGAGACCACCTTTCCTCTTACCTCACGTTTCGAATCTCGGGACAAGATTCTTGTTTAGTTGGGGCGAGTTGTCACATCCCTAGTCCTGGTATGCAGTAGGCTAGCCCTTCATGTGTGTGTCACGCCCAATATGCGATACTATCCTAAAGAGACTCGAAGGTCCCACCAAGGATAGAACCGCATATTGAAACGCTTTTGCAAGGTGGATATCATTACATCAACATTACATAATAGATGGGGATACATACAAGAGGCATACAATGCCACACGAATACAACATCACAATACATAAGAGCATCATCCGACTACGGATGAAACACAAACAGAAACTCAAACGACATCCACCCTGCTAGCCCAGGCTGCCGACCTGGAACCTATCCCCTGATCAAAGAAGAAGCAGAAGAAGAACTCCAAAACAAGTAACCATCGCTCTCGCGTCATGATCATCGCATAACCTGTACCTGCAACTGTTGTTGTAGTAATTTGTGAGCCACAAGGACTCAGCAATCCCATTACCATGGGTATCAAGACTAGCAAAGCTTAATGGGAAAGGAAGGGGTAAAGTGGTGAGGTTGCAGCAGCGACTAAGCATATATGGTGGCTAACATACGCAAATAAGAGCGAGAAGAGAGCAAGCGGAACGGTCGTGAAGCTAGCAATGATCAAGAAGTGATCCTGAACTCCTACTTACGTCAAGCATAACCCAGAAACCGTGTTCACTTCCCGGACTCCACCGAAAAGAGACCCTCACGGCTACACATGCGGTTGATGCGTTTTAATTCGGATCTGGTGTCAAATTATCTACAACCGGACATTAACAAATTCCCATCTGCCTATAACCGCAGGCACGACTTTCGAAAGATTATACTCTGCAGGGGTGTCCCAACTTAGCCCATGACAAGCTCTCGCGATCAACGAAGGATATACCTTCTCCCAGGAAGACCCGATCAGACTCGGAATCCCAGTTTACAAGACATTTCGACAATGGTAAAACAAGACCAGCAAGACCGCCCGATGCACCGACAATCCCGATAGGAGCTGCACATATCTCGTTCTCAGGGCAACACCGGATGAGCAATCTGTACAACTAAAACCAGACCTCAAGTTTCCCTGAGGGGGTGCTGCAAAGGGCTCTAGTTCGGACCAACACTTAGACAAGCACTGGCCCGGGGGGGGGGGCTGTAATAAAGATGACCCTTGGGTTAATTACTCCCAAGGGAAATATAGGTGGTGGTGAGGCAAATGGTAAAACCAATGTTGGGCCTTGCTGGAGGATTTTTATTCAAAGCGAACTATCAAGGGGGTCCCATAAATCACCCGACCGCGTAAGGAACGCAAAATCCGGGAACATAACACCGGTATGACGGAAACTAGGGCGGCAAGAGTGGAACAAAACACCAGGCATAAGGCCGAGCCTTCCACCCTTTACCAAGTATATAGATGCGTTAACAATATAAGAGATATTGTGATATCCCAACCCAAAATCCTGTCCACCATGGAGAAATCTTCAACTTCACCTGCAACTAACAACGCTATAAGAGGGGCTGAGCAAAGCGGTAACATAGCCAAACAACGGTTTGCATAGGAAAGGTGTCAAAGGTTAGAGGCTGACATGGCAATTAGGGAGGCTTGATAAACAGGTGATAGGTAGCACAGCATAGCGATAGAACGAAGCAACTAGTATAGCAACGATAGTAGTGAGATCCAGGGTAGCGGTCATCTTGCCTGAAATCCCGCTAGGAAGAAGAACGAGTCCATGAAGAAGACAAGCGGACGTGGTCGAACGAATCCTCACAACTCCGGAACGAAACCAAAGGCAACCCAGAAAGAAGCAAACAACATGGTAAACACACAAGCATAATCATGGCATGATGCACAAACAAATACGATGCATGTCCGGTATAATGAGGCATGGCATGGCAAAGAGCAACAAACAATACTACAAGTTAAGTGGAGCTCAATATGCAACGAGTTGCATATTGACGAAACACCACATGCAATTATTTAGTTTAATCTCAGTTATGTACCCAACAATATTAAATGTTATTAGCATGGCAAGGGGTGAAGCATAAGAAAACTAGCTATTTAGGCAGGTTTAAATGAGGCCGAAAACAACAAACAACAATTCCGGAAAAACCTCATGTCCATAATTTAGATTCGGTACTGTTCTGCCCTAAACACAATTTTAGAGTTGTTAAATAGTAAAACAAAATGCACCATGTTAAACTAGGCATTTTCCACCCCATTTACATATAAAGAACATTTAATTCCGAGCTACGGTTATTTAGTTATGAAATAAATCATCTTAATATGGCATTTAAGAAAATTTAAACAACCAGCAAGTTAAACATTTTAAACATGGATGAAAATGGCATATTATTAATCTACACAAAATTCTAAGCAATTTACATGTTTAAACCATTTTAAACCGATGCACGGTTTGTGAGATATTAAATGCATGAATATGAGGGTGCAATCTGCAAAACTGCAGCTACCCGGTTAATTAGCAAATTCGCGGAGGCAGGAAAAAAACAACGGGCCGAAACTGGCAGGCCCAAAAGTGCACAGGGGGGGTCTGGAGGGGGCT
This sequence comes from Triticum dicoccoides, assembly GCF_002162155.2. Taxonomy (NCBI): domain Eukaryota; kingdom Viridiplantae; phylum Streptophyta; class Magnoliopsida; order Poales; family Poaceae; genus Triticum; species Triticum dicoccoides. The sequence continues at coordinate 428,799,822 of NC_041381.1, forward strand.
ACTCACCCATGGGCTCTGGCCCACTCGGTGGAGAGGCTTGGGGCCGGCGGAGCTAGCTGGGCCGAGGCGAGGCCGGGCCAGGCGCGTGCGGTCGAGCGAGGCGCGGTCAACGCTCGAGCGGGTGAGCTGCTGCTGCTCTCGTAACTGAAGAACAGAGGCGACAGCAGCAGGTTCAGGCGGCGGATGGATGAACTCCGGCGGGAGTTGGGACTCCAGCGACATGGGATGACGGCGGGAATGGGCAGATCTGGTCCCTGGGCACCGGATGCGGCCGGAGGTGGACGAGGATGGCGAGGGGCGGCACGGATCCGAGCGTAGGAACGACGGGGGTCGCGAGATCCGGTGAACTCCATGCAGCGGCACGACGAGGCTCCGGGGTCCTGCGGAACATGGGGAGAGAGAGCTCTGAGAGAGGAAGAGGAAGAAGCACAGGCAAGGGAAGGAGACAGGAGCAGGATCGGCCTGGTGGTCGCCGGCGGCGAGGCGCTGGTCGCCTGCGGGGATCGGGCGCAGAGCTCGGGGCGCGAGGGAGTTGCGGGCGATGACGGCTTCGCGCGGGCTCATCCCGGACTGGATCTGACCCGGGGCGGGCCTGCGATGGGCTTCGGCGGGCCCTGCGGGAGGAGAAGGGAGGCAGGGGCGATGTGGCGCTTTGCCACTGGCTGGAGGGCGGCTGGCTGGCCGGCGGCTGGGGAGGCACGGAAATGGAGGTGGGCGGCGGCGCTGATGATTGGGGGGCGCAGAAAACAAGGAGGAGGATGGGAGAAGGCCGAAATTGGCAAGGGGGGTTGTTTAAATAAGGCAGGGGGCTAGGGTTAGGTGTTTTGCTCCGTTTCGGAGCCGTTCGATCTCGATCGGACGGTCCGGAGCGGAGGGGGGTTAGGTAGGTGGGCTAGTGGGCTGTGAAGAGGAGTTGGGCCGAGAGGAGAGAAGAGAAGTTGCAGCCCGGCGGCAGTTTCGGAGACCGAAACGTCCGACGAAGGTACCGGCAACGGTACCGCTATACATTTAACGGTTAGGCTATCAGATGGACTCCGAATGTGATGAAACTTGGCAGACGGCCTGTCTACACTATAATAAGACCGCACGACAAGTTGCAACCCATTCCGAGAACATTTTTATGCCACTTATAAAATAATATTTCGGAGGTGCCGCGGGCGCGTGCGAGTGTGTCCGGACTCGGAACGGACAACGGAGAGAACCGGCGGAACCCGAACGGATGCAAGTTTTGAAAAACATGCGGATGAAATGCAGATGATGACATGAGATGAGATGCATAACAAGAACAAAATGCAAAACAACAGATAAAACCCAACCACGAAGGAAATATCATATCGCATCTCCGGAAAAGGCAAGAGTTGGAGTTACGAATATGGAAAGTTGTATCCGGGGCGTTACAACACTCCACCACTACGAGAGGATCTCGTCCCGAGATCTAGGATGGCACTGGAGGGAAAAGGAAGAGGAAGATGAGAGGTAAACCAAGTTGCTTCTTTGACAAACGAGTGAAACCATGAACCTTGAGAGGTTAAGCAAAATGAAAGAAAGAAAACAACGAAGATGAACGAGATTGCAAACAATCCGTTAGAAAAGAGGAACAAGGAACATTACGAGAACTTGACGGTTGCAAAGACATGAATCAAGAGTTTAATGGACAAGATAGAATTTGAAACCACTCTGGTTAAAACAATATGAGAGAGGAAGAATTCGGGCAGCACTCCGGTTGAGCATGGAAGGAATAGAACATGAACTTACAAGATGAGAGGATACTTGATGAGATCAACAACACACTACCTCCGGAACTATTGAAAGAATGGCACAAGGGGTAAAAAAGATTTCGGACAGCTCTCTGATTGAGGAAGGAGGCAAAATTAGATAAGATGAGAGAACTCGAATGAAAACACGACACTCCGGTTAAATGGATAAGAAAGAAAAGAACACGATCCTCACAATTCGAGATGATGAGTGAAAAGAGCAACATCACAATGCCTCCGGGAGAAAGAATAGAAGATAGATCATTGAAATAAAAGAATGGAGAAGAAAATGCCAACTTGTGCCACAAATGAGCTTGGAAAGCACCCTTCCAAGAAGGTTATAACCGAGTTGTTGGAAAACCAACAGTGAAAAGAATAAGCTTGTAGTGGGCTTATGGAAACATCTCAACACTTGAGGTGAAATTCTGCCACTAACGAAAAACAGTTGCTTGCTTGAGATCAACGAAGAGATGAACACTTCTTACACAAAGATGATAAAGAGATAACTTGGATCATTGATAAGCACCACAAATAGCAACATTCCCAATGGAAGGCTTTAGGTGAAATATGACACAAGATAACTCCAATGGAGGGATTAGTAGGTTGAAACGATCTCCTGAATGAAGAGAAAATGATGGATTTAAAATACCTCCTTCTTGACAACATATGAATCATGAAACATGAAGGAAATTGTCAAGAGTGACATAACACCACCTCAAAAGATAAGGTAGAAAGAATTGCACTTTGGAATGCAAGATGAAGAATAATTGAACTCCTCAGAAACAAAACATGTGTTGAGCACCATGTTTACTTTTGAGTATAGCTTGGCGGGTCATGACTTCGAGAGAAATCTTGAAGAACAAATTGAGAATGAAAGGAATCCTTGATGAACCATCATGTAGAGCCTCCATGAAGAACTCCGGTAATAAGATCAAACGATGATAACAAAGAAAGACAAGTTGAGAACACAAGGTGAAGCCTTGCGATGATTTAGATAGAGCTTCACGATGAGATAATGCGGAAAACTTCAAACTCCGGAAAAGAAAAGATGAAGCATCTCGAACCGAGAAATGTGACATGATGAACAACTCTGGAAAGAAGAAACTAGATCACTTGGATGAAACCAAAATAAGAATTACGTTATGCGTATCCTTCACCAATATAAATTGATGACAAGCAACAGATTTAGCATACTACTTATTCTTCTTGAGGGATTGAAAAGAGATATAGCGCCAACTAGAGAAGGTCTTGAACGACCACCAGTAGGATTGAAACAACAAAAGAACGAGTGAATTGATACGATAACGAAGGAAGATAAATCTTGAACGAACCACCGTAAGGATTGAAAATGTGATTAGCAAAGGCACAATTCACCGGGAAGAATTGGAAATTGAATGAAGATACTTGAGGGGATTTAGATACATGAGAAAGAAGAGAACATGAACTGATTAGAGGATATTTGAACGATGCATCGGAAGAATTCGAGAACGAGAGTTGAAAGCTGAGAATGAATAATTCTAAGATGATGGGCTACGGAGAATCAATCTGAAAAGACTCTTGAATTGCTCCGGATGGGTGAAAAGAATTCTCACCATCGAAAACAATTATGAGAGGATGGCAATAACGCTAGAACCATGAATCTTCGAGAGAACGGACAAGATTTAGAGGAAAAACTCTTCTTCAGTCTTCATATGACGACGAGAAACACCACCAAAATTACTGAGATACTCTGGGAGCATGAAAAACAAAGAGGTTGAGCCAACAATGAAAATGATTTGAAAGCGATCTTGGACAAGGCATATGACTGATGAAATTAATACTTACGTCAAACTTCGAAAAGGATTTGAGAATAGCTCCGGGAAAATTAGAAGAGTCAGGTAAGATCCTGGGAAAAGACCTGTGGGTTAGGGCCCACTCGAAAGAAACATCGTTGAAGAATTGATTGAAAGGGGGTATTGCACCGGTTGAATTAAATGGCTTGAATGAGATAACAACCTCAAAATAACTTGAACAGATAGAGAATGGAAGCACGAATCTTCTGAGATATCTTCAGCACTCCGGATATGAACTGGGAGAGGTGAATAAATAATAGAGCCTTGGATAAGAAATTCACATGGGAAGATATGTGAAACAACAGGAAGAGATATAATCAACACCGAAACTTGAAATTAATCCACTGGAGAAGAATACGAGAATGAAGAATGATGAACTTGAAGCTCCGTTAGTATCTTCCTGAGAATCACCGGATAAGAACACTGACGGGAAAAGAATGGAGAAACTTCACATCCATAAGATGGATACTTGATTAAGATATATGAGTCCTTGAAGAAAAGGGTGGGAGGGCAGGGAAAACAAAGACAACTTGGGATGGGTGAAACAAACAACGGTGAGAAAACTTAGAGTTGATCTTGCGGATGTTGAAAATGATCGGATCCACTTGAAGAGAAGCACACCGATTGGAAAAAGAATTGACATGACAACCTCAGTGATCAAGAAGGATTAGTACTCCCATAGAAATATGAGAACACCGCTTGAAAGTATGGAATCAACACTTGACTTTGAAGCAACTCGAATACCACAAATAAAACAAAAAAAGGATTTGGCTTGCAGAATAAGCCGGAACAAATACATATGATAGAGATTTACCCAATCCCATATCATGCATCTGTCGGAAAGATGTTCTAGGAGCTACTTGAATTCCCACCTATAAACTCCCGAAACTTTCTAGTTATGCAATCTGGTGTTGGGGATATAGGGGAAGCAATATATCTCACCCAAACTAACAATCCCTACATCTAGCTATATCCATCCGTCAACACATAACCAAGAAACTCCGGAAATCGTGTACCTCAACCTTCGAAAAGCATCCGTTATACGAGTTATGGCAATACTCCCGAACTCCCCAGTACTGGGTGACGTCGAGGTTATCTCACCAACAACTGCATAAAAGAGATTTTCGATGTCGGCAAAACTCAGGTATTCCAGAACTGCAACGATAAAATTGTGACGACAACACCTCGGAGCTCAACTCCCCGGGTCAATGCCACATAATAGACAGGAGGCACCAAGAACAATGTTCTCGTCACAAAACCATCGGAACAATTCCAAGATACCCACGTGATCCTAAAAAAATTAGTGAAATTTGAGGAGAGGAAAGTCAAAACATCTACGTCAAGAGACCTCACCAGAGTGACGAAGGGGCTGAGGAGTAAAAAGAATCCTACTCTCCGATATATATAATCCTAAGACTCAAAATAGTTTTCTTCTAGACTCAACAACGGCCAACAATCAAGGGGGCTCCTATGGTCGGTCGAGGCTCTGATTACCAACTTGTCACGCCCAATATGCGATACTATCCTAAAGAGACTCAAAGGTCCCACCAAGAATAGAACCGCATATTGAAACGCTTTTGCAAGGTGGATATCATTACATCAACATTACATAATAGATGGGGATACATACAAGAGGCATACAATGCCACACGAATACAACATCACAATACATAAGAGCATCATCCGACTACGGATGAAACACAAACAGAAACTCAAACGACATCCACCCTGCTAGCCCAGGCTGCCGACCTGGAACCTATCCCCTGATCAAAGAAGAAGCAGAAGAAGAACTCCAAAACAAGTAACCATCGCTCTCGCGTCATGATCATCGCATAACCTGTACCTGCAACTGTTGTTGTAGTAATCTGTGAGCCACGAGGACTCAGCAATCCCATTATCATGGGTATCAAGACTAGCAAAGCTTAATGGGAAAGGAAGGGGTAAAGTGGTGAGGTTGCAGCAGCGACTAAGCATATATGGTGGCTAACATACGCAAATAAGAGCGAGAAGAGAGCAAGCGGAATGGTCGTGAAGCTAGCAATGATCAAGAAGTGATCCTGAACTCCTACTTACATCAAGCATAACCCAGAAACCGTGTTCACTTCCCGGACTCCGCCGAAAAGAGACCATCACGGCTACACACGCGGTTGATGCATTTTAATTCGGATCTGGTGTCAAATTATCTACAACCGGACATTAACAAATTCCCAGCTGCCTATAACCGCAGGCACGGCTTTCGAAAGATTATACCCTGCAGGGGTGTCCCAACTTAGCCCATGACAAGCTCGCGATCAACGAAGGATATACCTTCTCCCAGGAAGACCCGATCAGACTCGGAATCCCGGTTTACAAGACATTTCGACAATGGTAAAACAAGACCAGCAAGACCGCCCGATGCGCCGACAATCCCGGTAGGAGCTGCACATATCTCGTTCTCAGGGCAACACCGGATGAGCAATCTGTACAACTAAAACCAGACCTCAAGTTTCCCTGAGGGGGCGCTGCAAAGGGCTCTAGTTCGGATCAACACTTAGACAAGCACTGGCCCAGGGGGGCTGTAATAAAGATGACCCTTGGGTTAATTACTCCCAAGGGAAATATAGGTGGTGGTGAGGCAAATGGTAAAACCAATGTTGGGCCTTGCTGGAGGAGTTTTATTCAAAGCGAACTGTCAAGGGGGTCCCATAAATCACCCGACCGCGTAAGGAACGCAAAATCCGGGAACATAACATCGGTATGACGGAAACTATGGCGGCAAGAGTGGAACAAAACACCAGGCATAAGGTCGAGCCTTCCACCCTTTACCAAGTATATAGATGCATTAATAATATAAGAGATATTGTGATATCCCAACCCAAAATCCTGTCCACCATGGAGAAATCTTCAACTTCACCTGCAACTAACAACGCTATAAGAGGGGTTGAGCAAAGCGGTAACATAGCCAAACAACGGTTTGCATAGGAAAGGTGTCAAAGGTTAGAGGCTGACATGCCAATTAGGGAGGCTTGATAAACAGGTGATAGGTAGCGCAGCATAGCGATAGAACGAAGCAACTAGCATAGCAACGATAGTAGTGAGATCCAGGGTAGCGGTCATCTTGCCTGAAATCCCGCTAGGAAGAAGAACGAGTCCATGAAGAAGACAAGCGGACGTGGTCGAACGAATCCTCACAACTCCGGAACAAAACCGAAGGCAACCCGGAAAGAAGCAAACAACATGGTAAACACACAAGCATAATCATGGCATGATGCACAAACAAATATGATGTATGTCCGGTATAATGAGGCATGGCATGGCAAAGAGCGACAAACAATACTACAAGTTAAGTGGAGCTCAATATGCAACGAGTTGTATAATGACGAAACACCACATGCAATTATTTAGTTTAATCTCGGTTATGTACCCAACAATATTAAATGTTATTAGCATGGCAAGGGGGTGAAGCATAAGAAAACTAGCTATTTAGGCAGGTTTAAATGAGGCCGAAAACAACAAACAACAATTCCGGAAAAACCTCATGTCCATAATTTAGATCGGGTACTGTTCTGCCCTAAACACAATTTTAGAGTTGTTAAACAGTAAAACAAAATGCACCATGTTAAACTAGGCATTTTTCCACCCCATTTACATATAAAGAACATTTAATTCCGAGCTACGGTTATTTAGTTATGAAATAAATCATTTAATATGGCATTTAAGCAAATTTAAACAACCAGCAAGTTAAACATTTTAAACATGGATGAAAATGGCATATTATTAATCTACACAAAATTCTAAGCAATTTACATGTTTAAACCATTTTAAACCGATGCATGGTTTGTGAGATATTAAATGCATGAATATGAGGGTGCAATCTGTAAAACTGCAGCTACCCGGTTAATTAGCAAATTCGTGGAGGCAGGAAAAAAACAACGGGCCGAAACTGGCAGGCCCAAAAGTGCACAGGGGGGGATCTGGAGGGGGCTGCTCACCCATGGGCTCTGGCCCAGTCGGTGGCGAGGCTTGGGGCCGGCGGAGCTAGCTGGGCCGAGGCAAGGCCGGGCCAGGCGCGTGCGGTCGAGCGAGGCACGGTCAACGCTCGAGCGGGCGAGCTGCTACTGCTCTCGTAACTGAAGAACAGAGGCGGCAGCAGCAGGTTCAGGCGGCAGACGGATGAACTCCGGCGGGAGTTGGGACTCCAGCGACATGGGATGACGGCGGGAATGGGCAGATCTGGTCCCTGGGAACCGGATCCGGCCGGAGGTGGACGAGGACGGCGAGGGGCGACACGGATCTATCACGTCCCTAGCCTTGCTATGCACTTGGACTAGCTAGGTTGCTGCATCATGTCTAAATTTATTTGAAATTTGAACTGAGGAAATTTGAAAGCCTCAAAACTTTTAAATAAAAGAAGGGCAAATAACCCTGAAAAATGCATCAAATGTTTCCAAAATGGTCTTCAATGATGTTTGATAATTTTGGGAAGGGTTTTTATCCAAACCAAAAATATGGAACATTCTTTTAGGAATTATTCTGGCCATTTGGATTTAAACCATTAAGTATTTGAGTTGGATTTAATTCTTCTATAAAAGAATTGCAAGTCCAACAATTCTGAAAATTTGTGAGTGGCTCTTAATATATTTTATCTAGCCACATAATAATCTCCAGAAGCTAAAAAAATAGTTTGGTTTGAAAACCAAATTAAAAGAAACTGCAGAAAAAGGAAAGAGACAAAACATTAATAAAATGCAAAACTCCCACCTGGGCCACTTACCTGACCTCATCTGGCTGGCCCAGCCCACCAGCGCCTCCAGGTTGTCTTCTACCTGAGGCAGCTGCGTGGCAGCAGCATAGCCGAGCTGCGCCAGCTCCTGCTTGCCACCTCCTGCTTCCCGCCGCTGCCCTGGTGCGCCTGGAGACGCCACGACACCCCCCCCCCCGGACCCTCTGCACCTCTCCCCTCTCTTGCTGGACCTCCTCCCCTACTCTGCATCTCTCCGCGGCGCCACCGAACGGGTTCGTCGCCGCCGTTCGCTGCCACCACGGCCACCGAGCTCCCCTCGCCCCTCTGTTTTGTCCAACGGGCTCGCCTCGATGCCGTGGATCACCAAGACGAAGCACGCGCTCGCGGGATGCCTGAAACGTCGCCATCGAGCTCATCATCGTCCTCTGCCCCGACGATCGCCGCCCGTCGATTCGCCGCCCCGAGCGCCTCCTCGAGCCCACGGAGCTGCTCTTCGGCCTCCCTGTGAGCTCCTGTTGCTTCCCCCTCGCTCCCCCCTCCGTTCCCGTTGCCTAGCCCCGTTTTCTGATCGAGCCCGAGAGCTCACCGCCGCCGGCCATGGCGCCGCTGTAGCTAGAGCGCATGCACAACGCATTAGAGCCCACCCCCGTGCTCAGCGAGTCCAGAGGACTCCTTGGCAACCCGCAGCTCGTCCTCCCGTGCACCAAAACGCCGTATCCGAGCGTGCCCGAACTCCGGCCACCGCAAAAGTTGCCGCCGCTGTCGATTTAGTCCACTCTGGCGCGAGCTGTTGCCGCCCTTGGATGCGCGAGTCTCCCAGCTTTCCGTAGCCACAAATCGCATCCAAAACTGAGCCCTGTGGGCGATTTCCGAGCCGCGCCGCCGTCTCGGGCCTCGCCGGCGTTGAGTCGCCGGCAAGTTTGACCCCACTGACCCTATTTGACCACGGGTGGGGCCCAGTTTGACCCCCGGGGTCAATGACAGGTGGGTCCTAGCACTGCTAATTAATCTAGGGTTAGTACTAATTTAATTAGTTAGACTAATGACACTGACACGCGGGACCCACTGGTCAGGTTTGACCTGGGCCGCCCGTTGACCTGCTGACATCAGTAATATGTCATGCTGACACAGTAAATGTTTTCTGGAGTTTTAAATAAATCAGAAATGATTTATTTATTTCAGAAAACGCCCTAAACTTCTAAAATTCATAGAAATTCAATCGTAGCTCCAAATGAGATAAATTATATATGAAAAATGATCTGAAAAATCCAATCTTTCCATCTGTACTATTTTCATGCATGTTAGAACAACTTATGACTACTGTTTAGGACAATTCAATTAAATGACATTTAAATAACCACATGTGAAGTTTGAATTTGAATCTTGGATTCAAACCAACTTCATTTTATCTGGTTTTAGTTGCATTAGCACAAACCATAGCATATTGCCATGTCACATTCATGCATCATATTGTTGCATTGCATTGATTGTGTTTCTTCTTTGTTTGTCGGTGCTTGTCCCCTCTCAGTAGACGTGTACCGATGATGTGATCGATGACACCGATGAAGAACTATATTATCTTCAGAAGTGCCAGGCAAGCAAAAACCCCTTGTTCATTCCGATAAAATCCCACTCTCTCGCTCCTGCTCTCTTTTACTGCATTAGGACAACAATGATTCATCTGTTACTTGCTGCGGTAGCTGAACCCCTTTATCCTTTGCATGACCTGTCATTGCCACAGTAAATAGATGAAACCCACTAGCATGAGTAGGAGTTGTTTGAGCCCTGATGTGCCTACTCATTCATGCTTGTTTGTCATGCCTGCTACTGCTTACAGTTGAGTCAGGTCTGATTCATCAGGGATGAATCAGAGGCGTGTGAACATGTCCTACTGTGTGTGAGCTAAGTGTGTGAACACGATTTGGTAAAGGTAGCGGTGAGAGGCCATGTAGGAGTACATGGTGGGTTGTCTCATTGCAGCCGTCCTCAGGAACTGAGTTCTGTGTTTGTGATCCATGACCAGTTACTACCACACATTGGGTTCCGGTAACTCGGCCCCTCTCGGCTTATTAACCAACTTGATCTCTGTCCAGGAGTTGCAACTAGTTTCTGGTGTTTGTAGGTAGTGTTAGTAGTCTACCAAGTGGCACCCGGTACAGGTGGGCTTGGGACAGACTAGGCACAGTGGCACGGTGTACCAAGCATAGATCCACCCGTCGAGGTGGGCTTGGGAACCCTGCACACATCGTTTGGGGCCGTGAGCAACACCCCGGACGGATCTCCTTGCGGATGGAACCCGAATAGGCGATAAACCTGGACGAGAGACTTGTGTGGTTAGTCAGGTCGTGGCCGACACCCTCGCTGGGCTTCCGCTTGAAGGTTGCCGAGTACATGTCGTGTAAATGGCGGTAAGTGGTGAGAGCGTGTGTGAAGAAGTACACCCCTGCAGGGTTAATATAATCTATTCGAATAGCCGTGTCCGCGGAAAAGGACTTCTGGGTTGCCTGTACAGTTCATAGACAAGTGAAAGTGGATACTCTAAAATACGCAAGATAAGCGTGAGTGCTATGGATGGCGTTCTCGTAGGGAGACGGGAGCGGATCCATAGTGGTGTATTGATATGGTGAATATGTGGACTCGTGTGCGCCACCTCAAAAGAGTTACTTGCAGTCGTAGTTCAGGTTAGCCACCGAGTCAAAGCTCGCTTGCTGCAGTTAAACCCCACTACCCCCTTTGTTGATACTGATGCATATGTAGTTAGTTCTGATGTAAGTCTTGCTGGGTACATTTGTACTCACGTTGCTTAATTTATGTTTTTGCAGAGAGACTTCAGTCTCGCTAGTAGTACTGCGTGGACTTCGACGTTTAGCTTGTTACCTCAGCTACGATCTTGTGCCCTCAGCAGGATCTGGTAGATAGTCAGGCTTCTCAGCCTTTTTCATTTCTAGATGTCTGTACTTAGACATGTTAAGCTTCCTCTTGTGCTTTGACTTGTATGCTCTGAGTGTTGGGTCATGAGACCCATGTTTGTAATATCTCGCTCCTCGGAGCCTATTGAATAAAATACTTGAGCTGTAGGGTCATGTTGTGATGTCATGTTGTATTTGCACATATTGAGCATATTGTGTGTATGTTATTGAAATGCTTGGTATGTGTGGGATTTGACTATCTAGTTGTTTATCCTTAGTAGCCTCTCTTACCGGGAAATGTCTCCTAGTGTTTCCACTGAGCCATGGTAGCTTGCTACTGCTCCGGAACACTTAGGTTGGCCGGCATGTGTCCTTGTTCGTTCCGATGTCTGTCCCTTCAGGGAAATGTCACGTGATGAATACCGGAGTCTTGTTAGCCCGCTACAGCCCGGTTCACCGGAGTCCTGCTAGCCCAGAGCTACAGCCTGGATTCACTCGCTGATGACCGACACGTTCGATGTTGGGTCATGGATGCCTGTCCCTGTAAGTTTGTGCCACTTTGGGTTTACGACTAGCCATGTCAGCCCGGGCTCCTTATCATATGGATGCTAGCGACACTATCATATACGTGTGCCAAAAGACGCAAACGGTCCCGGGCAAAGGTAAGGCGACACCCGTGGGGATACCGTGCGTGAGGCCCCAAAGTGATATGAGGTGTTACATGCTAGATCGATGTGGCATTGAGTCGGGGTCCTGACAGCTTTGGTATCAGAGCTTGACTGCCTGTAGGTTTACCAAGCCAAACTGGTCGAAGTTGAGTCTAGAAATTCTTTAGTTATATAAGGGAATTGATTGTGGTTGGGAACGTAAGGCTCTTTTTACTCCTTATCCCTTATGCCTTCTGATCCGAGTCATCTTATCTTTCCTACGGGGTTAAGGAACTAGGCTTTCTCTTCTTTCTATCAGGATCACGTGTTACTAATCTGTAGTCCTATAGGATTGATGGTTCTAAGCTTGCGTTCAGTTCCTACTATCTTCTGTATGTTCATAGTTGATCTCAGAACCTAGATACTATGATGATCGAGTGGTTATGCCACCATATTTGTAGCATGTCTCAAATCTTTTGAGCATTTACAAGCCGTTATGTTGCCCGAGTCATCCCAGGTTTCTAAATAATCTGATGCATTTGCAAAATCCTTTCCCTCTGGTTTCGATGTTCCTCTAGTCCAGGTTAATCACACTAATTGTGAGTTGAGGTATTCTATTACCTCGACATATATGTTGGAGTTATTTTTATGACCCTAGGTGTCTTAGGGGATCATCTAGTAAGCTAGCCATGATTTTTGTTCCCAGTGTGATGATTCTGGCCGTCATCCTCGAAAGCATCCCATGATGCCATTTAGTTGGTAGGTATTCTAGTCCTGGGTCTCTGAACCCGAGATTCATCCTACTTACTTCATGTTGATAGTGTTGCTAGTCCCTCTAGGATATTAGTAACCTTTGCATTAGTCCTCGAGGTCCGTGGTATTTCCTTCTTCCAAATACTATGAACCACTTATGGCAGAAGTTTGTTGGATCAAAAGATCATACAGGAGTGCTCTCGATGAGTTCTTCATTTTATATTGTGACTCTACCGGTTCTACTCTTCTGCATGGGTTATCCGGAAGAAACATGTTGAACTTGTTCGACATGCAAATCTATGCATCCACAACTCAGAAAATCATATGTTCTTTTGAGTTGTCCCTCTTTAGTTGTTTTCTGGCCCTTGTCTATCAATTGATAGTCAGGAGTGATTATGCATTCGCCAATGCCTATTACTCTTGTGGTCCGTCGAGCCATTCTATTCCGGAATGACTAGGAGAAACAAACTCCAATACCTCATCCATGTCTAGGATTGGGTCAAAGCAATTGTATTCCGCAGATCAAAATGCCAATCCAGCTTCTGCTCTGCTCTACCTTGAAGTATTACCTTCTTTATGTCAAGAGTATCATGGGAATTGCACACCCTCTTATGAATTCTTGATGCAGTGATATTTCTCGCCATCATTATTCACTCCTTGGTCCCCGTGTTGTTGCAACCGGAATGCCGACATGTGAACTATGATGTGTGAAATCAATCCCCCTAGAAACCTTGTTGCTTGGTAGTTAAAGGACAATAATTTCATTCTTAGTGTGTTGGTTCTTGAATCATCATTCTAAGATAGATCGTGCTACCTAGTCCATATTTCTGGTGCACACTTCGATCAATGGGTTAGGATTGTGCCAATCCCTTGCTTATTTGATCATTTCGTCTTGCCTTAGAAGCAAGATTGTTCTCGAGCTTAATAGCATATCGGTGGTTCGTGATTTTTCGATTATCTTCTCGGAAGTATCACCAGGTTGTCACCTGATTGCTATGTTGAGTTGTGAGCTAGTTTGTTTTCTGTAACCACCCCTTCTCCAAGAATCCGTGTTCGATACCCTGAGCTAGTTGGTTAAGCTAAACAACAACTTGGAGAGTTGGAAGATAAAGCTTTCCCGACTTAGTTCATTCCAAAGGGATATCCTTGTGCGTCTGTGTTGCAGAAAGATGATATCTTTATTGGTTGATCCTCGTGATCAATTGTTGGATCTATTATCTTACCCAAACCTTTGATTTGAGTATGGGCTATCGTCAAATCAAATCAGAACCAATGATATTCGTAATGTTGTCTTACTCGTGGTTGTTCCTCGAGCATACACCATTATATCTTTCGGGTCTGACCAATGCTATCACCTTGTTCACATAATTATGGAATTCCATTTATATGGTCATCCCGATGACTTGTTGTTGAGCCCATCGACAACATCCTTATCTTGTCCGTGATTCATGTTGAACATCTAAGCTAGTGTTGGAAGCTTTATAAGCATTTCTTCATGTTCCGTTCATGAAGCATAAGCTTGGATGAAAGGAGTGACTTTCTCGAATTCACGTGCACCTGATGTAAGTTGTCGCCGTGGATCCGAGAAAGATTGTTTTTGCTTCCTCTGGAATCGTCCCCAAGTTGGTCATGCACATGTGCGAAGTATTCTATGGTTTGGTAGGTTGGCCGCCTCCATTCTATATGTGTTCCTAGCACACCAAGCCACTGATTGACTTATTCAAGGAGGAGAAGTCTATGCTTGGGATATAATCCATGGACTTGCGTAAAGACTTCGAAACCCTTGATGAGGATTTCCCACCTGAACTCGGTAGTGTTTTTATTGTAAGACTACCATGTGATCATGTTTTGTCTGGGACAACGTGTTCACATGTGTGTAGCAGAACCAGCTCATGTTTTGGAGCTTGCTATCGTAGTTCATTTCCCGAGAATCTCGCAACGTCATCTCGTCGATTTGTGTTGCAAACTTTCATTTTTCTCTCTAGACTTGATGAGTCTGGAATATCATGTTACCAACCAGATCTGAATCTTAGGCGGATATGATGGTTGGAACCTTTCCAAGATCTATGATGTAGGTCCCGACAAGGTTGATGTTCTGGCCGACACACCTAGCTGGAAGATCTATCATTGTAGTATCTTGATTGAGCAAATCGACCATCTTCTCCATGAGGATTTCGTGTGGCTTATTTAGAAGTTGTTCCTTATGGATCCTTTGTTCTCCCGAAGCCAGACCTTTACTTGATGTTCCAGATACCGACTGGTATTGGGTTAAGCTGGTACATCAAGGAGAACATTAGAAGCGGAGTGCTAAATGTCTCTCGGTCGATCATCCAGATTTTGTCCCCTTGGCCCTGCCAAGGTGAAATCTGAGAAGGTGTTGTCTTCCTTCGCATCTGCATCTCCCACCAGTATTCATCATGGTAGTACGTTGTGTTGCCAGGATCCTTGACACGGATATTGGTAAAACCTTGATGAATATGGAAATGCTCAAGTTCTTGAGAGCACGCGCAAGCGCTAGGTGTTATCATCGGCACTAACTGGGTTTTCTCTCAGCTTCCTCGGTTATGCTATAACTTCTCAAACAGTGGACTCACTCTCTACTGTTGAGCTTCTCCTCAGTTACTAAAGTCATCCCTTGTGTTGTTTTCAACAAGGTAATCCACATCATCCATTCTAATCCAAGCATGCCATTCTATCGACCCCCTCCAAATGATCGCTTGAGAATTGCCTTAGGCTGGTATAAAGAATCTCAATGATCTCTAAATCAAAGGTAATTCTTTTTGCCACCTAAGGTAATAATTCTATGAATCACCCTCCTCCAAGATGTCTTGTTATGGTATCATGGCAACTCAAACTTCTCGCTACGTTGACAACCGTTCACCACCTTCTTAAGTGTAAAATTGTTGTCTACCTAGTGAACCTTCGTCATCTGTTACACTCCATCCCTCTGGATGTATGTTTCATGTCTCAGCCCGAGAGATGTTGCTATGTATCATCCCGTGAGTTGATCCTGAGTTGTTCAGTCCTCGAGAAGATCAATTCTTCTAGAGTTTTCCTTTCCTCTTCTTGTCTTGTTAGTTGGAGTTCTCAGAGGAAGACATCGAGACGATGATGGTGATCGAATCAAGGTTCTTATGAAGTGCAACCTGGATCGTGAAGATTGTGCTAGCTTCGTGTCCCCTCTGTCTTCTTACCTCACGTCTTGAATCTCGGGACAAGATTCCTGTTTAGTGGGGGTGAGTTGTCACGTCCCTAGCCTTGCTATGCACTTGGACTAGCTAGGTTGCTGCATCATGTCTAAATTTATTTGAAATTAGAACTGAGGAAATTTGAAAGCCTCAAAACTTTTAAATAAAAGAAGGGCAAATAACCCTGAAAAATGCATCCAATGTTTCCAAATGGTCTTAAATGATGTTTGATAATTTTGGGAAGGGTTTTTATCCAAACCAAAAATATGGAACATTTTTTTAGGAATTATTCTGGCCATTTGGATTTAAACCATTAAGTATTTGAGTTGGATTTAATTCTTCTATAAAAGAATTGCAAGTCCAACAATTCTGAAAATTTGTGAGTCGCTCTTAATATATTTTATCTAGCCACATAATAATTTCCAGAAGCTAAAAAAATAGTTTGGTTTGAAAACCAAATTAAAAGAAACTGCAGAAAAAGGAAAGAGACAAAACATTAATAAAATGCAAAACCCCCACCTGGGCCACTTACCTGACCTCATCTGGCTGGCCCATCTGGCTGGCCTAGCCCACCAGCGCCTCCAGGTTGTCTTCTACCTGAGGTAGCCGCGTGGCAGCAGCACAGCCGAGCTGCGCCAGCGACTGCTTGCCACCTCCTGCTTCCCGCCGCTGCCCTGGTGCGCCTGGAGACGCCACGACAACCCCCCGGACCCTCTGCACCTCTCCCCTCTCTCGCTGGACCTCCTCCCCTACTCTGCATCTTTCCGCGGCGCCACCGAACGGGTTCGTCGCCGCCGTTCGCTGCCACCACGGCCACCAAGCTCCCCTCGCCCCTCTGTTTTGTCCAACGGGCTCGCCTCGACGCCGTGGATCACCAAGATGAAGCACGCGCTCGCGGGATGCCTGAAACGTCGCCATCGAGCTCATCATCGTCCTTTGCCCCGACGATCTCCGCCCGTCGATTCGCCGCCCCGAGCGCCTCCTCGAGCCCACGGAGCTGCTCTTCGGCCTCCCTGTGAGCTCATGTTGCTTCCCCCTCGCTCCCCCCCTCCGTTCCCGTCACCTAGCTCCGTTTTCTGATCGAGCTCGAGAGCTCACCGCCGCCGGCCATGGCGCCGCCGTAGCTAGAGCGCATGCACAATGCATTAGAGCCCACCCCCGTGCTCAGCGAGTCCGCGGGACTCCTTGGCAACCCGCAGCTCGTCCTCCCGCGCACCAAAACACCGTATCCGAGCGTGCCCGAACTCCGGCCGCCGCAAAAGTTGCCACCACTGTCGATTTAGTCCACTCTGGCGTGAGCTGTTGTCGCCCTTGGATGCGCGAGTCTCCCAGCATTCCGTAGCCACAAACCGCGTCCAAAACCGAGCCCTGTGGGCGATTTCCGAGCCGCGCCGCCGTCTCGGGCCTCGCCAGCGTCGAGTCGCCGGCGAGTTTGACCCCACTGACCCTATTTGACCACGGGTGGGGCCCAGTTTGACCCCCCGGGTCAATGACAGGTGGGTCCTAGCACTGCTAATTAATCTAGGGTTAGTACTAATTTAATTAGTTAGACTAATGACACTGACACGCGGGACCCACTGGTCAGGTTTGACCTGGGCCGCCCGTTGACCTGCTGACATCAGTAATACATCATGCTGATGCAGTAAATGTTTTCTGGAGTTTTAAATAAATCAGAAATGATTTATTTATTTCAGAAAATGCCCTAAACTTCTAAAATTCATAGAAATTCAACTGTAGCGCCAAATGAGATAAATTATATATGAAAAATGATCAGAAAAATCCAATCTTTCCATCTGTACTATTTTCATGCATGTTCCAACAACTTATGACTACTGTTTAGGACAATTCAATTAAATGGCATTTAAATAACCACATTTGGAGTTTGAATTTGAATCTTGGATTCAACCAACTTCATTTAATCTGGTTTTAGTTGCATTAGCACAAACCATAGCATATTGCCATGTGACATTCATGCATCATATTGTTGCATTGCATTGATTGTGTTTCTTCTTTGTTTGTCGGTGCTTGTCCCCTCTCAGTAGACGTGTACCGACGATGTGATCGATGACACCGATGAAGAACTATATTATCTTCAGAAGTGCCAGGCAAGCAAAACCCCCTTGTTCATTCCGATAAAATCCCACTCTCTCGCTCCTGCTCTCTTTTACTGCATTAGGACAACAACGATTCATCTGTTACTTGATGCGGTAGCTGAACCCCTTTATCCTTTGCATGACATGTCATTGCCACAGTAAATAGATGAAACCCACTAGCATGAGTAGGAGTTGTTTGAGCCCTGATGTGCCTACTCATTCATGCTTGTTTGTCATGCCTGCTACTGCTTAGAGTTGAGTCAGGTATCATTCATCGGGGATGAATCAGAGGCTTGTGAACATGTCCTACTGTGTGTGAGCTAAGTGTGTGAACACGATTTGGTAAAGGTAGCGGTGAGAGGCCATGTAGGAGTACATGGTGGGTTGTCTCATTGCAGCCATCCTCAGGAACTGAGTTCTGTGTTTGTGATCCATGACCAGTTACTACCACACATTGGGTTTCGGTAACTCGGCCCCTCTCGGCTTATTAACCAACTTGATCTCTGTCCAGGAGTTGCAACTAGTTTCTGGTGTTTGTAGGTAGTGTTAGTAGTCTACCAAGTGGCACCCGGTACAGGTGGGCTTGGGACAGACTAGGCACAGTGGCACGGTGTACCAAGCATAGATCCACCCGTCGAGGTGGGCTTGGGAACCCTGCACACATCGTTTGGGGCCGTAGCGACACCCCGGCCGGATCTCCTTGCGGATGGAACCCGAATAGGCGATAAACCTAGACGAGAGACTTGTGTGGTTAGTCAGGTCATGGCCGACACCCTCGCTGGGCTTCCGCTTGAAGGTTGCCGAGTACATGTCGTGTAAACGGAGGTAAGTGGTGAGAGCGTGTGTGAAGAAGTACACCCCTGCAGGGTTAATATAATCTATTCGAATAGTCGTGTCCGCGGAAAAGGACTTCTGGGTTGCCTGTACAGTTCATAGACAAGTGAAAGTGGATACTCTAAAATACGCAAGATAAGCGTGAGCGCTATGGATGGCGTTCTCGTAGGGAGACGGGAGCGGATCCATAGTGGTGTATTGATATGGTGAATATGTGGACTCGTGTGCGCCACCTCAAAAGAGTTACTTGCAGTCGTAGTTCAGGTTAGCCACCGAGTCAAAGCTCGCTTGCTGCAGTTAAACCCCACTACCCCCTTTGTTGATACTGATGCATATGTAGTTAGTTCTGATGTAAGTCTTGTTGGGTACATTTGTACTCACGTTGCTTAATTTATGTTTTTGCAGAGAGACTTCAGTCTCGCTAGTAGTACTGCGTGGACTTCGACGTTTAGCTTGTTACCTCAGCTACGATCTTGTGCCCTCGGCAGGATCTGGTAGATAGTCAGGCTTCTCAGCCTTTTTCATTTCTAGATGTCTGTACTCAGACATGTTAAGCTTCCGCTTGTGCTTTGACTTGTATGCTCTGAGTGTTGGGTCATGAGACCCATGTTTGTAATATCTCGCTCCTCGGAGCCTATTGTATAAAATACTTGAGCTGTAGGGTCATGTTGTGATGTCATGTTGTATTTGCACATATTGAGCATATTGTGTGTATGTTATTGAAATGCTTGGTATGTGTGGGATCTGACTATCTAGTTGTTTATCCTTAGTAGCCTCTCTTACCGGGAAATGTCTCCTAGTGTTTCCACTGAGCCATGGTAGCTTGCTACTGCTCCGGAACACTTAGGCTGGCCGGCATGTGTCCTTCTTCGTTCCGGTGTCTGTCCCTTCAGGGAAATGTCACGCGATGAATACCGGAGTCCTGTTAGCCCGCTACAGCCCGGTTCACCGGAGTCCTGCTAGCCCAGTGCTACAGCCTGGATTCACTCGCTGATGACCGACACGTTCGATGTTGGGTCATGGATGCCTGTCCCTGTAAGTTTGTGCCACTTAGGGTTTACGACTAGCCATGTCAGCGCAGGCTCCTTATCATATGGATGCTAGCGACACTATCATATACGTGTGCCAAAAGACGCAAACGGTCCCGGGCAAAGGTAAGGCGACACCCGTGGGGATACCGTGCGTGAGGCCGCAAAGTGATATGAGGTGTTACATGCTAGATCGATGTGGCATTGAGTCGGGGTCCTCGGAGCGCAGGAACGACGGGGGTCGCGAGATCCGACGAACTCCATGCAGCGGCACGACGAAGCTCCGGGGTCCTGCGGAACATGGGGAGAGAGAGCTCTGAGAGAGGAAGAGGAAGAAGCATAGGCAGGGGAAGGAGAGAGGAGCAGGATCGGCCTGGTGGTCGCCGGCGGCGAGGCGCTGGTCGCCTGTGGGGATCGGGCGCGAAGCTCGGGGCGCGAGGGAGTTACGAGCGACGACAGCTTCGCGCGGGCTCGTCCCGTCCCGGATTTGACCCGGGGCGGGCCTGCGATGGGCTTCGGCGGGCCCTGCGGGAGGAGGAGGGAGGCAGGGGCGACGTGGCGCTTTGCCACTAGCTGGAGGGCGGCTGGCTGGCGGCACGGCCAATCTGGTGGCGACAAGTGGCAGCCGGCGGCTGGGGAGGCGCGGAAATGGAGGTGGGCGGCGGCGCTGATGATTGGGGGGCGCAGAAAACAAGGAGGAGGATGGGAGAAGGCCGAAATTGGCAAGGGGGGTTGTTTAAATAAGGCAGTGGGGCTAGGGTTAGGTGTTTTGCTCCGTTCGGAGCCGTTCGATCTCGATCGGATGGTCCGGAGCGGAGGGGGGTTAGGTAGGTGGGCTAGTGGGCTGTGAAGAGGAGTTGGGCCGAGAGGAGAGAAGAGAAGTTGGCCCGGTGGCAGTTTCGGAGACCGAAACGTCCGACGAAGGTACCGGCAACGGTACCGCTATACATTTAACGGTTGGGCTATCAGATGGACTCCGAATGCGACGAAACTTGGCAGGCGGCCTGTCTACACTATAATAAGACCGCACGACAAGTTGCAACCCATTCTGAGAACATTTTTGTGCCACTTATAAAATAATATTTCGGAGGTGCCGCAGGCGCGTGCGAGTGTGTCCGGACTCGGAACGGACAACGGAGAGAACCGGCGGAATCCAAACGGATGCAAGTTTTGAAAAACATGCGGATGAAATGTAGATGATGACATGAGATGAGATGCATAACAAGAACAAAATGCAAAACAACAGATAAAACCCAACCACGAAGGAAATATCATATCGCGTCTCCGAAAAAGGCAAGAGTTGGAGTTACGAATATGGAAAGTTGTATCCGGGGCGTTATAGTGTGCATCATGTTTAACTTTTGGAATGAACTTGATATGGGGGATGTTCAAACCCTAGCATAAAAAGGAATCCACCAGGTTCAGCTAAAATAATTTTCAGTGAACCCAAATGGCCTTCAAAAATGTTCATCATTTTTGGAAAATGTTGGAATGAGCAACCAGAGGTGATGCACATTTTTGCATGACATTTTGGATTGTTGAATTAACACATATTGTATTTTGAATTGGAGCAAATATATACTATAAATACTTTATTGCTCCAATAATTCTTATTTTTGTTGAGGGGCTTTGGAATAATCCTTTTAGTCCCTGTGAAATTTATCAGAAGCAACAAAATTAGTTTGGTTCAAAAACCAAATTAAAACAAATGTCAGAAATAGAAAACAGAAAGAAAATAGAGTAAGGAGAAGCCCACCTGGTCGGCCCAGTTGGCCAGCCCAGCCCACCTGGCCCCTCCCCTATCATCTTCCTCCTTGCCAGGAGGACGAGTGCGTGGCCGCAGTGCGCCGGAATGCGCCCCGGCCACCTCCACCCTGCCTGCCTGCGTCCCCGTCGCCTGGATCTCTCCCGCGTCGCCACGCACCCCCCCAGGCCTCCCACTCTCTCCCTAGACCCTTCCCCCTCCTCTGTTCTCCCTCTCGCGCAGCCCGAGCGGAGCTCATCGCCACTGCTCGCCGTTGCCGCCCCCAGAGCCTCCCCCTCGACCCCTCGGCGTGCCGAGTAGCTCGGCTAGCTCGTCCTCGACCTCCTCACCAAGACAAGTGACGCCGGATGCTCCCGAACGCCCTCACCGCCGTCTTCTTCAACCTCGGGCCACCGAGATCGCCAGCGACCGTGCGCCGCTCCGACGCCTCCCCGAGCCCGATGTAACCTCCAAATGGTGCGCTGTGAGCCTCCGGTCGATTTCCCTCTCATTTCTGCGTCGTTTTTGCGCTCTAGCTGTAGATGCACTGGAGCCGAGTTGTGCTCGCCGCCGGTCATGAGGCCACCGTGGACAAAGCTAGCAAAGCTCGTGTTCGAGCTTGTCGACATGCTCAGCACGCTCCCAGGAGCCGAACGCACACACTCGCTCATCCTGCTGTCCGCCAGAACCGCCTCCTCATTCACGGCCGAACTCCGGCCGCCGCCCCGAGCTCGTTTCCGATGAGCTCCGGCCACCCCAGCTCAACCCGCTTGCTCCACCAGCCGCGACGCACTCCCAGGAACCCATAGGAGCAAACCGCGCATCGAAAGGTGCTCCGTAGAGAGCATACGATGCACCTCCGTCATCGGCCGAGGTCGTCGCCGGTTAACCTCCGGCGAGGATGACATGGCACCTTAATTAAACGCTAATGACGCCACTAACTAACCCCCTAGCTCATTGGAGGATGGGCCCCACGCCCTAATTAATCCCAGTTTTGTTCCTATTTAGGTTACTTTAAAACCCAGCGGTACCCACATGCCTGAGTTGACCCAGCTGACATGGACGTTGACTGGGCCCACACGTCAGTGACCCTAACCAGCACCGTGACACTGACTAGTGGGACCCCCCTGGTCAGGTTTGACCTAGACCAGGTCAGATGACTCGCTGACGTCACAGTGACGCAGTTAATCATTTTCTAGAATAAAAATAATCCAGGAAATTCCAGAAAATATCCTAAATTTCTAAAATTCATACAAAATCAACTGTAACTCCAAATGAAATAATTTATACATGAAAAATGATCAAAAAATCCAATCTATCCATCTGTACCATTTTCATGCATGTTAGAACAACTTATAGCTGTTGTTTAGCACAAATCATATAAAGGGCATTTAAGAAATCACATATGGAGTTTGAATTTGAATCTTAGATTCAAACCAACTCCGTTTAACATGCTACTAGTTGCATTAGCTCAAACCACAGCATATTGCCATGTCATGATCATGCATCACATTGTGCATTGCATTGATTGTGTTCTTCCTTGTTTGCCGTTGTTTGTCCCCTCTCGGTAGACGTGGTTCCGACGATGAGTTTGATGACACCGATGAAGAAAACTATATTATCTTCAGAAGTGCCAGGCAAGCAAAACCCCTTGTTCATTCTGATACAATCCCACTCTCTCGCTCCTGCTCTCTTTTACTGCATTAGGACAACAACGATTTAACTGTTACATGCTGCGGTAGTTGAACCCATTTCCTCTGCATGACCTGTCATTGCCACAGTAACTAGATGAAACCCACTAGCATGAGTAGGAGTTGTTTGAGCCTGATGTGCCTACTCATTCATGCTTGTTTGTCATGCCTGCTACTGCTTAGAGTTGAGTCAGGTCTGATTCATCGGTGATGAATTGGAATGTGGTGAACATGTCCTACTGTTGAGAGCTAAGTGTGTGAACACGATTTGGTAAAGGTAGAAGTGAGAGGCCATGTAGGAGTACATGGTGGGTTGTCTCATTGCAGCCGTCCTCAAGAACTGAGTTCTGTGTTTGTGATCCATGAATAGCTACTACCACACGTTGGAATGCTTAAGTGCCCCTCTCGACTTATTAATCAACATGATCTCTGTCTAGGAGTTGCAACTAGTTTCTGGTGTTTGTAGGTAGTGTTAGTAGTCTACCAAGTGGCACCCGGTATAGGTGGGCTTGGGACAGACTGGGCACCGTGGCACGGTGTACCAAGCGTAGATCCACCCGTTGAGGTGGGCTTGAGAACCCTGCACACATCGTTTGGGGCCGTGAGCGACACCCCGGCCGGATCTCCTTGCGGATGGAACCCGAATAGGCGATAAACCTGGATGAGAGACTTGTGTGGTTAGTCAGGTCGTGGCTGACACCCTCGCTGGGCTTCCGCTTGAAGGTTGCCGAGTACATGTCGTGTAAACGGCGATAAGTGGTGAGAGTGTGTGTGAATAAGTACACCCCTGCAAGGTTAACATTATCTATTCGAATAGCCATGTCCGCGGTAAAGGACTTCTGGGTTGCCTGTACAGTTCATAGATAACTTGAAGTGGATACTCTAAAATGCGCAAGATAAGCGTGAGTGCTATGGATGGCGTTCTAGTAGGTAGACGGGAGCGGATCCATAGTGGTGTATTGATATGGTGAGTATCTGGACTCATGTATGCCACCTCAAAAGAGTTACTTGCAGTCGTAGTTCAGGTTAGCCACTGAGTCAAAGCTGGCTTGCTGCGGTTAAACCCCACCATTCCCCTTTGTTGATAATAATGCATAAGTAGTTAGTTCTGATGTAAGTCTTGCTGGGTACATTTGTACTCACGTTTGCCTATTTTATGCTTTTGCAGAGACTTCGGTCTCACTAGTAGTTCCGTGTGGACTTCGATGTTTAGCTTGTTACCTCAGCTACGATCTTGTGCCCTCCGAAGGATCTAGTATATAGTCAGGCTTCTCAGCCTTTTTCATTTATAGTTGTCTGTACTCAGACATGTTAAGCTTCCGCATTTGCTTTGACTTGATGCTCTGAATGTTGAGTCATGAGACCCATGTTTGTAATATCTCGCTCCTTGGAGCCTATTGAATAAAATACTTGAGTTGTAGTCATGTTGTGATGCCATGTTGTATTTGCACATATCGAGCATATTGTGTGTATGCTATTGAAATGCTTGGTATGTGTGGGATCTGACTATCTAGTTGTTTATCCTTGGTAGCCTATCTTACCGGGAAATGTCTCCTAGTGCTTCCACTGAGCCTTCGTAGCTTGCTACTACTCTGGAACACTTAGGCTGGCCGGCATGTGTCCTTCGTTCCTGTGTCTGTCCCTTCGGGGAAATGTCATGCGGTGTCTACCGAAGTCCTGTTAGCCTGCTACAGCCTGGTTTAACGCAGTCCTGCTAGCCCAGGTGCTACAGCCCGGATTCACTCGTTGATGACCGACATGTTCGTTGCTGGGTCATGTATGCATGTCCCTGTAAGTTAGTGCCACTTTGGGTTCATGACTAGCCATGTCAGCCCGGGCTCCTTGTCATATGGATGCTAGCGACACTATCATATACGTATGCCAAAAGGCGCAAACGGTCCCGGGCCTGGTAAGGCAACACCCGTGGGAATACCGTGCGTGAGGTCGCAAAGTGATATGAGGTGTTACATGCTAGATCGCTATGGCATTGAGTCGGGGTCCTGGTAGCTTTTTATCAATGGGGGCAGCAAGAACAGGCGGTTCAGCTAACTGCTTCTTCGGATCCTCAAATACCGCATTATCAGCATCACTCTAGACAAAGTTGTCCGTCTTCTTCATCACCTGATACAGAGGGGTGGCCTTCTCTCCCAACCGGCTGATAAACCGGCTTAGCGCTGCAATACGACCCGCCAGTCGTTGAACATCATTGATACACGCCGGTTTAGCCAGGGACGTAATAGCCTTGATCTTTTCTGGATTAGCTTCAATGCCCTTGTTAGACACCAGAAAACCCAAGAGCTTGCCTGCTGGTACACCAAAAACGCACTTGGCTGGATTAAGCATCATCTTATAAACCAGGAGGTTATCAAAGGTCTCCTTCAAATAAGATATTAGTGTCTCCGCCTTCCTGGATTTCACCATGATGTCATCCACATAAGCATGAACATTGCACCCAATCTGATTATGAAGGCAATTCTGCACACACCGCTGATAAGTCGCCTGGGCACTCTTGAGCCCAAAAGGCATAGATACATAGCAGAAGGCTCCAAAGGGAGTTATAAAAGCCGTCTTCTCCTGGTCCTTAACTGCCATTTTGATCTGATGATAACCCGAACAAGCGTCCAGAAAACTCAAATGTTCAGAACGTCGTAGCATCAATGATTTGATCAATATGGGGGAGGGCAAAGGGATCAGCTAGATAAGATTTGTTTAAATATGTGTAATCCGCACACATACGCCAAGTGCCATTCTTCTTGCAGTACCAGCACCGGGTTAGACAACCACTCAGGGTGCAAAACCTCCACAATAAACCCTGCTGCCAAGAGCCGGGCTACCTCCTCACCAATGGCCTTGTGTCTCTCTTCATTGAACTGGCGGAGAAACTGCTTGACCGGTTTAAACTTGGGATCGATATTCAGAGTGTGCTCACTGATTTCCCTCGATACACCTAGCATGTCAGAATGTTTCCATGCAAAGATGTCCCGGTTCTCATGGATGAACTCGATGAGCGTGCTTCCTATTTCGGATCCAAGTTAGCGCTGATGCTAAACTGCTTGGATGAATCGCCAGGAACAAAATCAACCAACTTCGTCTCATCGGCCGATTTGAACTTCAAAGCCGGATCATGCTCTGTCGTGGGTTTCTTCAAAGAAGTCATATCCGCCGGATCAACATTGTCTTTATAGAATTTTAACTCCTCTGTTGCACAAACCGACTCACCATAAGTCGCATCCCCTTCCTCACATTCCAAAGCGACCTTTCGGCTTCCGTGCACTGTGATGGTCCCCTTATGACCCGGAATCTTGAGCTGCAGATAAACATAACACGTCCTTGCCATGAACTTAGCATAAGCCGGCCGTCCAAATAGGGCGTGGTACAGACTCCTGATTTTTACCACTTCAAAAGTCAATGTTTCTGACCTTGAATCATGATCATCTCCAAAAGCAGCCTCCAGAGCTATCTTACCAACCGGGTAGGCCGATTTACCAGGTACCACACCGTGAAAAATGGTGTTCGACGGTTTAAGATTCTTATCCGTCAACCCCATGCGCTGGAAGGTTTCATAATACAGGATGTTGATACTGCTCCCTCCATCCATGAGCACCTTGGTGAACTTATAACCTCCAACCTATGGTGCTACCACCAACGCCAGATGACCCGGATTATCAACCCAGGGCAGATGATCTTCTCCACTCCACACAATAGGCTGTTTAGACCAGCGCAAATAACGGGGTACCGCCGGTTCAACGGAATTCACTGCCCTTTAATGAAGCTTATGATCGCGCTTGCACAGGCTAGTAGTGAAGACATGATATTGTCCACTATTCAACTGCTTCGGGTGACTCTGATAACCCGACTGTTGTTGTTGCTGATTCCCCTGTTGACTATAACCACCTTGGTTGCCCTGATTGCCTTGATTGCCCTATCCGCCTTGATTACCTTGAAACCCTGAACCGGAGTTACCTCCACTATAACCCGGCCCGTGAAACCCGGGTCCTGAACCGTCGGACGGTCCATGATCATACCGAAAGAGATCTGAATTTTTGAACTCTCGTATAATAAAGCTATCCTTCCAGAGGTGTGTAGCTGGCTTCTATTGCGTCCCATGCTTTGGACAAGGCTGGTTTAATAGGCGCTCCAGATTCATACCTGATCCTCCACTCCGCGGGGGCGGTTTACCCTTACGACGCTGACCATTACCCTGTACGTTGGTGTTAGCCACAAAATCCAAACTATTGTCTGCTTTACGCTTACCATTGTTCCCATGGCCTGCCTGGTTATGTTGTTGTCCTTTTGCACCGTCGCTCTTCTTTCCCTTCTCCGGCTTCTCATCGTCAGACTCGAGATCCTTGATACTATCAGAATCGGCATACTTAACCAAACCTGCCATAAGTGTTCCCATGTCATTGCAGTGACGCTTGAGCCGTCCCAACTTCAACTTCAGCAGCTTAAACCGGCAATTGCCCTCTAATGTTATGATTGTCGAGCCAGCATTGATGCGGTCCGACGAATGCAGGATTTCTGAAACCCGGCGCACCCAATGAGGTGTTGATTCACCTTCTCCTTGGACACAAGCAGCCATATCCACAATTGACATGGGTTGCTTGCACGTGTCCTTGAAGTTTGCTCTAAACCGGGCCTTCAACTCGGCCCATGAACCGACGGAATTAACGGGCAGACTCTTTAACCAAGTGCGAGCCATTCCATCCAACATCATGGTGAAGTACTTCGCACACGCCGCTTCATCCACATCCAGCATCTCCATTGCCATCTCATAACTCCTAACCCATGACTCGGGGGGTAATTCGGCGGTGTAATTAGGCACCTTACGCGGGCCCTTAAAATCCTTGGGTAACCACACATTCCGTAGAGCTGGAGTGAGACACAACACCCCCAAGAGCTGAAAGCAAGTCCTCGTTCCACTGACGTCGTCGGCCGAACTGGAGTAGGCTGATGATTCGCGTACTACGCCGCTAACTCTGCCTCCCGACGCACTCTACCATTATCCACCACATCCTAAGCATTTGCACCACCGCGCGCCGGATTAGGCCCTCGAGGGGCGTCACGGTTCCGCGCACTGCTTGACATAGCCGGTTCATCAATGCGCTTGCTGTAACTCTTGCTCGGGCGAGGGGTTGAATGGATTCTGTCTCGGCATATGAATAGGCCTGCTGCTGTACCATAGCGGTTTGAAGGAGATCCCTAGCCCGCCACGTCTCAACCGCCGCTGGAGACTCGCCCTCCATTGGAATAGCTGCCAATCGAGATGTCGCAGCAATCATGTTATCCAAAGGGGTAGGGAAGTGACCGGTGGGGTCGGCATGTATTGCGGCGGGTTATCTGCTCGTCGAGGCGGGTCCGTCACCCGTGGCTGATCTGGCGCTCCTGTCCCAGGTGCTTCAGTCCAGTTTACTGCTGCTAGATTACTGGGTCCTGCTCCTGGTGTATTGAAGAGATTCATACCCACTTAGTAACATAATCAACAGCAACTAAAATATGCGTATATCCATTAGGGGAAGGAAAAGGTCCCATATAATCAAAGCCCCAAACATCAAATGGTTCAATTACAAGAGAATAATTCATAGGCATTTCTTGACGTCTACTAATATTACCAATTCTTTGACATTCATCGCAAGACAAGACAAACTTACGGGCATCCTTGAAAAGAGTAGGCCAATAAAAACCGGATTGCAATACCTTATGTGCAGTTCTATCTCCAACGTGGTGTCCTCCATATGCCTCGGAGTGACACTTGCGTAGGATCTGTTCCTGTTCGTGCTCAGGTACACAACGTCTAATCACACCATCTACTCCTTCTTTATAAAGGTGTGGGTCATCCCAGAAGTAATGTCTTAAATCATAGAGAAACTTTTTCTTTTGCTGGTATGTGAAACTAGGTGGTATAAATTTAGCAACAATGTAATTAGCATAATCAGCATACCATAGAGCAGTACAAGAAGCATTTATGACCGCTAATTGTTCATCAGGAAAGCTATCATCAATAGGTAGTGGGTCATCAAGAACATTCTCTAACCTAGACAAGTTGTCTGCAACAAGGTTCTCAGCTCCCTTTCTATCAATAATATGCAAATCAAATTCTTGTAGCAAGAGAACCCATCTAATAAGTCTAGGTTTATCATCTTTCTTTTCCATAAGATATTTAATAGCAGCATGATCCGTGTGAATAGTTACTTTAGAATCAACAATATAAGGTCTGAACTTATCACACGCAAATACAACTGCTAAGAATTCTTTTTCAGTAGTAGCATAATTTCTCTGTGCAGTGTCTAGAGTTTTACTAGCATATTGAATAACATTTAGTTTCTTATCAACTCTTTGTCCTAGAATAGCACCTACAGCATAATCGCTTGCATCACACATAATTTCAAAGGGTAAATTCCAATCAGGTGGCTGAATAATAGATGCAGAAATCAAAGCTTTCTTAAGTATTTAAAATGCTTCTACACAATCATCATCGAAGACAAAAGGAATATCTTTTTGTAATAAATTAGTCAGAGGCCTAGAGATTTTAGAAAAGTCCTTAATGAACCTCCTATCAAAACCGGCATGACCAAGGAAACTTCTTATACCTTTAATGTCCTTGGGACACGGCATCTTTTCAATAGCATCAACTTTAGCTTTATCAACTTTAATACCTCTTTCAGAAATTTTATGCCCCAAGACAATGCCTTCATTAACCATAATGTGGCACTTCTCCCAATTCAAAACAAGACTAGTATCTTCGCATCTCTGCAAAACTCGATCAAGGTTGCTCAAGCAATATTCAAAGGAGGACCCATAAACGGAGAAATCATCCATGAATACCTCACAAATCTTTTCACAAAAGCCAAAGAATATAGTCATCATGCATCTTTGAAAGGTAGCAGGTGCATTACATAAACCAAAAGGCATACCTATATAAGCAAAAGTACCGAAAGGGCAAGTAAAAGTAGTCTTTGCTTGATCATCCGCTGACACGGGTATTTGAGAGAAACCAGTGTAACCATCTAGAAAGCAAAAATGTGTATGTTTAGATAGTCTTTCTAGCATTTGATCAATAAAAGGTAAAGGGGAATGATCTTTTTTAGTAGCCTTATTTAATTTACGAAAATCAATTACCATCCTATAACCTGTAATAATTCTTTGCGGGATCAATTCATCTTTATCATTAGGAACGACAGTAATACCTCCCTTCTTAGGGACGCAATGGACAGGACTTACCCACTGACTATCAGCAACGGGATAATTTATACCTGCCTCGAGGAGCTTTAGTATTTCCTTTCTTACCACCACTTCTTTCATCTTAGGATTTAACCGTCATTGATGATCTCTAACTGGTTTGGCAGCTTCTTCCAATTTTATTTTGTGTTGGCATAGAGTGGGACTAGATATAGATTGCAATCTTTCTTGTCCTATTATTCTTGGTAGACCTTTCCTTAGAACGATTGGCGCGATTATTGATATGAAGGAAGGGAATATTATATTCCAATTTCCATTAAGGAAAGGCATGAAGCACTTTCCAAGAAAGAAAGTCAAATTACCTTATGAATCTTTCATGCGAGCTACTTATGAATTGAGTGCCAAAGAGGGCACTACCTAGATCTATCCTCGCTTTTATGCCTAGCTAGGGGCGTTAAACGATAGCACTAGTTGGGAGGCAACCCAATTTTATTTATGTTTTTTGTTTTTGCTTCTGTTTAGTAATAAATTTTGCATCTACCTTCTGTTTAGATGTGTTTTTATGTTTTAATTAGTTTTTGTGCCAAGTAGAACCTATAGGATAACCTATGGTGATAGTTAATTTGATTCTGCTGAAAAACAGAAACTTTGCACGCACGAAATTAGTTTTGTTAATTCAAAGAAACGTTCTTTTGCGTTGATTATTTTTTTCTGTAGATCAATAGAAAAATTTCCCAGGACTTCCTATTTTGGTAGGATTTTTAGAGTTCTATAAGTATTTGTGGGCTACAGGTTGCTACAGACTGTTCTGTTTTTGACAGATTCTGCCTTTCGTGTGTTGTTTGCTTATTTTGATGCATCTATGGCTAGTATTAAGTGATATGAACCATAGAGAAATTGAAATGTAGTAGGTTTAGCACCAATAAAAATAAAGAATGATTTCATTATAGTACCTTATGTGGTGGTTTTGCTTTCTTTCACTAATGGAGCTTATGAGATTTCCTGTTGAGTTTTGTGTTGTGAAGTTTTCAAGTTTTGGGTAAAGATTTGATGGACTATGGAATAAGGAGTGGCAAGAGCCTAAGCTTGGGGGTTCCCATGGCACCCCAAGATATTCAAGAATATCCAAAAGCCTAAACTTGCGGATGCCCCCGGAAAGCATCCCCTCTTTCGTCTTCGTTTATCGGTAACTTTACTTGGAGCTATATTTTTATTCGCCACATGATATGTGTTTTGCTTGGAGCGTATTGTATGATATTAGTCTTTGATTTTTAGTTTTCCACAATCATCTTTGTTTTACACACCTTTTTGGGATAAACCCACTTGATTGGAATTTTTTAGAATACTCTATGTGCTTCACTTATATCTTTTGAGCTAGATAGTTTTTGCTCTAGTGCTTCACTTATATCTTTTAGAGCACGGCGATGGCTTAATTTTGAAGAAATTGTTGATCTCTCAAGCTTCACTTATATTATTTTGAGAGTCTTTTAGAACAGCATGGTATTTGCTATGGTTATAATTTGGTCCTAGAATGATGAGCATCCAAGTTGGGTATAATAAAAACTATCATAGAAAGTGCATAAAACACTAGGATCAATTTGCCTTGATAATTGCTTTGAGATATAGAGGTAGTAATGTTAGAGTCATGCTAGTGGGTAATTATGAAATTGAGAAATACTTGTGTTGAAGTTGGCAAGGCCTGTATCATGCACGTATGGTAAAAGTTATGTGACAAATTTGTTGCATGAGGTGCTCTTTTAATTGTCTTCCTTATGAGTGGAGGTCGGGATCGCGTGATGGTTAACTCCTACCAACCCTTCCCCTAGGAGCATGCATAGTAGTACTTTGCTTCAAGGGCAAGTAGACTTTTACAATAAGTATATGAGTTCTTTATGACTAATGTGAATCCATGGATATACGCACACTCACCCTTCCACTTTGCCAGCCTCTTTTATACCGCGCAACTTTCGCCAGTATCATGCACCCATTATTTACCTTCCTCAAAACAACCACCATACCTACCTATCATGGCATTTCCATAGCCATTCCGAGATATATTGCCATGCAACTTTCCACCGTTCCGTTATTATGACACACTCCATCATTGTCATATTGCTCTTTGCATGATCATGTAGTTGACATTGTATTTGTGGCAAGGCCACCCTCATAATCTTCATACATGTCACTCTTGATTCATTGCATATCCCGGTACACCACCGGAGGCATTCATATAAAGTCATATTTTGTTCTAAGTGTTGAGTTGTTATTCTCGAGTTGTAAATTAATAAAAGTGTGATGATCTTCATTATTAGAGCATTGTCCCAAGTGAGGAAAGGATGATGAAGACTATGATTCCCCCACAAGTCGGGATGAGACTTCGGACTAAAAAGAAAAAAAGAGAGAAAAGAAAAAAAAGAGGCCAAAGAGCCCACCAAAAAAAGGGGGAAAGGCCAAATAAAAAAAGAGAAAGGCCAAATAAAAAATTAGAGAAAAAGAGAGAAGGGACAATGCTACTATCTCTTTTCCACACTTGTGCTTCGAAATAGCACCATGATCTTCATGATAGAGAGTCTCTTATGTTGTCACTTTCATATACTAAGTGGGAATTTTTCATTATAGAACTTGGCTTGTATATTCCAATGATGGGCTTTCTCAAAATGCCCTAGGTCTTCGTGAGCAAGCGAGTTGGATGCACACCCACTAGTTTCTTTTGTTGAGCTTTCATACATTTATAGCTCTAGTGCATCCTTTGCATGACAATCCCTACTCACTCACATTGATATCTATTGATGGGCATCTCCATAGCCCGTTGATACGCCTAGTTGATGTGAGACTATCTTCTCCCCTTTTGTCCTCACAACCACCACCATATACCACCATAGTGCTATGTCCATGGCTTGCGCTCATGTATTGCGTACGAGTTGAAAAAGATGAAGCGCGTTAAAAAGTATGAACCAATTGCTTGGCTGAAATCGGGGTTGTGCATGATGGGAGTATTTGTGTAATGAAAATGAAGCATGGCCTAACTATATGATTTTGTAGGGATAAGCTTTCTTTGGCTATGCTATTTTGATAGGACATGATTATTTGTTAGTATGCTTCGAAGCATTACTATTTTTTATGTTTTTTAAGCTTTTATCTTGAATCATTTGGATCTGAACAATCATGCCACAATAAAGAAAATTACATTGAGAATTATGCTAGGTAGCATTCCACATCAAAATTCTATTTTTATCATTTACCTACTCGAGGACGGGCAGGAATTAAGCTTGGGGATGCTTGATACGTCTCCAACGTATCTATAATTTTTTATTATTCTGCGCTATTATATTACCCATTTTGGATGTTTATGGGCTTTACTTTACACATTTATATCATTTCTGGGACTAACCTACTAACCGGAGGCCCAGCCTGTATTGCTGTTTTTTTGCCTATTTCAGTATTTTGAAGAAAAGGAATATCAAATGGAGTCCAAATGGAATGAAACCTTCGGGAGCGTGATTTTTGGAACGAACGTGATCTAGAGGACTTGCAGTGCAAGTCAAGAAGCAGTCAAGGCGGCCACGAGGGTGGAGGGCGCGCCCACCCCTACTGGGCGCGCCCCCTATCTCGTGGGCCCCTCGGGCGTCCACCGACCTACTTCTTCCTCCTATATATACCCACGTACCCCGAGAACATCAAAGGCAACCATGAAAAACTATTTCCACCACCGTAACCTTCTGTATCCGCGAGATCGCATCTTGGAGCCTTCGCTGGCGCTCCGCCGGAGGGGGAATCGACCACAGAGGGCGTCTACATCAACACCATAGCCCCTCCGATGAGTTGTGAGGTTTACCACAGACCTTTGGGTCCATAGTTATTAGCTAGATGGCTTCTTCTCTCTTTTTCGATCTCAATACCATGTTCTCCTCGATCTTCTTGGAGATCTATTCGATGTAACTCTTTTTGCGATGTGTTTGTCGAGATCCGATGAATTGTGGGTTTATGATCAAGTTTATCTATGAGAAATATTTGAATCTCCTTTGAATTCTTTTATGTGTGATTAAGTTATCTTTGCAAGTCTCTTCGAATTATCAGTTTGGTTTGGCCTACTAGATTGATCTTTCTTGCAATGGGAGAAGTGCTTAGCTTTGGGTTCAATCTTGCGGTGTCCTTTCCCAGTGACAGCAGGGGCAGCAAGGCACATATTGTATTGTTGCTATTGAGGATAAAAAGATGGGGTTTATATCATATTGCATGAGTTTATCCCTCTACATCATGTCATCTTTCTTAATGCGTTACTCTGTTCTTTATGAACTTAATACTCTAGATGCATGCTGGATAGCGGTCGATGTGTGGAGTAATAGTAGTAGATGCAGGCAGGAGTCGGTCTACTTGTCACGGACATGATGCCTATATACATGATCATGCCTAGATAATCTCATAATTATTCGCTTTTCTATCAATTGCTCGATAGTAATTTTTTCACCCACCGTAATACTTATGCTATCTTGAGAGAAGCCACTAGTGAAACCTATGGCCCCCGGGTCTATCTCTTATCATATAAGCTTTCAATCTACTTTTATTTGCATCTTTACTTTTCCAATCTATATTAAAAATACCAAAAAAATATTTATCTTATCATATTATCTCTATCAGATCTCACTTTCGCATGTGGCCGTGAAGGGATTGACAACCCCTTTATTGCGTTGGTTGCGAGTTCTTTGTTTGTTTGTGTAGGTGCGTGGGACTTTTGAGGAGCCTCCTACTGGATTGATACCTTGGTTCTCAAAAACTAAGGGAAATACTTATGCTACTATTACTGCATCACCCTTTCCTCTTCAAGAAAAACCAATGCAAGCTCAAGACGTAGCATCAAGCCACTCAAATCATTCAAAGGAGGATACCACCCTATCATACCACATCATAACCATTTTAATTAATAGCATGTTGGCACGCAAGACAAACCATTATAAACTCCTAGATAATTAAGCATGGCATGAGCAACTATAATATCTAATTGTCATTGCAAGCATGTTTCATCCATAATAGGCTGAGTCAGGAACGATGAACTGATCATATTTACAAAAAGAAGATAGGTTGAGTTCATACCAGCTCCTCTCATCTCAGTCAGTTCATCATATATCGTCATTATTGCCTTCCACTTGCACGACCGAATGGTGTGGATAATAATAATAGTGCACATGCATTGGACTAAGCTGGACTCTGCAAGCATTTAATACAAAGGAGAAGACAAGGTAATATGGGCTCTTGGTTAGATCAACAATAATGCATATAAGAGCCACTCAACATTTTCATCATGGTCTTCTCTTCTCGACCCTCCAAAGAAAATAAAAGAAAGAAAACTTATTTACACGGGAGAGCTCCCAACAAGCAAAAGAAAAACTAGAAATCTTTTTGGGTTTTCTTTTAATATTACTACTACAAGCATGGAAAGTAAACTAGCCGAAGGCTACAACTATTTTTTCGGTTTTTCTTAAGGTTTTTCAAACACACAATAAGAAAGCAAGAAAAGAAAATAAACTAGCATGGATAGTACAATGAAAAAGTATGAGCACCGACAACTAGCATGAGTGTGTGAACATGAATGTAATGTCGGTGAGAACTACGTACTCCCCCAAGCTTAGGCTTTTGGCCTAAGTTGGTCTATGCCCATGGATCGAAGCTACTCTCTCCGGTGTATTGAGGAGGGTCCTCAGGGTGCCACTGGTTAGCGATATCCTCCGGATCCCACTGATAAACAGATTGTCGATAGGGGTCAAGTGGTGGCTCTGGCTCAGACTCTAGAACTTGTGTCAGATTCCAGTATGCATAAATGGCCTCGGGCAAGATGAGATACGTACCTGAAAGTATGTTAAACAAAGAGGGTGCAGGCAAGGTAATAGTCTCATAGTGAGTTTTATCAAATATCAAGTTATACTTAAGCATCTTCTTTTTGTTTTTAACAATAAAGTCATGTGCTACCATACTCTTCTAATCTAGAAAAATAGCGGGCAGCAACTTTTCCTCTTTCTCATGATGCCTAATAGGTATCTCAAAGTGTTTAGCAAGGCGTGAAGCAAAGATACCACCAAAGATGGCGCCCTTTGTGCGGTTCAGACTTAACCGTTTAGCAACAATAGCGCCTAAACTGAAGGTTGTATCATGAAACAAAGCATGCCTCAAAATAACAAGGTCAGAGCACTAAGGTTTCCACTGTTCTCGTGACCAATTAAGCATCTACTAGCAAATATCGCAAAGTAACGTAGAACAGGAAAATGTATACTAGTAGTTCTTGCATCTGAAACTTTCCTCGTTTCCCCTACAGCAATCCTATCAATAAATCCATCCACATCGCTAGGATGTGGTTCCTCGATGTTTCCCACAAAGGGTAACTTGCAAAC
This sequence comes from Triticum dicoccoides, assembly GCF_002162155.2. Taxonomy (NCBI): domain Eukaryota; kingdom Viridiplantae; phylum Streptophyta; class Magnoliopsida; order Poales; family Poaceae; genus Triticum; species Triticum dicoccoides. Next base: position 428,836,580 of record NC_041381.1, read on the forward strand.
CAAACAAAAATCATGGAGTGACATCTACTTAACCTCATCATATAAGTAAAACTCCTCTAAAGGTGGTGATTTCTTAGCATGGAAGTAAAAAAATTGCACGAAAATATTAGTGAGTAGGAGATACTGCACTGGTCATGGACGAAGTTGGTAAGGCCTGCATTCTCAGCCAAGTAATAGAAGTCGTCATAAATTCCGGTGGCCTTCAAGAACGCATCACAAGGACATTCACATGGTTGGACCTCCACGGTGCGAGGAAGATTGTATTTGGGCTTTTTATTCTCCTCATTCTGCTTATCCTTCGAGCTTCGACTCGAGGAGACCCTCAACAATCTCTTCATCATTTTCTTTCTCTGAAAATTTCTGAAATTTTTAGTGACTCGAAATAAAAGTGAACCAAACTCAACAAGATTGATAGCAACTACTCCCACAAGTGCCTAGAGGCTATATCATGCATTAAAACTACTTTGGACCTCAGCAGCAAAAATTTGCAATAAATAAAGCACTAGAAGAAAAACTAATTGGACCATTGGAGGAGTCACATACCAAAGAACAATCCCCCAAAACAGTTTTGTGAATGGAGCTTTGAGCAAGGAGATCGAAAATGGCAGCAAGATGAGCTAGAACACGGGTTTGAGCTATGGGAGGATTTTTCTGGAGGAAGACGAAGTGAGTGGGTGCTGGAATAAGTGGAGGGGGCACGTGGGGCCCACGAGGCAGGGGGCACGCCCCAGGGGGTGGGTGCTCCCTTTGCCCTCATGGACAAATGGTGGGTCCCCCTGGTGTGTTCTGAGGGCCAGAAATTCTTAAATATTCTACAAAAATCATACTTCATTTTCAGGACATTTGGAGAACTTTTATTTTCGGGGTATTTTTTATTCCACGGATAATTCAGAAAATAGACAGAAAATACTATTTTTGCTTTATTTAATCTAAATAACAGAAAGTAAAAGGAGGGTACAAAGAGTTTTGATTTCTAACTTCATCCATCTCATGCTCATAAAAAGGAATCCACTAACAAGGTTGATCAAGTCTTGTTAACAAACTACTTCTGAATAACATGAAACCAGAGAATTATCGAATAACACTAGGTTACCTCTACGGGGATATGCATGTACCCAACAATAAGAATATCATATTTCTTTTTGATAGTAGGAAGGGGGAATTCAAAACCTCCAATAGTAATTGTTGAAATTTTTCCAATAGAATTGATACTATGAAGTTGAGGTTGTTTCTTCGGGAAGTGTACCGTATGCTCATTACCATTAACATGAAAAGTGACATTGCCTTTGTTGCAATAAATAACATCCCCTGCAGTATTTAGAAAAGGTCCACCAAGGATGATCGACATACTGCCGTCCTCGGGAATATCAAGAATAACAAAGTCCGTTAAAATAGCAACCTTTGCAACCACAACAAGCACATCGTCACAAATACCGATGTGTATAGCAGTTGATTTATCGGCCATTTACAAAGAAATTTCAGTAGGTGTCAACTTATTCAAATCAAGTCTACGATACAAAGAGAGAGGCATAACACTAACACCGGCTCCAAGATCACATAAAGCAGTTTTAACATAGTTTCTTTTAATGGAGCATGGTATAGTTGGTACTTCTGGATCTCCTAGTTTCTTTGGTATTCCACCCTTAAAAGTGTAATTAGCAATCATGGTGGAAATTTCGGCTTCCGGTATCTTTCTTTTATTTGTAACAATATCTTTCATATACTTAGCATAAGGATTCATTTTAAGCATATCAGTCAAACGCATATGCAAAAAGATGGGCCTAATCATTTCAGCAAAGCGCTCAAAATCCTCATCATCCTCTTTCTTGGATGGTTTAGGAGAGGCATGAGTTTCTGAACCCATGGTTCTCTTTCTTTACCGTGCTTCCTAGCAACGAAGTCTCTCTTATCATGACGCTGGTTCTTTGATTGTGGGTTGTCAAGATCAACAGCAGGTTCAATCTCTACATCATTGTTATTACCAGGTTGAGCATCAACATGAACATCATCATTAACATTATCACTAGGTTCATGTTCATTACCAGATTGTGTTTCAGCATCAGAAATAGAATTGTCATTGGGATTCTCAGCTGTGTCTATAACAGGTTCACTAGAAGCATGCAGAGTCCTATCATTTTTATTTTTATTCTTCTTAGAAGGACTAGGTGCATCAACATTAGTTCTCTGAGAATCTTGCTCAACTCTCTTAGGATGGCCCTCAGGATACAAAGATTCCTAGGTCATTCTACCACCTCTAGTCATAACTCTAACGGCATTATCTTTTTCTTATTATTTAATTCATTGAGCAACTCATCTTGTGCCTTAAGCACCTGTTCTACTTGAGTGGTAACCATGGATGCATGTTTACTAATAAGCTTAAGGTCACCTTTAACTCTAGACATATAATCACTCAAGTGTTCAATCATATAAGCATTAGGTTTCAATTGTCTACCAACATAAGCATTGGAGTTTTCTTGTTTAACAATAAAATTATCAAACTCATCTAAGTATTGGCTAGCAGACTTATAACAAGGAATATCACCTTCATCAAATCCATAGAGAGAATTTACCTTTACTACATGTGTCGGGTTATCAAGACCATGTATTTCTTCAATAGGTGGTAAATTCTTAACATCTTCAGCTTTAATACCTTTTTCTTTCATATATTTCTTTGCCTCTTGCATATCTTCAGGACTGAGAAATAGAATACCCCTTTTCTTCGGAGTTGGCTTAGGAATTGGTTCGGGAAGTGTCCAATCATTATCATTGCTTAATATATTATTCAATAGCAATTCAGCTTGCTCAACAGTTCTTTCCCTGAAAACACAACCAGCACAACTATCCAAGTGGTCTCTGGAAGCATCGGTTAGTCCATTATAAAAGATATCAAGTATTTCATTTTTCTTGAGAGGATGATCAGGCAAAGAATTAAGTAATTGGAGAAGCCTCCCCCAAGCTTGTGGGAGACTCTCTTCTTCAATTTACATAAAATTATATATTTCCCTTAAGGCATCTTGTTTCTTATGAGCGGGGAAATATTTAGCAGAGAAGTAATAAATCATATCCTGGGGACTACGCACACAGCCAGGAGCAAGAGAATTAAACCATATCTTAGCATCACCCTTTAATGAGAACGGAAATAACTTAAGGATATAATAATAACGAATTTTTCCTCATGAGTGAATAGGGTGGCTATATCATTCAATTTAGTGAGATGTGCCACAACAATTTTAGATTCATAGCCATAAAAAGGATCAGATTCAACCAAAGCAATTAACTCGGGATTGATAGAGAAATCATAATCCTATCAGAAATGCAGATAGGTGAAGTAGGAGAAGCAGGGTCATATTTCATTCTAGCATTCAGAGACTTTTCTTTCATCTTAGCTAACAGTTTCTTAAGATCATATCTATCTTTGCGAGCAAAAAGGTCTCTGGCAGTTTCTTCATCCATAACATAACCCTCAGGCACATCAGGCAATTCATATCTAGGGGGAGAATCTTCATCATCACTTTCATCAATATCATCATTTTCAATAATTTCATTCTCTCTAACCCTAGCAAGTTGTTCATCAAGAAATTCACCTAATGGTATAGTATTATCAAGCACATAAGTAGTTTCATCATAAGCATCATGCATAGCAGAAGTGGCATCATCAATAACATGCGACATATCAGAATCAATAGCAGGTGTAGGTGTCGCAAATTTACTCATAACAGAAGGTGAATCAAGTGCAGAGCTAGATGGCAGTTCCTTACCTCCCCTCATAGTTGAGGGAAAATTCTTGGTTCTTTCATCTTTCAAGTTCCTCATAGTGATCAACAGATATAAATCCCAAGTGACTCAAAGAATAGAGCTATGCTCCCTAGCAACGGCGCCAAAAAATAGTCTTGATAATCCACAAGTATAGGGGATCATAACAGTTTTCAAGGGTAGAGTATTCAACCCAAATTTATTGATTCGACCCAAGGGGAGCCAAAGAATATTCTCAAGTATTAGCAGTTGAGTTGTCAATTCAACCACACCCGAAAGACTTAATATCTGCAGCAAAGTATTTAGTAGCAAAGTAGTATGGAAGTAACTGTAACGGTGGCAAAAGTAACAGTAGCGGTTTTGTAGTGATCGTAACAATGGGAACAGAGAACTAAACAGAGATCAATATGTGAAAAGCACATAGGCAATGGATCAATGATGGATAATTATGTCAGATGTGATTCCTCATGCAACATTTATAACATAGGGTGACACGGAACTAGCTCCAGTTCATCAATGTAATGTAGGCATGTATTCCGAATATAGTCATACGTGCTTATGGAGAAGAACTTGCGTGGCATCTTTTGTCCTACCCTCCCATGGCAGCGGGATCCTATTGGAAACTAAGGGATATTAAGTCCTCCTTTTAATAAAGTATCGGACCAAAGCATTAGCACTTGGTGAATACATGAACTCCTCAAACTACGTCATCACCGGGAATGGTCCCGATTATTATCACTTCGGGGTTGCCGGATCATAACACATAGTAGGTGACTATTGACTTGCAAGATAGGATCAAGAACTCATATGTATTCATGAAAACATAATAGGTTCAGATCTGAAATCATGGCACTCGGGGCCTAGTGACAAGCATTAAGCATAGCGCATTAAGCATAGCAAAGTCATAACAACATCAATCTTAGAACATAATGGATACTAGGGATCAAACCCTAACAAAACTAACTCGATTACATGGTAAATCTCACCCAACCCATCACCGTCCAGCAAGCCTATGATGGGATTACTCATGCACGGCGGTGAGCATCATGAAATTGGTGATAGAGGATGGTTGATGATGACGATGGCGACGGATTCCCCTCTTTGGAGCCCCGAACGGACTCCAGATCAGCCCTCCCGAGGAAGATTAGGGCTTGGTGGCGGCTCCGTATCGTAAAACGCGGTGAATCCTTCTCTCTGATTTTTTTTCTCGCCGAAAGTGAATATATGGAGTTGGGGTTGAGGTCGGTGGAGTACCAGGGGGGCACAAGGCAGGGGGCGCGCCCTGCACCCTCGTGGACAGGGTGTGGCCCCCCTGATGCTGATTCTTTCGCCAATATTTTTATTAATTCCAAAACGTCTCTCCATGGATTTTCAGGTCATTCCGAGAACTTCTATTTCTGCACAAAAATAACACCATGGCAGTTCTGCTAAAAACAGCGTCAGTCCAGGTTAGTTCCATTTAAATCATGCAAGTTAGAGTCTAAAACAAGGGCAAAGGTATTTGGAAAAGTAGATACGTTGGAGACGTATTAGACTGCACTTTTAGTCACATTTGTAAACGGTCCAGGTTCCTTTTGCGGGAAGAGCAGCACAGGATTGCGGCCAAAAGCGACTCGCCGTCTGAGGCGTTGGCGAGGCCCAAGTGGGACACCCCATTCAACCGGTCCATGAACATATTGAAAGGACTCCCAGTGGACACTCGGCCATCATATGGGCGCGTGCACGGCGTCGGAGACGGCGCCACATGGAAGAAGTACTACCGTGAGACCATGGAGGAGAGAAAGGAAAGACTGATGTTAAATGAAGAAAACATCGACAAGAAGGTTGCGATTGCGGTTGATAAGAAATTAGCTGAGACAGTCAAAGCAGCGGTGGCTGCCGCAAAAGAGGAGATTGCAGCTTCGTATAGTGTCTCGGTTCTGGCTATCGTCAGTTGGACCAAGCAAAATCCAAATAAGGATGTAGCGGACTTTCCCCTTTCCAACTTCTTAGGGATCAGCTCGACTAGTGTTGCACTAGCACCTCCTCCCGCACCTGCTCCTGCATCGACTCCTGTACCGGCTCCCGCACCTGCTCCTGCACCAGCTCCCGCACCTGCTCATAGCAGCCCGTCCTCCGTCTCGGACGTGCTCGGCGGTGCTTCGTCTTTGGCTGAGCTCGACACCCTCACGGTACCTGTCACACCGGCCCTCTTTAATATATGTATAATCTCCCATTTCCATTGCCTTTCGGATGTCTCACGTTGCAGACATGTCTTTGCAGGCTGACGTAACCCCGTGCACTATATTGTACACCATCAGCGTCCAGAAGGTGGACGTGGGGAAGGCGACGATAATGAAGCCGAAGGAACAATTGTTCCACAGCAGGCCAGTCCAACCTGACGTCTTCAAGGTTTTCGTGGCCAGTGTCGAACCGGGCCACGAGAATTTGGCTCCTCCGATAGCACTAGGGGGAGATGAAGACGAGACCCCGCGGCGGCTTGGCGATTGCAAGCGTTGGGTCCTATTGTGGACGAAGAGTCTGCTTCGTCTGGAGGCGGCCGGGAGCACACCCACGACCAAGCAGCCTCAGCAAGGTATGAACACCAACACCCCACCTAGCCAATTAGCGTCGCCTATCATGCCGGGTGAGGAAGAAGCTCCATTAGTGGCTGATGACGTCGCCACCGTCGAAGAAGCAATGCATGATGCCATCGACGAGGATGACGATGACCCTGTTCAGTATCTCAATACCGGCGCCTCTAACAATGGAGGATTGATGGCTTAGCAGTATGAGTACTCAGGGTTTGAGCGTGATGAGTTGGTGCCTGAATTGCCGGAGGATTAACGTATTATAGGCTCACTTCAAGTAGCAAAGAAGCATAGGAAGAGATCGAGGAAACATGATGTCTACTACGCAACCTTCTTCTTGTAGACTCATGTTGGGCCTCCAAGCGCGGAGTTTTGTAGGACAGTAGCAAATTTCCCTCAAGTGGATGACCTAAGGTTTATAAATCTGTGGGAGGCGTAGGATGAAGATGGTATCTCTCAAACAGCCCTGCAACCAAATAACAGAGAGTCTCTTGTGTCCCCAACACACCCAATACAATGGTAACTTGTATAGGTGCACTAGTTCGGCGAACAGATGGCGATACAAGCGTAATATGGATGGTAGATATAGGTTTTTGTAAACTAAAATTATAGAAACAGCAAGGTAGCAAGCGATAAAAGTGAGCACAAATGGTATTGCAATGCTTCGAAACAAGGCTTGGGCTTCATACTTTCACTAGTGCAAGTTCTCTCAACAATGATAACATAATTGGATCATATAACAATCCCTTAATGTGCAACAAAGATTCACTCCAAAGTCACTAATAGCGGAGAACAAACAAAGAGATTATTGTAGGGTATGAAACCACCTCAAATTTATTCTTTCTGATCGATCTATTGGGATATTCCTATAAGTGTCACAAACATCCCTAGAATTCGTACTAAAATAACACCTTAAGACACATCAACCAAAACCCTAATGTCACCTAGATACTCCAATGTCACCACGAGTATCTGCGTGTTTGATTATACGATATGCATCACACAATCTCAGATTCATCTATTCAAACCACCACAAAGAACTTCATAGAATGCCCCAAAGTTTCTACCGGAGAGTCAAGACGAAAACGTGAGCCAACCCATATGCACAAGTTCACAAGGTCACAGAACCGCAAGTTGATCACCAAAACATACATCAAGTAGATCACGTGAATATCCCATTGTCACCACATATAAGCACATGTAAGACGTACATCAAGTGTTCTCAAATCCTTAAAGACTCAATCTAATAAGATAACTTCAAAGGGAAAACCCAATCCATTACAAGAAGGCAAAGGGGGAGAAACATCATAAGATCCAACTATAATAGCAAAGCTCGCGATACATCAAGATCGTGCCAAATCAAGAACACGAGAGAGAGAGAGAGAGAGCTCAAACACATAGCTACTGATACATACCCTCAGCCCCGAGGGTGTACTACTCCCTCCTCATCATGGAGAGCACCGGGATGATGAAGATGGCCACCATGATGATTCCCCCCTCCGGCAGGGTGCCGGAACAGGGTCCCGATTGGTTTTGGTGGCTACAGAGGCTTGCGGCGGCGGAACTCCCGATCTAGGTTCTGTTCTGGAAGTTTGGGGATATATAAGAGGTGTTGGCGTCGGGAACAAGTCAGGGGGGTCTCCGAGTCAACCACAAGATAGGGGGGGCGCCCAGGGGGTAGGGTGCGCCCTCCTGTCTTGTGGTTGGCTCGGGACTCTTCTGGCCCAACTCCGATGCTCCGTGGGCTTCATCTGGTCCAAAAGTAATCACCATAAATTTTTGCTCGTTTGGACTCCGTTTGATATTCCTTTTCTATGAAACTCAAAAACAAGGAAAAAACAAAAGCTGGCACTGGGCTCTAGGTTAATAGGTTAGTCCCAAAAATCACATAAAATAGCATATAAATGCATATAAAACATCCAAGATGGATAATATAATAGCATGGAATAATCAAAAATTATAGATACGTTGGAGACGTGTCAAAAGGCAACAAAGTTGCTTCTAGGATCCAGCCAACTCAGCAGCCTCAGGTTCAAGACCGTATACCTATCCCCTGTGCGGCAAAATGTTATATCCCCAGTGATCCGTTCCTACCTAAGGCAGTGGTAGAGGCCATATACGGTGATCTAAGGAGACTTCTTGACGATGTACTGCGGAGAGAGAAAAGCCTGATCGCCTCGAAAAATCTAGGATACCCGCTCTAGGTGGTTAACGTGCCGCAGAAAATATTGTATGTTGACATATTCCCCGCGGAAAAGTTATTCCTTCGATTCGATTACATCTTTGACATGTTTCACTTCAAAAAGCTGGATTTTACGTTTTTCCGCCTTTTTGCCTTGCACATGAACCACATCATCAGGATTGAGCAGATACCTTATATCTGTGTTGCTGACCCGTACTTCATGCACGAGGGCTTCTTGGCAGTCTGCCCAAAGCACCGTGAATACGCAAGTAACTACATCGTTGATTTCATACTTGCCAATAAGGACAAGGAGACGATTCCCGTGCCTTATCATCCCAAGTAAGTCATCCATAGATACCTTTCCTTCGATTTCAATCATTCATTTGCATGTGTGGAGGCTAATTTGAGGTGTACTTATTTTGCGCAGCCACGGGCGCGCCATCCTCATCAGCCTTTACCCCCGATTCTCCCACACTCTTTACTTGGACTCGTCGAAGAACATGAAGAAAAAGGATTACACCCACATCAATTTTGTTCTCGGCAATGCTATGTTTAGCTATGGCCTATGGGGTGGAGAGATCACGACCAGGAAGACAAGGAACTGCGTGCCCGCCTTCGGCCATAAGACCGACTTCTGCTGCATCCAGCAACCAAGTGGTACTCTTAGTGATGGATTCTATGTCCTCCACCACATGCTGGAGTACAGATGGGACCAGCAGAACCTTCGCATGTCACCTAGATTAGGCGATGCCCATATTCTGCAATGGGCAAAGAACCTAGGAGATATCCCGGATCATCGACTTCGAGCTGAGTTCTATCACATCCAGCATGAACTTGCCCAAATCATCATGGAGGTCGTCAAAAAAACAGGGATGTTCTATGAAGAAGGGCAAATGTCGCGAGAAGACGTCCGAACACGCGTATCGCCTCAGCGTCTCGACCTGAAGCCTTTTACTGCGCTCGGGAACTATCTCCTGACTTGGATGAATGGCACGACATGTTGGAGTGATTGACGATATATGACAAAGTGTCCGTTTAGTCCATACTTTCTCTATGACAAAACTTTGAGTTATGCACGACTAAACTTTATTCGTGATGTAATTAAACCGTCCTCCTCAACTAGCGAAGATCACTCTAGTTATGGCATTTTGGGTACTATGAACTTTGTTATTTATGCTTATGAGATGTTGCTTCTATTTTTGCCAAGTTTGCCTCTTTCTGTTGCTCAATTTTATATGTTGCATATTATCGACTCATGTGATGATGCAGGTACATAGATCATCGATGGCGAAGAATTGCTATGCCAGGAGTATATGACGAGTGGCCGGAGTGTCAGGCCCAGGTGTACCGATTTCCGAGCGACAGCCAGAGAGGGTTAGATAGCAGAGTCGAAGCAGAAAGTAGTTAGTTTAGGTTCACGCTAGTGCGAGAGAGGGATACAAAGCCTCAAGAAGTACTACATTATGTATGATGAGACATGCCATGTAACTTGTATAGCTATATCATGATTATGATGTGACGACATGATTTGTGTTGGATGATATGATGAGACTATTATGTGTATGATATGATGAGCATATTGCCAGTTTATGATATGATTAGGATATTGTATAAAATCTGTACAAAAACATCGCAAATATGTAGCAAAAAAAAGATATGTGAAAATATAGTAGTAGCGCTCTTTAGCGCTAAACAGGAAAACGCTACTGCTAAGCCACTTAGCAGTAGCACGTGTATGGACAGCGCTACTGCTAAGTAGCTATAGCAGTAGCGCGGGCAGAAGCGCGCTACTGCTAAATGTTAGTTGTAGCAATGTATCAGTAGCGTGGTGCCCCGTGCTACTAATAGACCTTAGACCCCCGCTACTGCTAGGCTTTTCCCTAGTAGTGCCATGTCTTCCTCTGTGTTTGATGGACACTATTTGTTCTAAAAATATGCTTTGACTAGTAGCAATCATAGAATACTACTCCCTACAACAACAACAACAACAACAACAACAACAACAACAACAACAAAGCCTTTAGTCCCAAACAAGTTGGGGTAGGCTAGAGGTGAAACCCATAAGATCTCGCAACCAACTCATGGCTCTGGCACATGGATAGAAAGCTTCCACGCACCCCTGTCCATAGCTAGCTCTTTGTCGATACTCCAATCCTTCAGGTCTCTCTTAACGGACTCCTCCCATGTCAAAATCGGTCGACCCCGCCCTCTCTTGACATTCTCCGCACGCTTTAGCCGTCCGCTATGCACTGGAGCTTCTGGAGGCCTGCGCTGAATATGCCCAAACCATCTCAAACGATGTTGGACAAGCTTCTCCTCAATTGGTGCTACCCCAACTCTATCTCGTATATCATCATTCCGGACTCGATCCTTCCTCGTGTGGCCACACATCCATCTCAACATACGCATCTCCGCCACACCTAACTGTTGAACATGTCGCCTTTTAGTCGGCCAACACTCCGCGCCATACAACATTGCAGGTCGAACGGCCGTCCTGTAGAACTTGCCTTTTAGCTTTTGTGGCACTCTCTTGTCACAGAGAATGCCAAAAGCTTGGCGCCACTTCATCCATCCGGCTTTGATTCGATGGTTCACATCTTCATCAATACCCCCATCCTCCTGCAACATTGACCCCAAATACCGAAAGGTGTCCTTCCGAGGTACCACCTGGCCATCAAGGCTAACCTCCTCCTCCTCACAGCTAGTAGTACTGAAACCGCACATCATGTACTCGGTTTTAGTTCTACTAAGCCTAAACCCTTTCGATTCCAAGGTTTGTCTCCATAACTCTAACTTCCTATTTACCCCCGTCCGACTATCGTCAACTAGCACCACATCATCCGCAAAGAGCATACACCATGGGATATCTCCTTGTATACCCCTTGTGACCTCATCCATCACCAATGCAAAAAGATAAGGGCTCAAAGCTGACCCCTGATGCAGTCCTATCTTAATCGGGAAGTCATCGGTGTCGACATCACTTGTTCGACACTTGTCACAACATTATTGTACATGTCCTTGATGAGGGTAATGTACTTTGCTGGGACTTTGTGTTTCTCCAAGGCCCACCACATGACATTCCGCGGTATCTTATCATAGGCCTTCTCCAAGTCAATGAACACCATATGCAAGTCCTTCTTATGCTCCCTATATCTCTCCATAAGTTGTCGTACCAAGAAAATGGCTTCCATGGTCGACCTCCCAGGCATGAAACCAAACTGATTTTTGGTCACGCTTGTCATTCTTCTTAAGCGGTGCTCAATGACTCTCTCCCATAGCTTCATTGTATGGCTCATCAGCTTAATTCCACGGTAATTAGTACAACTCTGAACATCCCCCTTGTTCTTGAAGATTGGTACTAATATACTCCGTCTCCATTCTTCTGGCATCTTGTTTGCCCGAAAAATGAGGTTGAAAAGCTTGGTTAGCCATACTATCGCTATGTCCCCGAGACCTTTCCACACCTCAATGGGGATACTATCAGGGCCCATCGCCTTGCCTCCTTTCATCCTTTTTAAAGCCTCCTTCACCTCAGACTCCTGGATGCGCCGCACAAAACGCATGCTGGTCTCATCAAAGGAGTCATTCAGTTCAATGGTAGAACTCTCATTCTCCCCATTGAACAGCTTGTCGAAGTACTCCCGCCATCTATGCTTAATCTCTTCGTCCTTCACCAAGAGTTGGCCTGCTCTGTCCTTGATGCATTTGACTTGGCCAATATCCCTCGTCTTCCTCTCCCGGATCTTAGCCATCTTATAGATGTCCCTTTCACCTTCCTTCGTGCCTAACCGTTGGTAGAGGTCCTCATATGCCCGACCCCTTGCTTCACCAACAGCTCGCTTTGCGGCCTTCTTCATCATCTTGTACTTCTCTATGTTGTCTGCACTCCTATCCAGGTATAGGCGTCTGAAGCAATCCTTCTTCTCTTTAAGCGCCTTCTGGACATCATCATTCCACCACCAGGAATCCTTATCTTCGCTTCTCCTTCCCCTGGACACTCCAAACTCCTCCGAGGCCACCTTACGAATGCAAGTCGCCATCTTCATCCACACATTGTCCGCATCCCCTCCTTCCTCCCAAGGGCCCTCCTTAAATACCCTCTCCTTGAACACCTGAGCTACCTCCCCCTTGAGCTTCCACCACTTCGTTCTAGCGACCTTGGCACGCTTATCCCGCTGGACACGAATCCGAAAGCGGAAGTCAGCAACCACCAGCTTATGCTGGGGTACAACACTCTCCCCAGGTATCACCTTACAGTCTAGGCACGCATGCCTATCTTCTCTTCTCGAGAGGATGAAATCAATCTGGCTAGAGTGTTGGCCACTACTAAAAGTCACCAGATGTGATTCTCTCTTTCTAAAGAGGGTGTTAGCTACAATCATGTTGTAGGCTAGAATACTACTCCCTCCGTCCCAAAATTCTTGTCTTAGATTTGTCTAGATATGGATGTATCAAGTCACGTTTTAGTATTAAATACATCCGTATCTAGACAAACCTAAGACAAGAATTTTGGGATGGAGGGAGTATATGATAATTGAGTATGTGGAGCTCTTACTTAGACTTTTCTGAAAATAAAATGAATCGTAATTGTTTGGTGGCTAAGAACATAGGTTGTTAAGTCTCAAGAGAATGCATTGTTTGAATCATAGCATGTGAATTGATTGGAACTTCATCATGATCAGTTTTAAGAGTTGTTTATGATGCTAGGAAAAGTGATTGAAATTATCATTGATCAAACTTATGCACTATTCTAGCATTTACACTTCATAAATTATTTCTTTTATCATTTACCTACTCGAGGACGAGCAGGAATTAAACTTGGGGATGCTAATACGTCTCCAATGTATCTATAATTTTTAAAGTATGAATGTCATGTTTACAATAATTTTATATGATTTTGGTGCACTTTCATGTGATTTTCATAAAATAACCTATTAGCCTAGTGCCCAGTGTCAGTTGTTGTTTTCTGCATGTTTTTGGTTTTTCAGAAAATTCATACCAAACGAAGTCCAAATGCCACGAAAATTTAAGGCGACTTTTTTGGAACATAAGAGATCCTGGAAGCTTCGAGGAAGGACCAGAAGACCCATGACGCGGCCACAAGCTCACCCTGCACGCCCTGGGGGTAGGGAGTGTCGTCCGAGCTTGTGGGCCCCTCATAACTCCGATTGACGTGATTCCAACGTTGGGAATTTCTATAAATCCAGAAACCCCCAAAAGTAAACCTAGAACTTTCATGCCGCCGCTGCAAGCCTCCATACCGAAACGATCTCATCTGGAGCCCTTTCCTGGCACCCTACCGGAGAGGGAAATTATCATCGGAGCCATCTTAATCATCCCGGCGGTCTCTATGACAAGGAGGGAGTAGTTCACCCCCGGGGCTGAGGGTATATACCAGTAGCTATGTGTTTGATCCCTCTCTCGTGTTATTGATAGGGCACAGTGTTGATACACCATGAGCTTTGTTAATATAGATGAATCATATGGTGGTCTTCCCTCTTTATCTTTGTTGTGATGAATTGAGTCTTATCCTTTGAGGTTTCATTATTATAGGATTGAATATTGAATTTGAGATCACTTGATGCATGTCTTGCATGTGGATACTCATGGTGATAATGGGTATTCTATTGAGTCACTTGATATATGTTTTGATAATAAACTTGCGGATTCCCGAGGTGACACTTGGGTACTCTAGGCACATAGGTTGATACACTTTTTCACCCTACTTTCTCTGATAGAAACTTTGGGGTAATATTTGAAGTTCTATGTGTTGGATTGAATTTTATGAAACTGAAATTGTTTGATGCATATCGAATAATTGACTCATGGATACTTGTAGTGACATTGGAGTATCTAGGTGAAATTAGAGTTGATTCATGCATATCATATGGTGTTATTGTAGTACGAACTCTAGGGCTATTTGTGACACTTATAGGGATGGTTTGATAGATTGATCGGAAAGATAACTTTGAGGTGGTTCGCTACCTACAAAAATTCATATTATGTTCTCCGCTATTTATAAGAACTTTGGAGTGATTCTTTATCACATGTTGAGGGATGTTATATGATTTAATTATGTTAGTGATGCCTGCTAGAACTACGTCAGTATTTCCCCAAAGAGGAAGGGATGATGCAGCACAGCGACGGTAGGTATTTCCCTCAGTGATGAGATCAAGGTTATCGAACCAGTAGGAGAAGCACGCAACACAACGTAAACAGCCCATGCACACAAATAACAAATACTCGCAACCCGACGTGTTAAAGGGGTTGTCAATCCCTTTCGTGTAACGGTGCCAAAAATTGGCGAGTAGATGGGATAAAGTTGTAATAGATAGGATAAATGGAGCGCAAATAAAATAAAGTGCATCAAGGTATTTTTGTATTTTTGGTTTAATAGAACTGAAAATAAAAGCAAAGTAAAATAGATCGCGAAGGCAAATATATTAAAGAAGAGACCCGAGGGCCGTAGGTTTCACTAGTGGCTTCTCTCGAGAAAAATCGCAAACGGTGGGAAAACAACTATTGTTGGGCAATTGATAGAACTTCAAATAATCATGACGATATCCAGACAATGATCATTATGTAGGCATCACGTCCAAGATTAGTAGACCGACTCCTGCCTGCATCTACTACTATTACTCCACACATGAACCGCTATCCAGGATGCATCTAGTGTACTAAGTTCATGGAAAAAATGGAGTAATGCAATAAGGATGATGACATGATGTAGACAAGATCTATTTATGTAGAAATAGACCCCATCTTGTTACCCTTAATAGCAACGATACATACATGCCGTTTCCCCTTCTGTCATTGGGATCAAGCACCGTAAGATCGAACCCATCACAAAGCACATCTTCCCATTGCAAGATAAATAGATCAAGTTGGTCAAACAAAACCCAAGTATCGGAGAAGAAATACGAGGCTATAATCAATCATGCATACAAGAGATCAAAGAAGACTCAAATAACTTTCATGGATAAAAACATAGATCTGATCATAAACTCAAAGTTCATCGGATCCCAACAAACACACCGCAAAAAGACTTACATCATATGGATCTCCAAGAGACCATTGTATTGAGAATCAAGAGAGAGAGCAAGCCATCTAGCTACTAACTACATACTCGTAGGTCTACAAAGAACTACTCACGCATCATCGAAGAGGCACCAATGGACATGATGAACCCCTCTGTGATGGTGTGTAAATTGGATCTGGTGTTTCTGGAACTTGCGGCGGCTGGAATTGATTTTCGTTGACTCCCCTAGGGTTTCTAGAATATTGGGGGTATTTATAGAGCAAAGAGGCGGTGTGAGAGGCCACCAAGGTGGGCACAACCCACCTAGGTGCGCCTTGGGGCTCAGGCATGCCCTGGTGTCTTGTGCCCTCCTCGGGCTCCCTCTCCGGTACTTTTTCGGCCCACTGGATGTCTTCTGGTCCAAAAAATTCCAAAAAAGTTTCACTACGTTTGGACTCCGTTTGATATTGATTTCCTGTGATGTAAAAAACAAGAAGAAAACAGCAAGTGGCACTGGGTACTATGTCAATAGGTTAGTACCAAAAATGATATAAAATGATTGTAAAACATCCAAGAATGATAATATAACAGCATGGAACAATCAAAAATTATAGATACGTTGGAGACGTATCAGTTAGCACTGTTGAGAGATTGCACTAGTGAAAGTATGAACCCTAGGCCTTGTTTCTAAGCATTGATATACCGCTTTGCTCGTTGTTCGCTATTTGTTATCTTGTTGTTTTTATTATTTCAGATTACAAAAACTTATATTTACTATTCATATTACATGTGTATCACCATCTCTTCGCCGAACTAGTGCACCTATACAATTGACAACTGTATTGGGTTTGTCGGGGACACAAGAGACTCTTTGTATTTTGACTGCAGGATTGTTTGAGAGAGACCATCTTCATCCTACACCTTCCACGGATTGATAAATCTTAGGTCATCCACTTGAGAGAAATTTGTTGTTGTCCTACAAAACTTTGTGCTTGGGATCCCAACAAAGTCTACAAGAAGAAAAGTTACGTAATAGAAATCAGAGGTCGGAGGTGGAGGGGGTGGTGGTGGGGCTGTAGCAGGCACAAAAGTAGTCGTCTATGCCGCCAGGACACCGAGGAGGGAGCTTCCTAGCAACCACATCCTTCTTACTTTTTTGTGGTAGTCGTCATGTTGTCTATCGCCTTGGTCGGCGATCCCGTTTGTTGGAAAACTGGGACAAGGACGGTATGGTGGTGCCGACAAAGCAAACGGCGACCACCGCTAGCGATGAGGCGGGCTCAATGAGATTCTTGCCTTGCGCCGCCGCTTTGGTCCTTGCTACGTCAAATTTGTGGCTGGCGGTGGGTCACCAGCGCTGGTGACGGTGGCCGGGGTGCAACATGGGTGGGTATTTTTGTGTTGATGATCATCAAGAACGGGGATGGCTGGTGGCGGGGGTTGCAGCGCGACGGCGGGGGTGCAAAGGAAAGTTGCGGTGAGTGGACGCCGCACAGTTGGGCCTATTTTTTTACTGAGAACAGTCAGAAGCGGGAGACCCAAATCTGCATGCCCAGGATGGCACGAAATCCGACATCTCACCCCCTTTTACTCACTCACCTCTAGCGGGAGGACCAATAGAGCCTCAATCTTCCCACCATCTCCACCAGAGATGGCGACTGAGATCTGCAATACAAGGCAACAACAGCTTAGATCTCCGGCACCGAGACGTGCTCCTCCCCTCCATGAGCTACTTGTCCCCTTCATCTCCATCTCGTCTTCCTCGTCTCCATCATGCGCGGGCCATCGTTACTGTTGGAAGGAAGAGAGGGATTGGTGGAATAGTTGTTGTATTGCTTGAGCCTCGTGGGCATATATATAGGAGTACAATGACCAACTTGGAGTACAAGACAAGACGGAATAAATCCTAGTCTATCTCGTCTTTCCTAATACAATCACGTTACTCAACATCCCCCCGCAGTCACAACGGTAGCGACGCAGACGGTGAGACTGGAGAAGAATCCGAAGGAAAGCCTACGAACACCCCCCCCCCCACAGTCGTAACGGTCGACGCATCGCGGAGTCGTGGCTGGAGTGGAAACCAACGAGGTTGCTCAAGCAGACGGTAGCCCTTTGTGCCGTTTGTCGATGTAGCCGAGAGCGTGTGTGGTGGAGCCGTGGTCGAGGTAGCCGTGCGAAGAATGCCGTGGTCGATGTCGAGTCGGGGTGGCCGGTGTCGAGGAAGTCGCCATGGAGCCGCGGGCGCAAGGGGGCGCCGAGTTAGTCGTGGGCGCAGTGGTGTCGAAGTAGTGGTGCACCAGGACGGAGATGATGTTGACGACGCGTCGCGCTGGGGTTGCCAACCCTGGGAACACATCGTAGACGAAGGCACGCGTCGGTGTTGCCGGCACCGGGCATGCGTAGACGGACGAAGACGAAGTTGACGAAGCGCCGCGCCAGGCTTGCCAGGCCCAGGGACACATCGTGGACGAAGGCACGCGATGGTGTTGCCAGCACCGGGCATGCATAGACTGGGACCTGCACAAGCTGTACGCCATGTCGAAGAAGTCGGAGAGGCCAGCAGAGAAGGACTCGACGACGGTTGCGGTGCCAATCGGCACGGGGCAAATGTCGCCCGCGGTTGTCGGAGTAGATGAAGTGGTCGGGGTAGATGACGGCGACGCTGGCGACGAGCTGGTGCTGGACGAAGACGAAGGGGGTGGACGGGCGGCGGCGGCGGCTACGAAGGTAGCGGCGGCGGCGGCCAAAGAAGGGCGGCAGCGACGGCCTGAAGGCGGCGGCGGCGGCTAGGTTAGCAGTGCGGCGGCGGTGCTCGAAGTAGGCGAAGAACCCTGACAGGATGACGAAGACCGGCGCAGACGGTGGCGTTCTCGCGCCAAGGGAGATGGCGCGGCGCATACCACGGGAGGTCGACGCGCGGTGACGGCAGAGTAGACCGCAGGCCGCGGCGCTACGGCCCGAAGGGGCGACGCAGCGGCGGCAACGTTGGTTGGGGCGACGGCGGGAAGACCTCGGGGCGGCGGCGGGGACCGCGAGCTGCGATGCTACGGCCCGAAGGGGTGACGCAACGGCGGTTCGCGAGTCGGTGCAACCGCGTGGACGGCCTCGGGACGGCGGCGTGGACCGCGTGCCACGCTCGCTACGGCCCGACGGGGCGACGCAGCGGCGGCGCGAGGGTCGATGCAACCACGGGACGGCCTAGAGCGGATGCCCTCGGGGCGGCGGGGGACCGCGGGCCGCGGCACTATGGCCCGAAGGGGCGACGCAGCGGTGACGCAGGTCGGTGCAGCCCGGAGAAGAACCACGGGGCGGCGGTGCTGCGGCCCGACGGGGCGGCGCAGCGGCAGCCCAATGCTCAATCGGTGGAGAGGCGCGCTGAACTCGGGGACGATCTTCACGGGTCCTGCGGAGGCGCGCGTAACCGATGGGCCAGGTCGGTCGTGCGGTGTAGATGAGGCGGAGCGCGTAACTCGGGGACGCCGCTCGGTGGAGGCGTGGTGGCCGCGGAGTCCGAGATGAAGCCGGCGGCGGTGGGCGGCAGGGCGGCTATGATTGGCCGCCGCATGACGCGAGGCCGCCGGGTCGGGGTGATGCAGGAGTCCCGGTCGGAGCAGGGCGGTGACGGCCGGCGTTGATCGACGGGCGGGCCGTCGCTCGAACGGCGGCGGTGAAGGGCCGCCGCATGACGCGAGGCCGCCGGGTCGGGGCGACCGGCAGGCCGACGCGCGGACGACGCGCGAGGCCGCCTAGTCGGGGCGACCAACGGGCAGACGCGCGGACGACGCGCGAGGCCGCCGGGTCGGTGAAGAAGCCGGCCAATCGCGCCGGTGTTGGAGTAGAGGCGCACGGGGTCGACAGCGGTGGTGGGCGACGCAAACCGGATCACATAGACCGGAAAACCAAAAAGTAGATGCCGATCAAGACGACTGGCGAAGAGAGAAAACCCGGATCAAAGGATCGGGAAAAAGACTCTCTAGGGCAGCCGGCCAACATGGCCGGCGGACGAACCCTAGGTACGGGCGGCGCGGCCCCCGGCGGCGGTCATGGAGGCCGACCGCCCCGGGGGCGACGCGCGGGTGCGGAAGCGGTGGCGGCTAGGGTTTAGGATCGACTTGCGATAGATACCATGTTGGAAGGAAGAGAGGGATTGGTGGAATAGTTGTTGTATTGCTTGAGCCTCGTGGGCATATATATAGGAGTACAATGACCAACTTGGAGTACAAGACAAGACGGAATAAATCCTAGTCTATCTCGTCTTTCCTAATACAATCACGTTACTCAACAGTTACCATGACATGATTTTATTGGAGTGACAGATGATACTGACTACTACATGGATAGAAGAAGGCGACGAAGGTGAACTTCCCCTTTTATTGACATTGATGAATATTTCCCCATGGAGCCATATGGCTGTTAATTTGTACTGCCATTTGGGCTAGGACGAACTGCCACTTGTTTAGTGGGTAGGAGTGATATGATGTTAATTTTGTATTGCACGATGTTTATTTGATACTGCCTATGTAGTGTAAATGTGTGGTAATGGCATCACTAGTGAGAAGGGTGTCCCCAACATTAGACCATGGACAACCAAAAGCCATGTTTTCACATCTTCACATCTATTAGCCTAAGCGCAGCCGACCAAACTCGTGTATCAAACGAACCTCGTGATGCAAGGCATGCAGCCAAACAAAGTGCAGAACATGGTTTCGAGTTCGTATTATCTCCATGAGGCTCAGCCACGGATGCAAAGAGACCAAAATAGTTACAAGCAACTAAACACGCCCTATCGCTCGTGCGAACATGACTCCCTTCGCCTCATGACTCATGATCCCCCTCACCTCCTCCGTCGCCTTCCTCTTGTGAGCAGTGATGATGTAGCGTCGATTCTCCCTCCAGCTCAAAATCGACTATACGCAAGCAACCTTGCATCACGATCTCCTTTCTCCCCCTCCCCGCCACTCTCCCCCCGACCCTAGCTCCACCATTCTCAAAGCCGATGAGCACATACAACCCCTCTTCACCATCCCTTTCCTTGCATCTACTCGATTTGATTTCATGATATCTCTAATATAGTTTGGTTGCTTCGTCACGGTTCCCTGCCCTTCCCCATGTTGCCCAAATGGCACCAGTGATATCTCCCCATTGCGAGAGAGGACCTCATGAGCACATGAAAATCTCTCCTAGAGCTTTACTACCCTCGGTTTTCCCTCCCCAACAACCAAATAAGTCCCAAGGGCCATACGTGCACCTCATAATTCAAAATGTCTAACATGTAGCCATGCACGATAAAAAGTTTTTCATCCTGTTATACCAGTTACATCTAATAAACATTTTACAACTATACAGCAAATATACTAAATCATACTCCCCTTGAGAATTGTATATACAACATATAACTCCTATGTTTAACTCATATGAGAGGCTGTATACATAGTATGAGTTAAACATACGAGTTATTGTGTTTAAAGTAATGAAAGGCTGTATACATATTATTACTCTGAAACATTTTACTCCTATTAAAGTAATAATATGTTATATTCAATTTCAATTCTCATATTATTACTTTGAAACACAATAACCCATATCTATACAGCCTTTTATTGAAATATATTACAACCAGTTTGCACAGCAACGCAAGAAGTATTGTCTAGTTAACATAAACATTCAGTTCATTAGACCAACTAGCACAATTCTAAATGTATATTCTGTGAATATTGTAGGGAAATACTTTTCATGGCCTTTTAAATGGAGGGCTTACTGCACGAGTACACCTGAGTGGCTAGGCCAAGTGAACCCCACCAAGTGACCAACCTATTATCGTGTATTTTCATATTTCTGCATACTTCCCCTGTAGCAGAACAGATTAAATGCAATTGGTACACTGATGAATAAATAAATAATGGTAGAAGGCACTCAGACTAAAGCACTAAGCATCGGAAAATACAGAAAAAAGAGAGATTGTTCATTATTCATGTAACAAGATGTGAGAACGCAGAAACCAAGGTCTTCAGCAAGCGTCACAAGCAAAATATAGGCCCAAGGTACAAGCAAGTGGCCAATCCAACTGCTTCAGCAATGCTGCATGGTATAATGATGGCTTGTTATCCAGCACAGTTGCCCATGCTTGCAACATCATCAGTACTCAGAACTCTGACGGCGTGATAACATCGTCGATCTTGAGAATCATCTTCACAACCTGTGTTGCCAATAATATCTGTTGTTGCTTGCCAATCAGGGTTTCAAAGACGTGCTGTTCTCTCATATCGTTGGTCCCAACGTCATTGCAGTCGATGCCACAGTAGGGATTGTTCTCCTGCAGAGGTGGTAAAGGGTCAGAATCACATGCATGTTACTCCAATGTGAAACGAGACATCCAAATCAGCTTCTAAAAAAGCATAAAATATGCTGCATTGACGCCATTAAGCAATAGAATTGGTAGGATTGTGCAAGCACATACTGTATTGTGTGCCTTGGCCTCGAGTAACACTTCTATATCACAAGCACAAAAACACTAGGATTTGCGCACATACTCATCCGACTAGAAGTACAAGGACAAGTGACGTTACATTGAATCATCAAGAACAAATATTGCTACCTATTAGAAGAGCAGACTGGGGAGTAAGGCAACAGAAACATAATACCTGAATTTGCTGAGATTTTACTGCAGTCAACGTATCAATAGGTGGCAAACCACTGTTTTCAGCCAAGGCTAGTGGAATCCCATCCAGCGCATCAGCAAACGACCTGATTGCATACTGCAAGTACAAAGAACACGATGAAACGACATTGCATCTTGTTGCAACTTAGCTGTTGAAACTCAGCAGTTACCTGCTCGGCTCCAGCATATCGATCTGCTGCAGCTTCGACAGCAACAGAGCAAGATATCTCAGCTGAGCCGCCACCATAAACAATAGAGTTATTGCGGATCAGATTTCTAGCCACACACAGAGCGTCGTGAATACTTCGCTTGGCCTCCTCAATCATCATTTTGTTGCCTGCATGGTAGCTGCTGGCTTTATCATGGAAACTCCAAAAGCAATTTATCTTTTAGCTAGTGCACATATTGAAAATCAATACTAGCGGTGACAATCAATCATTTTCTACTTAGCATAGTTGGTTGGGTTGCTGCTACAGTATGAGGTCTTAAAACCCTACAATTCTTCAAGGAAAAGCAACACACAGCTCGATGGTGCATCATACAATCATGATGATATGAACGGTATGAATATTTTGTACTCATTCTACAAATCCAACTGGTTATGTATGACAAGGTACTCTCAAACTATGATCTGATAATGTACCCAACACAACAATGGGTCATAGGACCAAGTACTCACAAATTATGACCTAATTAAAAACCAATAGTATCATAAAAATTGTATTCATAATGGGGAAGTGAATGTTACAAAGAAATTTCTCATATATTTCAGTGCACAATTTGCCATTATGCAAGATTATTAATAACTAAAATTATGCAAGTACACTAGATTCGACAATTGGGTGCGGAACAGTGAAACTGTCACGTATCTGGATACTGCCAACACTAGTAAAATTGTCTGCACTGTATGCACTGGCAGAGCCACGGCAAGGCTGAATGGGCCGTGGCCCGCCCAGCACAGGAGAGAAAAAAATATACCTAGCCAGCCCACAACACTACACATAGCAATAACAGGTATCAGCCCAGCCACAGCGAAACTGCTTCACACCATACCACAAATAAGGACGTGCAGCAGTCAACAATGGTGCAGCCGCCCGCTGTCGGCCCACACAGACAGCCACCGCTCACCGACACACCGCACACTTCAGCCGCCTCCCAGCCAGTTGGCCGATTCACGAGGCCACGACCCACAGGCCACTCAGCTAGCAGTCTGAATCCTTGTAAGCTGGCTCACAGGTGAATGATTTCTATGAATCATCTCCAATTTCCTTCTCCTAAATTCGACTGAGGTCGTCGTCTATTCGTGTGGTAGCATAAATAATTCACTGGAGATATGTTGTTTAAATTCTATGCAAAGGCATTGTTATAGATTTTAAAAGGACAAATAATTTAAACCAATTTGTAGTATGTGACTCAATATCTGATGTCTTCAAAAACTCCTGTAATGACTAACAAAAATAGTCTAATGAAACTGTATTTTGGTATAGCTTTTCTTTTATATATTTGTACTCATTTGATCTTGTAAAGATGGAACAGAAGGTACTGATGAATGCCAATGATTCAAAATTTGGAAAAACATTTGTCCTTCTTTAGCTTGGCCCGCTCAACAATTCGTTTCTAGCTCCGCCACTGACTGTATGCAACACAAAAGTATCTCAACTATATGGACAGATTGATCACTGATTGGTTGAAGGTACAAGCACAGATGACCTAATAAAGGATGTGAGATATGCACATGCGAACAAGAAGGAAGAGATATTATCCATTGGAACATACCGCCACGGATGAAGATAGTTACAGCTCTGGAATTTGCACACCTCTCAATGCAAAGCATTCGATCCTTTGTTGTTCCAAATGACTTCTCTCTAACCAATCCAGCCTGTTTCAGCAAAGTATGCAGATAAGCAAACGACATGAGATACAAGTAGTATGGTACAGTTTTAAACAAGCATAATTATATTACGATTACTTTCAAGAATATGTTACTTTTGCATGGTATCTTGATGGCAAACATCCTCATTGCTAGGTGCTGAAGGAACGCATTGATTACACCAGAGAGAAGTGGCAACCCTACTCAACTACCAAGAAACACGTAAAGATTAACATTGTTGAGCATTCAATTTTTAGTTTATTGTCCTGAGGTCAATCAAGTCACCCTCACAAACCCACATGTGGCTAATTAAAGTCAGCGGACATCTTAACAATTACTGGACATTGTATAGACGCTGAGTCAATTAATTCGGATTGGAGGGAGTATCACTTATCTGTTTTAACTTCTTAAATTGTTTGATACACTTATACTATTAAGAAATAATAGAAAGTACGTAACTACGTATACAGACAAAAACTCCCACAAATTAATAGCTAGTCTCCGCATATGCTCTGTAGTCTCAGCTACTTAAGATTTCACATACTTGGGGTTCTAAAATTAGACACCCGACTATACAGCCGGCACCAATCCATGCATATTTAATATTACTTGTGTACATTATCAGAAAAAATTATTCTTTGTGTACAAAAAAGAGCACAAAACCAGTTGTACCTGCCCAAGCTTATCAGGAGTCAACTCTTGGAATCTTGGAACAATACGCCCCCCTGCAGTCAGTTTTAAAATGTTAGATAGTGTATTTATAAGACATTCAAGTTCACAAGGAGAGGTACTCATATCAACCTGTAGCTATGGCAATCAATTCCAATTCAACACCACCAACCCATCTGACAGCAGGCAGATTTCTTTGCATAAGCAAATGATTGGCTTCATCATCAAAACCCCATTGACAGATAACTAAGGTTGCACCAACATCCTGCAAGTGTATACAAACAAATCTTTAAGTACTTATATTAAGAAATCAACCATGATACGATGCAAAGTAAATAAACTTTGTGCAAAATCATGACTTTGCCCTACTATAAAATACATTGAAATTTTGTAGGCCTTTACCTTGCATTTCTGAACCATTTCATCAAAGTATTTCTGCTCTTGTCCACGCATCGTCTGGAATTTTTCTACAGTGTCAATGTCAACCTTATGCTTTGTCTTGGGCTTTGGGGGCTCAAATGGGCAGGTAAGGATGGCAATATTAGCATCCTCGATTCTCTTTGGCATTTGTGGGTGGCTCATATCTTTGTCAACAGCGATTCCGTATATTAGCTCAGTGTCCTCTAGCTTCCCACCAACTTTACCTTCTACTTTAATCAAGTCCAAGTTTACATCCTTCCTTTCCAAATCAGCAACAGCAAGGACTGCCCTGACAGCAATCTCAGCAAGCATCCGCTTACAACGGTTAACACTGCAGTTTAAGAATGACGGGTCCAATTAGAGGACAGAGAGAAATATAAACTGAATCTACCCTGCTTCCTAGCAGATCAAAACATTGGCTGCATAACTGAGAAGTTAAGAGTGAATATCTTTGACCTACATCTTTGAGGACAGAGTTGTCATGCAGGTCTGCACCAAGGGCTCTATATTTGCAGCAGTGAACTCAAACCTAGTGGAGATATGTTCAAGGTGATCAAAAGCTATCTTGGAAGCCATTTCATATCCTTCGGCAATTCTAATCGGGTGAATACCACGCTCTAGCAGTTTCTCAGCTTGCTCCAGGAGCGACCCTGCTAGGACCACCACCCCAGTAGTACCATCCCCAATTTCATAGTCTTGACTACGGGAAAGCTCCACCATCAGCTTTGCAATCTGGTTGTCAACATCCATTTGCTCCAGGATCGTCGCTCCGTCATTTGCTAAAAAATCATATGGGAGGAAATTATTCAGAAACCCGAACTTCCCTTATTTTATTATAGGTATAAAATCAAAGTAATTTCCAACGGAACTAACAGCCCTACAGACATCTAGAACTCTGGACAGATACTGCGTAGCACACACCAAAATCCCTAGCCCTCGAAGAAACCGATGCAAGGGCCAGATCGCATGCGAGAACCTTAAGTTTTCCCGCAAAGAAAAAGGAACAGGTTAGGCTAAGATCAGGAAGCGGAGCGGCGAGGGGAGTGAGAGAGTGCGGTGGAGCAGTTACTGATGGTGACGTCGCCGTCGGGGGACTGGAGAATCTTGTCCATGCCCTTGGGGCCGAGGGAGGTGCGGAGGCTGCGCGCGACGGCCTTGCCGGCGGCGACGTTGGCCTTGTGCGCGTCGAGCCCCCGCAGGCGGGACTTGCTCTCCTGCTCCCTCAGGATGATGAAGGGCCGTCCGAAATCGTCGAACGCCAGCGCCATGGCCGGCGGCGCCGATGGACGGGACGCGCGCGCGGCGCTTCTAGAAGGGTCGGATCGCACCGGGGGAGGAGGAGGCGGCGCGAGGGCGGCAAGCGGGCGTACCGGCGATCTTTGTGAGGCTTAGGCAAAAAAAAACCTTCACGAAACATCCAAAAGGATATGGGCTTCATCGATGGATGTATGGGCCGGGCTGGATAGATGGGCTGACTTCTTTTTTGTCCCACGAATAAAACCGGGAACCGTTGCTAAAAGGAAAAAAAAAACTCATAACCGTAGACGAGATATGCGCGTCGGAGACCCACGTCACATCCCACGAATCTGTTTGAAGAACTTTTGAAGCGACCGGTCCACCTGGCCCGTCATCCGCGTGTTTTCTTCCTAAACTACCCTTGTACCTTCGCCGCCAAGCATGATAAGTGTTACACCGACTACACGCTTGCGTGGGAGCTAACGCATGCTTGATTTTTTTATTTTCAAGTTTACACATCTTGCTCCGCAGACCATATATGTAGCCTGGTTTATTCTCCAAATTGAGCCTCTTTTTTTTAGAGAACTGAGCCTGGGTATTGGACTATTGCGTCTACACAGACAAAAAACTCATTAAACCACAATAGTGTGACTGAACAATCGACAAAATTGGGGAACAAAGGAAGACTCTGCGTCGGTCTCAAGCGAAAACTCTAATCGTCGTTGGGCAAAGCCCATTGGCGGTTGACGATTATTGGATTTGTTTCTCGCGCAAGCGTTGCTCTGGGCGCGGCCCTCTCGGTGGAGTTGTTCACCGTGGTGACCGACCTTGGCTCGTGGGACTGGCCTAAGATTGTTGCTCTGGCAAATGTTGAGGAGGCTAGGACGAGCGGCGATGTGACGGGTTAGTGTGGCCGATGGCGAGGTGGTCCTATGCTTCGTGGTGGCTACAGCGCGACCCAAGCGGTGATTCCTAGTTATGATGGACTCAGGCTCGGCCCAAATCTGGCGTGTGGTGGCGGTTGGTTGCAGTTTCCTGGGTGGCGGCCTCGGACTTGGTGGTGGCAACTTCGGCCACGGGGCGGCGCATGTATGGGCATGGCGGGTCATGGGACCCCGCGGACAAATTGGAGTTGGCTTGATGCATGGTTGGGTGGTTAGAGGGTTTCCAGTAGGCGATGTCCCCATGTGGGCAGAAGGTGGTTGAGGCATCTCCAGGAGAAATTCTCTTTCCATCTCCTTCAGATCCGACGATGACGACGCCCACGAGTGGTGTGGTCTTCTTGGAAGCGCCGTCATTGAGATGTGCTCATCACTCTCCCCACATTCTTGGCTTTGGAGAGAAATTCTCTGAATCATGTGATAGAGGCGTCTTCGTGTCTTTCTCCTCCTTGGGGCATCATCTCGAAGTCGGCCCTACGACTAGAAAACCGATGGTTCGCAGCGGCTTGTCTGTGTGGTTTGTTGAGATTGGGGGCATCAACGTCTATTCTGGCAACGATGATGGCGTCAATATGAGTTTGAGTCGCCACTCGAGTCTGGTAGTCGGCTTTATATAGCGTGCCTGGTGTGTTCTTTTGTAGTTTGCTTGGTTGCTGTGGAGTCATGGATGTAGTAGAATGTGTGCATGTGGTGACGATGACAGGCACTCGGCGTTTGGTGGCTTACGACCCTCATCACCGTCGTGGCATGCAACCGGTGTGGTCGTAGCACGCAGACGTTGCGGTCCAAGCTTAGCCGCTAGCCGACAGCAATATCATCGGGGCGCGGACTGAGCATATCCAACTGATGGCCGTAGCGTTGCATGAGGTGATCCTACCATCCCTACCTATCTATCGTAGGACCGAGGGGTGCAGGATCCCAGCATATCCATCTCCGGGGCATAATGTTGCGGGTGTAGGGTCCCAACATCGTCAGGGCACGGTCTCAACATCCCATCTGCCTGTCGTAGCGTCATGAAGTGCTGGTCTCAGCTTCCCCATCTTCCCATCGTAGCATCTTGGGGTGCCGGGCCTAGCTTTGCCGCCAGCCGGTCACAACATCATTAAGGTGTGGTCATAACATCCCGCTTGAAAGCATCACACGTTGTTCGTTTGCAGCGCTTACCACGTGCCCATTACTACACCCCCGCGTCGTTGCTCACACCATTCATCTCCCCGCCCTCCGGTTGTCGGCGCAGCATCGCCGTCATTGCACGCCTCATGGCTCGTAGTAGTCATCGAGCCCCTTTGAAGCAACGCTAAATACATTACCCCCATGACAACTCCAGTTCGCGGGCAGAAACGAGATGGAGAAAAAAACGCATGCCAGGTCAGGAGGATGTTGTTGGGATGGGGTCCTGGGCTGGAGGTGGGGTGACCATCGGCAACATGATTTGCATGGCTGTGGAGGATTCATGTGTTGGGGAAAGAAGATTGGGTGGTGCTGGGAGAAGAATAATGCGACACATATGGGGATGATAAGAAGATAGGGGCATAGTGGGTGGCATGTGTGTGAAGAGGGAGAGAAAGGAAGCGCATGTAGAGACAATTGGGAGGAGACTGGCGTGAGCGCCAGATCGAGATCATTTACTAAAAATATACTACTAGAAAACTTACTTCCTCATTGTTGGGGAAACGTAGCACAAATTCAAAATTTTCCTACGTATCACCAAGATCAATCTAGGAGATTCTAGCAACGAGAGAGAGAGGGTCAGCATCTTCATACCTTTGAAGATCGCTAAGCGGGAGCGTTGCAAGAACGCGGATGATGGAGTCGTATTCGCGGCGATTCAAATCGCGGAAGATCCGATCTAGCGCCGAACGGACGGCGTCTCCGCATTCAACACACGTACAGCCCGGGGACGTCTCCTCCTTCTTGATCCAGCAAGGAGAGAGGAGAAGTTGAGGGAGAACTCCAATAGCACGACGGCGTGGTGGTGATGGAGCTCGTGGTTCTCCAGCAGGGCTTCGCCAAGCACTACGGAGGAGGAGGAGGTGTTGGAGGAGGGAGGGGCTGCGCCAGGGCAATGGTGCGGCTGCCCTCTCTCTCCCTCACTATATATAGGGGGAAGGGAGGAGGGGGAGGCGCCCTAGGGTTCCCTAGTGGAGGGGCGGCAACCACAGGGGAAACCCTAGATGGGTTTGGGCGCCCCCACCCCCTAGGAAACTTGCCCCCCAAACCGGGAGGGGCGGCTGCCCTAGGGGTGGCGCCCCCACCTCTCCTTGTTACGTGAGATGGGGTGGGAGGGGCGCTCAGCCCCTTAGTGGGCTGATGTGCCCCCCTCCCCTTGGTCCATAAGGCCCCCCAACGCTCGTCGGGGCCTCCGAAACCCCTTTCGGACACGCCGATCATCACCTGGTACCCCCGGAACAATTTTGGACTCCAATACCCTTCGTCCAATATACCGATCTTCACCTCCAGACCATTCCGGAGCTCCTCGTCATGTCCGGGATCTCATCCGGGACTCCGAACAACCTTCGGTAACCACATACTATTTCCCATAACAACTCTAGCGTCACCGAACCTTAAGTGTGTAGACCCTACGGGTTCGAGAACCATGCAGACATGACCGAGACACCTCTCCGGCCAATAACCAATAGCGGGATCAGGATACCCATATTGTCTCCCACATGTCCCATGATGATCTCATCGGATGAACCACGATGTCGGGGATTCAATCAATCCCGTATACAATTCTCTTTTGTCTATCGGTATGTTACTCGCCCGAGATTTGATCGTCGGTATCCCAATACCTCGTTCAATCTCATTACCGGCAAGTAACTTTACTCGTTCCGTAATGCATGATCCCGTGACTAACTACTTAGTCACATTGAGCTAATTATGATGATGCATTACCGAGTGGGCCCAGAGATACCTCTCCGTCATACAGAGTGACAAATCCCAGTCTCGATTCGTGCCAACCCAACAGACACTTTCGGAGATACCTGTAGTGCACCTTTATAGCCACCCAGTTACGTTGTGACGTTTGGTACACCCAAAGCATTCCTACGGTATCCGGGAGTTGCACAATCTCATGGTCTAAGGAAATGATACTTGACATTAGAAAAGCTCTTAGCAAACGAACTACACGATCTTGTGCTATGCTTAGGATTGGGTCTTGTCCATCACATCATTCTCCTAATAATGTGATCCCGTTATCAATGACATCCAATGTCCATGGTCAGGAAACAATAACCATCTATTGATCAACGAGCTAGTCAACTAGAGGCTCACTAGAGACATGTTGTGGTCTATGTATTCACACATGTATTACGGTTTCCAGTTAATACAATTATAGCATGAACAATAGAAAATTATCATGAACAAGGAAATACAATAATAACCATTTTATTATTGCCTCTAGGGCATATTTCCAACAGTCTCCCACTTGCACTAGAGTCAATAATCTAGTTCACATCACTATTTGATTGTAATGAATTCGACACCCATGGGGTTTGATCATATCTTGCTTGTGAGAGAGGTTATTAGTCAACGGGTCTGAACCTTTCAGATCTGTGTGTGCTTTACAAATCTCTATGTCATCTCGTAGATGCAGCTACCACGCTCTATTTGGAGTTATTCCAAATAACTGTTCTACTATATGAATCCGGTTTACTACTCAGAATCATCCGGATTAGTGTCAAAGTTTGCATCGACGTAACCCTTTACGACGAACTCTTTTACCACCTCCATAATCGAGAAAATTCCTTAGTCCACTAGTTACTAAGGATAACTTTGACCGTTGTCCTGTGATCCATTCCTGGATCACTCTTGTACCCCTTGACTGACTCATGGCAAGGCACACTTCAGGTGCGGTACACAACATAGCATACTGTAGAGCCTACGTCTAAAGCATAGGGGACAACCTTCGCCCTTTCTCTCTCTTCTGCCGTGGTCATGTCTTGAGTCTTACTCAATATTCACACCTGATAACACAGCTAAGAACTCCTTCTTTGCCGATCTATTTTGAATTCCTTCAAAATCTTGTCACGTTATGTATTCATTTGAAAATACTATTAAGCATTTTTTATCTATCCTTATAGTTCTTGATGCTCAATGTTCAAGTAGCTTAATCTAGGTTTTTTATTGAAAACCACTTTTCGAATAACCCTATATGCTTTCCAGAAATTCTACATCATTTCCGATCAACAATATGTCAACAACATATACTCATCAGAAATTCTATAGTGCTCCCACTCACTTCTTTGGAAATACAAGTTTCTCATAAACTTTGTATAAACCAAAATTCTTTGATCATCTCATCAAAGCGTATATTCCAACTCCGAGATGCTCACTCCAGTCCTTAGAAGGATTGCTAGAGCTTTGCATACTTGTTAGCATCTTTCGGGATTGACAAAACCTTCTGGTTGTATCAGATACAACCTTTCCTCAAGAAAATCATCGAGGAAACAATGTTTTGACATCCTATCTGCAATATTTCATAAATAATGAAGTAACTGCTAATACAATTCTAACAAACTCTTAGCATCGCTACGAGTGAGAAAGTCTCATCGCAGTCAACTCCTTGAACTTGTCGGAAAATATCTTAGCGACAAGTCGAGCTTTCTTAATGGTGACACTTACCATCATTGTCTGTCTTCCTTTTGAAATCCATCTATACCCAATAGCCTTACGACCATCAAGTAATTCTTCCAAAGTCTACACTTTGTTTTCATACATGGATCCTCTCTCGGATTTTATGGCCTCGAGCCATTTGTCAGAATCCGGGGCCACAATCGCTTCTCCATAGCTCGTAGGTTCATTGTTGTCTAGCAACATAACCTCCAAGACATGATTACGTACCACTCTGAAGAAGTACGCATCCTTGTCGACCTACGAGGTTTGGTAGCGACTTGATTCGAAGTTTCATGATCACTATCATTAGCTTCCACTTCAATTGGTGTAGGCGCCACAGGAACAACTTCATGTGCCCTTCTACACAATAGTTGAAGTGACGGTTCAATAACCTCATCAAGTCTCCACCATCCTCCCACTCAATTCTTTCGAGAGAAACTTTTCCTCGAGAAAGGACCCGTTCCTAGAAACAATCACTTTTGCTTCCGGATCTGAATTAGGAGGTATACCCAACTATTTTGGGTGTCCTATGAAGATGCATTTATCCGCTTTGGGTTCGAGCTTATCTGGCTGAAACCTTTTCACATAAGCGTCGCAGCCCCAAACTTTTAAGAAACGACAGCTTAGGTTTCTCTAAACCATAGTTCATACGCTGTCATCTCAACGGAATTACATGGTGCCCTATTTAAAGTGAATGCGGTTGTCTCTAATGCTTAACCCATAAACGATAGTGGTAATTCGATAAGAGACATCATGGTATGCCCCATATCCAATAGGGTGCATCTATGATGTTCGGACACACCATCACACTATGGTATTCCAGGCGGTATTAGTTGTGAAACAATTTCCACAATGTCTTAATTGTGTACCAAACACGTAACTCAGGTATTCATCTCTATGATCATGTCATAGATATTTTATCCTCTTGTCACGACGATCTTCAACTTCACTCTGAAATTACTTGAACCATTCAATAATTCAGACTTGTGTTTCATCAAGTAAATATACTTAACATTTACTCAAATCATCTGTGAAGTAAGAACATAACAATATCCACTGCGTGCCTCAGCACTCATTGGACTGCATACATCAAAATGTATTACTTCCAACAAGTTGCTTTCTTGTTCCATTTCACTGAAAACGAGGCCTTTCAGTCATCTTGCTCATGTGGTATGATTTGCATGTCTCAAGTGATTCAAAATCAGGTGAGTCCAAACGATCCATCTGCATGGAGTTTCTTCATGCGTATATACCAATAGTCATGGTTCGCATGTCTCAATCTTTTCAAAAATGAGTGAGTCCAAAGATCCATCAACATGGAGCTTCTTCATGTGTTTTATACCAATATGACTCAAATGGCAGTGCCACAAGTATGTGGTACTATCATTACTATCTTATATGTTTTGGCATGAATATGTGTATCACTACGATCGAGATTCAATAAACCATTCATTTTAGGTGCAAGACCATTGAAGGTATTATTCAAATAACCGTTTTGCGATAGACATAATCCAATCATGTCTATGCTCAACGCAAACACCAAATAACAATTATTTATGTTTAACATCGATCCTGATGGTACAGGGAGCGTGCGACGTTTGATCACATCAACCTTGGAAACACTTCCAACACATATCGTCAACTCACCTTTAGCTAGTCTCCATTTATTCCGTAGCCTTTTATTTCGGGTTACTAACACTTAGCAATCGAACCGGTATCTATTACCCTGGTGCTACTAGGAGTACTAGTAAAGTACACATTAATATAATGTATATCCAATATACTTTTGTCGACCTTGCCAGCCTTCTCATCTACCAAGTATCTAGGGTAGTTCTGCTTCAGTGACTGTTCCCCTCATTACAGAAGCACTTAGTCTCGGGTTTGGGTTCAACTTTGGGTTTCTTTACTAGAGCAGCAACTGATTTGCTGTTTCATGAAGTATGCCTTCTTGCCCTTGCCCTTCTTGAAACTAGTGGTTTCTCTAACCATCAACAATTGATGCTCCTTCTTGATTTCTACTTTCGCGGTGTCAAACATTGCGAATAGCTCAAGGATCATCATATCTATCCCTGATATGTTATAGTTCATCACGAAGCTCTAGTAGCTTGGTGGCAGTGACTTTGGAGAAACATCACTATCTCATCTGGAGGATTAACTCCCACTCGATTCAAGTGATTGTAGTACTCAGACAATCTGAGCACATGCTCAACGATTAAGCTTTTCTCCCTTAGTTTGTAGGCTAAGAAACTCGTCAGAGGTCTCATACCTCTTGACGTGGGCACTAGCCTGAAATCCCAATTTCAGCCCTTGGAACATCTCATATGTTCCGCGACGTTTCAAAAACGTCTTCGGCGCCACAATTCTAAACTGTTTAACATTACTGAACTATCATGTAGTCATCAAAACGTGTATGTCAGATGTTCGCAACATCCATAGACGACGTTCGAGGTTCAGCACACCGAGTGGTGCATTAAGGACATAAGCCTTCTGCGCAGCAATGAGGACAATCCTCAGTTTACGGACCCAGTCCGCATAATTGCTACTATCAACTTTCAACTATATTTTCTCTAGGAACATATCTAAATAGTAGAACTAAAGCGTATGCAACGACATAATTTGCAAAGACCTTTTGACTATATTCATGATAATTAAGTTCATCTAATCAAATTATTTAATGAACTCCCACTCGAATAGACATCCCTCTAGTCATCTAAGTGATACATGATCCGAGTCAACTAGGCCGTGTACGATCATCACGTGAGACGGACTAGTCATCATCGGTGAACACCTTCATGTTGATCGTATCTACTATACGACTCATGTTCGGCCTTTCGGTCTCTTGTTTTCGAGGCCATGTCTGTACATGCTAGGATTGTCAAGTCAACCTAAGTGTTTTGCATGTGTAAATCTGGCTTACACTCGTTGTATGTGAACGTTAGAATCTATCACACCTGATCATCACGTGGTGCTTCGAAACAACGAACTTTCGCAACGGTGCACAGTTAGGGGGAACACTTTCTTGAAATTTTAGCAAGGGATCATCTTATTTATGCTACCGTCATTCTTAAGCAAATAAGATGTAACCATGACAAACATCACATGCAAATCATAAAGTGACATGATATGGCCATCATCATCTTGCGCCTTTGATCTCCATCTTTGAGGCACGGCATGATCACCTTCGTCACCGGCATGACACCATGATCTGCATCATCATGATCTCCATCATCGTGTCTTCATGAAGTTGTCTCGCCAACTATTACTTCTACTACTATGGCTAACGGTTAGCAACAAAGTAAAGTAATTACATGGCGTTTTTAATGACAGCAGGTCATACAAAAAATTAAGACAACTCCCATGGCTCCTGCCGGTTGTCATACTCATCGACATGCAAGTCGTGATTCCTATTACAAGAACATGATCAATCTCATACATCACATATCATTCATCATATTATTTTGGCCATATCACATCACATAGCATACCCTGCAAAAACAAGTTAGACGTCCTCTAATTGTTGTTGCATGTTTTATGTGGCTGCTACGGGTTTCTAGCAAGAATGTTTCTTACCTACGCAAAGCCACAAGGTGATATGGCAATTGCTATTTACCCTTCATAAGGACCCTTTTCATCGAATCCGATCCAACTAAAATGGGAGAGACTGGCACCCGCTAGCCACCTTATGCAACAAGTGCATGTCAGTCGGTGGAACCTGTCTCACGTAAGTGTACGTGTAAGGTCGGTCCGGGCCGTTTCATCCCACAATACCGTCGAAACAAGATAGGACTAGTAACGGTAAGCATACTGAACAAATCATCGCCCACAACTACTTTGTGTTCTACTCGTGCATAGAATCTACGCATAAACCTGGCTCATGATGCCATTGTTGGGGAACGTAGCACAAATTCAAAATTTTCCTACGTATCACGAAGATCAATCTAGGAGATTCTAGCAACAAGAGAGAGAGGGTCAGCATCTTCATACCTTTGAAGATCGCTAAGCGGAAGCGTTGCAAGAACGCGGATGATGGAGTCGTATTCGCGGCGATTCAAATCGCGAAAGATCCGATCTAGCGCCGAATGGACGGCGCCTCCGCATTCAACACACGTACAGCCAGGGGACGTCTCCTCCTTCTTGATCCAGCAAGGGGAGAGGAGAAGTTGAGGGAGAACTCCAATAGCACGACGGCGTGGTGGTGATGGAGCTCGTGGTTCTCCAGCAGGGCTTCGCCAAGCACTACGAAGGAGGAGGAGGTGTTGGAGGAGGGAGGGGCTGCGCCAGGGCAATGGTGCGGCTGCCCTCTCTCTCCCTCACTATATATAGGGGGAAGGGAGGAGGGGGAGGCGCCCTAGGGTTCCCTAGGGGAGGGGCGGCAGCCACAAGGGAAACCCTAGATGGGTTTGGGCGCCCCCACCCCCTAGGAAACTTGCCCCCCAAACCGGGAGGGGCGGCTGCCCTAGGGGTGGCGCCCCCACCTCTCCTTGTTACATGAGATGGGGTGGGAGGGGCGCTCAGCCCCTTAGTGGGCTGATGTGCCCCCCTCCCCTTGGCCCATAAGGCCCCCCAATGCTTGACGGGGCCTCCGAAACCCCTTTCGGACACGCCGATCATCACCTGGTACCCCCGAAACAATTCTGGACTCCAATACCCTTCGTCCAATATACCGATCTTCACCTTCAGACCATTCCGGAGCTCCTCGTCATGTCCGGGATCTCATCCGGGACTCCGAACAACCTTCGGTAACCACATACTATTTCCCATAACAACTCTAGCGTCACCGAACCTTAAGTGTGTAGACCCTACGGGTTCGAGAACCATGCAGACATGACCGAGACACCTCTCCGGCCAATAACCAATAGCGGGATCAGGATACCCATATTGGCTCCCACATGTCCCACGATGATCTCATCGGATGAACCATGACGTCGGGGATTCAATCAATCTCGTATATAATTCGCTTTGTCTATCAGTATGTTACTCGCCCGAGATTTGATCGTCGGTATCCCAATACCTCGTTCAATCTCGTTACCGACAAGTCACTTTACTTGTTCTGTAATGCATGATCCCGTGACTAACTACTTAGTCACATTGAGCTCATTATGATGATGCATTACCGAGTGGGCCCAGAGATACCTCTCCGTCATACGGAGTGACAAATCCCTGTCTCGATTCGTGCCAACCCAACAGACACTTTCGGTGATACCTGTAGTGCACCTTTATAGCCACCCAGTTACGTTGTGACGTTTGGTACACCCAAAGCATTCCTACGGCATCCGGGAGTTGCACAATCTCATGGTCTAAGGAAATGATACTTGACATTAGAAAAGCTCTTAGCAAACGAACTGCACGATCTTGTGCTATGCTTAGGATTGGGGCTTGTCCATCACATCATTCTCCTAATGATGTGATCCCGTTATCAATGACATCCAATGTCCATGGTCAGGAAACCATAACCATCTATTGATTAACGAGCTAGTCAACTAGAGGCTCATTAGAGACATGTTGTGGTCTATGTATTCACACATGTATTACGGTTTCCAGTTAATACAATTATAGCATGAACAATAGAAAATTATCATGAACAAGGAAATACAATAATAACCATTTTATTATTGCCTCTAGGGCATATTTCCAACACTCATGACACATCCAGAGTTTTCCATTTGGAAAGAAGGCATTTGCTGTTCATTTTTTTCATGTAGTAATAAAAAAATCAGGTTAATTATATTTCTACTTAATGACAAAGAGGCCTTTGCTACTGCATGTCCATCATAAGATTGCTCCCAAAGTTGCTCTAAATTACCACTATGCCACCTATAAGTGAAGAAAGTGATTCGTTTTTTTAGAAATGTCACCAAATTCGGTTATTATATACTGACACAGAAGCAACGCGGTGGCTAAGCCCCCAGTCTTCCACATGCGCGACCGCGGTTCGATCACGGGTTCTTCGTTCTCTCTGCACATCTCCTCCTCCCCGCTCGCAGTAACGGGCCGGCCCATGCGCTCCCTATTTTTTTATTTCATTTTTTGAATTTTTTTCTTTAACATTTTCGTATTTGGTTTTCCTACTTTAAATTAAATTGGGATTTCAAAGATTCAATTTTTTAAACATTGCGAGTTTTGAAAAATTATATTGAGAAATCATAAAATGTTCTTGATTTCAAAAAACTGTTCACATATTATTAAAAAATCATGAGTTCAAATTTTTTTAAGTGAAATTAAAATGTTTACGATTTTTAAAAATGATCGTGGATTCAATTTTTTTGTTGATAATTTGAATAAATGTCCATGATTTTTTTAAATGTTCATAAAAAATAAAACAGATCTGTAAATAATGAACAAAACAAACTGTTGCTTACATAGAGGTTTTATTAGGGGATTTGTAAAGGTCGTTTTATAATTTTATTTAGTCCCTCGGGTCCTAGGTAAGAAAATGATTTTCGTGTTCTGTATAGCGCTAAGCCTCCAAATATTGACACAACTTTCTATAAGTTTGTTTTTGTAAACTATATAAAAATAACTAAATGTTTATTTTACCCCCATACACAACTATGCTTATTTTGGTACCACAATTTTTACTGGTTATGAAAAACACCGCTACGCGTCAAGGCAAGATACATCATTCATCAGTCTAGCTCAGGCATAGTCCATCAATGCAGTTTGCTCAGCCAAAAAATATCGGATTGTGGCGCATTACGAAATCAAGTCGTTACGAGACCATCACATTTTCAGTTTTGAAAATGACCTTTTAAAAATCCCTTATCTCATCATGACATCATTCAAACATAGTTTATGAAATACTGACATTTTAAAGGTCCTTATCTCATTCTGATATTTTAAAAGTCCTTATCTCATCCTGACATTTGATTTCGACTTTCTTTTATCTGTACCGTATCTGCATAATCTGATTGTTGATTTTTGGTTGTAACGCACGGGCATACTTGCTAGTAAGCTTAAAAAGTAACTGTTTAGTTTTAGAAACTACTCAAATTTAAAATTTAGGTGACCAAAGCCGCGGCTTGGACTCTTCTTTCTTTTGCGTTTGGCGACTTGGCAGTTAAAATACAGGTCGACGAAGCCGATTCTCAATTTCCACGACAGCAACACCTCTCTGCTTCCTTCGTCCGCAGGGCCTCTCGCGCAGCACCGAAGCGCCATCTCTCCCCATCGCCCTTCCCGCGCCTTCTAGAACCTTCCACCCCAACTGCCGGGGCTGCGCAGATGGCGACCATGGAGAACGTGATCGTGCTCGTGAACCGTATCCAGCGCGCCTGCACCGTGCTCGGCGACCACGGCGGGGACGGCGCCGCCGCCTCCCTCCCCGCCCTGTGGGAGGCGCTGCCTTCCGTGGCCGTCGTCGGAGGGCAGGTACTCCTACCTTCGATCGCCTGTGCTCGCCCCGCCTAGGGTTTTCGTTTCGTGGCTTAATTACTGTGACGCCTGGGTTTGATTTTATTTTTCTGCGCCCGGTTGCGTTCGTACGTGCAGAGTTCGGGGAAGTCGTCCGTGCTGGAGAGCATCGTCGGGCGCGACTTCCTTCCTCGAGGCTCTGGTATGGCAGCGAATCCCGCGTCCGGATCCGACTATTCGAGCTTTTGTGCCGTTTGTTCTGATTGTTTAATTTCGGGGTTGTGCGTTGTGGTTCGAAGGGATCGTGACGAGGAGGCCACTGGTTCTGCAGCTGCACAAGACGGAGGTCGGGGAGCAGGAGTACGCCGAGTTCCTGCATGCACCAAGGCGTCGGTTCACCGATTTCGGTGAGCTCTCTCTGTGCCCGCGCGCATGCAGTTTCAGTCATGTGCAGTTGGGGTTTTATTCAGGGGTTATGCTTGAGTAACTAGTAGTAATTGATGCCTGTTTTCTCAATATCTACTTTGGTTTTCCGTGCTATTAACAAGTGCAGTGTAATAATATTTCTATTTGCACCTGCACCAGAAGTTGTATTGCTCACTACAAGTTATGCATAGCTGCATATGTGTCATAATATTCAGGCTGTGGGCACTTGATGATGCAGTGGCTGGTAGAGTGTTATTATATCAAAAAATATGTGGTTTTACCTTATCGATATGGTTGCAATCTTCTACTCCACAAGGATGAGTCAGGTGCAATGGGGAGTTCTAGATAAAGTTCTATGGTCGCACACACTCTCTAGTCTCCACCCTATGTGGATAGCTCAGACTACATTGTGCACTTGATTGTGGTTGCTTAAGTGTTTAGGACATTTCCATCAGTGATTCAATGAGTAGGTGTTGATGCTGAGACTGGCAGCTTTAAACGATTTTGTTTTACCAACCTGCGTCTGGTGCTACTAGTTCAAGTATTATGTGTTTTTGATCAGGCTGATTTGCATATGGCCACATGTATCCAAAAAACATCACACACATCCATCCTTCAGAAA
Source organism: Triticum dicoccoides (assembly GCF_002162155.2). Classification (NCBI taxonomy): domain Eukaryota; kingdom Viridiplantae; phylum Streptophyta; class Magnoliopsida; order Poales; family Poaceae; genus Triticum; species Triticum dicoccoides. Next base: position 428,876,909 of record NC_041381.1, read on the forward strand.
AAAAATGATGTCCTGAATTTGGAATGGCTTAAGTATTTTCATTACTGGGAAGCAACTCTAGTTGATCAGGTGCTTATTGTGTACATGCTGTTTGTCTGTTTTCTGCAGCTCTTGTGCGTATGGAAATCGAAGATGAAACTGATAGATTGACGGGGAGATCAAAACAAATATCTCCAGTCCCTATTCATCTCAGCATATACTCACCAAACGGTATTATACCTTGGGCATACGTGCATAACTTAGTGCTACATTGATGGAGAATATTGCTGCTGGTATTTGCTAAATATAAATTTCCAGTTCCATTTTATATGAATATCACTATAACTTCTCTGTTTGACAACAGTAGCCATGTATCTCTGATTTCATTCCTTTTTCACAGTGGTGTTTATATAGAGATCTTAGTTTATAAACAATAGCATTCATGCAGCTCTTGCATCTTCTTGGATCTTAATCTTTTTCCGGAGGGGTATTACTTCTACATTTTCTTGATAAGTCATTTATTCTACTCAATTGGCTATTGCAGTTGTCAATTTAACATTGATTGATCTGCCGGGTCTAACTAAGGTTGCTACAGGTATGCCAATGTCTATTTTTTTCACATTTTCTGATCTAGTCAATGTTCACAAGGAATTTTCATTCACCATGTTGTCATCTCTTTTCAGAGGGGCAGCCTGAAAGCATTGCCCAGGATATCGAAAACATGGTGCGCTTATACGTTGAGAAGGTACTGCTATTGCTTCAATGGGGTGCACTTGACATACATAAGATGTGCATGTTGATATTTACCTATGGACTGACACGTTCCTATCTTCTTTTGTAGCCAAACTGTATTATACTTGCTATATCTCCTGCCAATCAAGATATAGCAACATCAGATGCCATTAAGCTTGCTCGGGATGTTGATCCAACTGGTATGAACCAAACTTCTGCACTTATTTTGTTGTGATCTACTAATTCTATTATGTGATGGCACAGTCCTTCAGTATGACGTTGAATAATTACGTATGTACTTATGTTTTATACGCCTATCAATGGCATAACTCATCATTTTTTCTGATATCATTTGCTTCAAAGATTTTAGCACCATGGATGTTCAAGATGAAAAATAACAAAACAACATCTTTCTGGTGGAACCGATGCATAACTTAGCAAGTGTTTGGTTTTAACTCCAGATTATTGTGGTCGATTAATGATTACTGAGCCATGTGCGATGTACATTTCACTCCAATGGCTTAGACTACTGATTTTCTTTTCTAATATTTTATGACTTGTTCACATTTGATTGATATTCTCCCCACGTGACAAAATTATCTGTTTGATGCACCTACCATATTTTCTTGCCTATTAATAAAAGCACCCTTTATAGAAAAAACCCATATTTCTTGCCTGAGGGATCATTTTAAATTTTCATAGGTGAAAGGACCTTTGGCGTGTTGACTAAGCTTGATTTGATGGACAAGGGAACAGATGCACTTGATGTATGCTTCTAGTTTACTTTTTTCTGTGAATTTTGAGCTTATTAAGGACCTAATAATGCCCAATACTTGTTCTTCTCGCTAAGGTTCTTGAAGGAAGAGCTTACAAGCTACAACACCCATGGGTTGGAATTGTTAACCGCTCACAAGCGGATATCAACAGGAATGTTGACATGATTATTGCTAGGGAAAAAGAACAAGAGTTCTTTCATTCTAGTCCTGAATATGCTCATTTAGCCAGCAGGATGGGTTCAGAATATCTTGCTAAACTTCTTTCACAGGTTCGAAACATCCTTCTAGTGTTTTTATTCTTGTTCTTTGTAAGGTAGCAATGGTCTCATCATGCAATCCTGTTTTTATCTCTCAGCAACTCGAGGCAGTTATCAGGGCACGCATTCCAAGCATCACATCTTTGATAAACAAAACTATTGATGAGCTTGAATCTGAGATGGATCACCTTGGTAGACCTATTGGATCAGACGCTGGGGTAATCAACGGAACTTTTGAGCTAAATTGCATTGGACTCAAACAGACATATGTAACACCATTCATGTACTTGTGCAGGCTCAGTTATATCTAGTCCTGGAGTTGTGCCGTGCATTTGACAAAATATTTAAAGAACATCTTGATGGAGGGTAAGTTCCATTTTGGTTATTTCATGTCTTTATTTTTCTTGGTCATAATCTGTAACATGGATATTGAAATATGCAGACGACCTGGTGGTGATCGAATTTACTGGGTCTTTGATAATCAACTCCCTGCTGCTCTGCGGAAGCTTCCATTTGACCGCCACCTCTCCTTGCCAAACGTTAAACGAATCGTGTCACAAGCTGATGGTTATCAGCCTCATTTAATTGCTCCTGAGCAAGGTTACCGTCGACTGATAGAGTCTGCTCTCAGTTATTTTAGAGGGCCAGCTGAAGCTTCTGTAGATGCTGTAAGATTTCTTCTTCCTGTGGTTCCTTGCTTTGCCATGTTTCTTCCACTAAGTCCCCTTTTATCATCACTTTAGGTGCATAATGTCCTGAAAGAGCTGGTAAGGAAATCAATTGGGGAGACTGAGGTTTGTTTTCTTGCACACTTCAACTCCAACTTGTCACTTATACATTGTGTAAGTTATGTATTTACTGTAGTGATATTGTTTCACTAGGAACTGAGAAGATTTCCCACTCTTCAAGCGGAGCTTGCTGCTGCATGCAACAAAGCCCTGGAGAGCTTCCGTCAAGAGGGTCGTAAAACTACTGTGCGATTGGTTGATATGGAGTCAGCGTATTTGACGGTCGACTTCTTCCGCAAGCTTCCACAGGAGGTGGACAGGGCTGGAACTGGATACCCTGTGGACAATGCTGGAACTGGACCTTCCACTCCTGTTGATCGGTACTCTGACGCGCACTTCAGGAGAATTGCTTCTAATGTGTCCTCGTACATTGGCATGGTATCGGACACACTGAAGAATACTATTCCCAAGGCTGTTGTTCACTGCCAAGTCCGGGAAGCCAAGCGGTCCTTGCTGAACTATTTCTATATTCAAGTGGGCAGTAAAGATGTAGGTGTCTTCTTTTGTTGTCTAATATGTTCACTCCTTATCCTTTCAGTCGTCTCAGTGATCAATTTCCTGTGTAGGCTAAGCAGCTCGCGCTACTGCTTGATGAGGATCCTGCTCTTATGGGGCGCAGGCAGCAATGCTTTAAGAGGCTTGAGCTATACAAGTCAGCAAGGGATGAGATTGATGCCGTGTCATGGTCGCGGTGAAGGTAACATACCATGTGCTTGTAATATACTTGCTACCTTAGTTCAACTCATTTTGTTTTGAGAAATGCTGAATTAGCAGTCGGTTAGTCTGGACTATTGTTGTCAAATCTCAGTTGACAGATCAGTTACCTTGCTGTATAATAACTCCTAGTCTTTTTTTCACCGTGTAACTCCGAGCTATTAGTATGAATATAACAGTTCTGTAGGTGTCAAAAAAAAAATATAACAGTTCTGTATGACTACGGGTAGGAAATTTACAGACTTCTAAGTAGAAGTACTAATTGTTTCTGGTACTTCTTAGTAGGATGCATGTGATCTTTGACAATCTGTATGCGGAGTTCTCAGCATAAGTAATGATCTTTCACAATCTTTGTGCATACTGATGCATATGTTCATTTATTCTCAACTCTCAAGCCCCGAACTTCTCTTTCAAAGAAAGAGCCTATTTCGTTTCCAGACTGTGGATTATGGCATTTAGACTTACAGGCCATTTTGCCCCTTTTGTGCTTCCTTTAGTTTTGGGACCTTCAGAGTTCAGACCATTCATGCCTGCTGTTGGTAACCATCCTGGCCCGGCCTGATACATTATAATAGTTCTCTTGTCAGGAGATTATTACTGCAACTAGATTTAGTTTTGGGGCGCTTTGTTTCCAGGTTCAGGCTCTAAAGAAAAACTTAGACAAGAGCCTCGCCGGTAAATCATACATGCACTTTCGGCTGCACATTCTTGGCACAACTCAACCTGCATGTAATGTAAGGCCTGCCTGCCGATCTGATAATTTGTTATCTGTAGCTTTTCAATACTCCAGGAGAACCTGAATTAGATGAGTCTGGTCAAGTTATGGGTTCTTTTTTTTTTTTGGTAGCATTGGTTCCACGGGATACAAATTGCTCATATTTTTTCTGGTCGCCTATTCATCTTCAGTAGACTTGACTTTGACGTGTAGTACTCTAGTATGTTGAACTGTCTTTTTGGTTTCTTCGGTGATTCTTCACCTGGTATTTAAGTTACGACTTTCTTTCCCTTCGATCTTTCGTGAGAACCCTGCATAGAACAGATCTTCTGTTACAACAAATTGACAATGACACTTTCGTGCCAAGAGAAGTATCATTGTTGAATGTTGATGACACAAGACATAAGCAATTGGGGTTGACTCTTTTCTCCTCCCCCTTTTGCTTTCTGGTACTTTTAGTAGGATTCATATGTTTATTTATTCTCAACTCTCAAGCCCCTACCTCTTCTTCTTTCAAAGAAAGAGCACCTATTTCGTTTCCAGCCCATAAACTATGCATTTAGACTTTCTGCTTCTTTTAGTTTTGGGACCTTCAGAGTTCAGACCATTCGTTACCTGCTATTGCAACTGTCCTGGCCTTACTAAAAGAGAAAAGGTAACCGTCCTGGCCTGGCCTGATACATATTGTCCAGTGACCAGTGGTGCTCTTTGTTTCCAGGGTCAGACAAGAGCCTCCTGGTAAATCATATATGCACTTTCGTATGCACATTCTTAGCAGAACTCAATCTGCATGTGCTGTATATAAGGCGTGGCCGCCGTCTGATAATTTGTTATCTGTAGCTTTTCAATACCCCAGAGACGAGTCAGGTCAAGTTTGCTACCGGTTCTTTTGTTCTGGTAGCATTGGTTCCACAGGATACAAATCGAGCATATTTTTTCTGGTCGCCTACTCATCTTCAGTAGACTTGACTTTGACTCTGCAGTATATGCTAGTACGTTGAACTGGCTTTTGGTTTCTTCGGTGATTCTCCACCTGGTATTTGCTACGGGCTCCACGCTTTCTAGAGCGACGATTTTCTTTCCCGTCGATCTTTCACGAGTACCCTGCATGAGCATTTGGGGTTGACTCTTTCTCCTCCCCTCTGGCCTCGGGAATTGGCTGCTTTAAAACAGGCAATGAACCGGTCAAATTCCTTACCGACAGAACTTTTCGGCCCATTAAAAAGCAGTAGCTCTCCATGCATGGACTATCTGGTATAGTTGCACAGAACTGTTATCGTTGCCAATTCATAGCAGCATAAATGGCCATGCAATGTGTCGCAGTCGAGCATGATGGTAATGTCCGAACGAACGATCTCCAAGACCGTCTCCTCGGAGCAACTCCAACGCGCTGACCCAAACGAGCGTGTGCTTTGTCCGCCTTTTCTCAGTTTGGGTTGGTCAGACGGATGTGCGCGTCCAGTTTTTCATTTGGGTCGGCAGGTGCGTCCAACGGGCGACCGACCCATTTATGGCGACGTGGCCGAAACTGACGAATTAAGCATAATTATATATAAATGTCCGGCGAACCTCCTCGGCATGCGCCCGCGTGGACCGCGGCGCCCCCGATCACATCTGGATATGGCACGGGCTGGTGGTATTGCCACTGCCACTGCGCCTGGTGGACTGGGATGTACAGCTGCTCCCGCGGTGGCGTGCCGCGCCTAGCCAGCGGCGACGTAGCAGGGTGACCGCGGGAAGAGCTCGCTCTGGCGCCGAACCTCCCCTTCTTTCCTCCCTTCCGGTTGAAGAATCCCATGGCTGATTGGATGTTTGCTGGCTGGCTAGGGTTTCCTGGTCGCCAGCGAGGGAGCAAAGGTGACCAGGTGTGGACGGGGGTTGTGGATGAGGCCGGCCTCGCCACACGCGACCCTTCTACACACTGTCAAGTGGGCCCGGTGTCGGTGGTCGTCATAAATATCACTGCGGGCAATAGTTGGGCGGCTGACATGCGGGGCTGCGGCGGACACCGAGGGGACATGCGGCGCGTCCGGGCCGATACATTTCACGCGGACGGTTTTTGGGAATGGGTCGGCGCGTTGGGTTAGTGTTTTTGTGCGCGGCGACCCAAACAGACGTGGGCGGACGAAATGGGTCGCTCGGTTGGAGTTGCTCTCATGGATAATTATTTTGCATACAATTAGGTAGAAGCAAAAGGAGAGGATCGGCGGTTGTTGGCCATTATATGCAACACAGTTTACTACTCTGCTAGCATCTTCGCATGTGATGGCCGGCCGTGAACGAGCGATGTCTAGTCGCTAGTGCGAGTAATAAGTTTATGTCGTAGTAGTTCTTGTGCGGATTTGGTCTGTTGGTTGTGTGCTGCTGCCTCCTCTATTTGCTGTGCTAGCACTGTTCGGGTTTAACCCGTCTAACGTAGTTGTGGGACATGCCTAGCAAGAACACCTTACTCACTGCACATCCTTGCATCGGATGCTATTTTTTTTTCTTATACATTTTGTTCATGGCATTGCCTTAGTTCTGTAGATACAGAGTTTATTTGCTTGTTTTTATGATTGAGAGCTTTCTGGTTTTTTTTTTTGAGGGAGAGAGCCTCATGAATCTGTTATATTGGCTATTTGCATGCAATTCGAAAGTCAACAAAATTCCTTTATTTTGAGGATAAGTTTGGCGAGCAATCTTTCAGAAAGTTTTCACATTTTTCTGTGGTGCAACTAAACAATATACTACTACTATGTGTTGCATCTTCCTGTGTTTTGAACTTTCCACGTACTAGAATACATCTACATTTCAGATTTTTTTTGCATTGCCGCGTTTACTAAGGCCATGTTTTGATCACCGTTTCTCTTTTGAATACACTTGTAAAAAGTACACACCTACGCCCATCGTTTCAATTCCGGCTGGAATTTGCAGAGAGGCCAGTAACTTACAGGTGTAAGTTATACACCTCTGTATTGAAACACAACCATTCCAAGCACGGCCTTAAACCTCAAGGTCTAAACTTCCCTGGCGGCTGGAACCCTAGCCACCACCAGGAGAGGTCATCTTTCAGTGCCGTCCTCCGGTGGCTCCCCTTCGCCGGCGACCTCGGTCGTCGGTGGGGAGGGGGGTCGCTGGATTCACATGCGTTGATCGTTTTTACTCGTAGTCTAGGTTTTTAGGTTGTTCATCGTCTTGGCATCGGTGGTGACGATGACAATGCTGAATAAAGATTCTTCGGATCCTTTCTTGACGAGGCGAGGCCATCGGTCCTATGGTTGGGGATGGATTTGAAAACTAGTCTGTTCAAGCAAGGATGGCGTGGCGGCAGCGGCATGCTCGTGGTGGACCTGTGTCCTCGGGCTCCGTCGTTGCGATGGCGTTTGCTCCAGCGTCGGCGTGGAGCTTGGGAGGTAGTCCAGGAGCGGATGCAGATTGTGGTCTACATCGATGACATCTCGAAGACGGAACATGTGCTGGGCTCGTGGTTCGTGGATGGCAGGTATGATTTCCTCCTTCGACATCTTAGTCGTGGTGGGTGCCAAATCTGGAGTTCAATGGCGTATCCGGGGTGTTGCGTCGGTCTGATTCGTTCAACGACAATGGCTTCACTTTTGGTGAGCCACTTTGAAAATCCGCAAAGCTGCATATCGGCGATGGAGCCACGTCGGGCTCGGGTGAGGAGGTGATCTGTCTTTTTTTCTTCGATGGTTCATGTGGTGGTGTCGGAGGTAGGTGACGGGAGCAGGTGTCAAGCTCAGAGATGTTCTACTATCTTTTCAGTTTTGTCATGTCAGTCTTTACGTGACTTGTACATTGTTCTTTATTATATGAATGAGACGTCCTATTACCATGAAAAAAAAGTCTCAGTAAATAATTGTTCAGAGCGTGTTATACATATAAGAGGTGGACAAAGGGCCATGTGTGCTCTCGTCTCCTGTCCGCCACGTGCCGGGCAGGAGGATGCTTGAAGCGGCTACCGCCCACCGGCACGGCAGAGAATATCGCGGTCGCTGTTGGCATGTCGCGTCGCCGGTGCGCCTGACGCGGGCGACGGAACGACCCGTCGGCGTCGGCGTCTCGCTCGCGGTCATGGTCCCGCGCTGCTCCCCCCGATAATAAATCTATATTGAACTGTTCCACGTCCAAGGAGCACGCACGTCGATCGGAGAGGGAACAGTTGGGATCAGAGACGCAACAGTTCGTCCGAGCGACGGATCAGCCCAACTTGCCCATGCCCTTTGCTTTGCGCGGTCAAGCGTGGCAGCCCTTCTCCGACCGACCGCGTCGGCGTCGGCGTGGAGGGGTGGTACGACACTACTCCAGTTATCAGGATCTGCGGTTCTTCTTACCAGCGCGACGTATCTCTGATCCAGAATCCCGGTCTTGTAGAATGCTGGATAGGTGATTCGCCGCATCTTGATCCCCAATCCCGGTCTGGTAGAATGCTGGATGGGTGATCCGCCGCAGGAGTTGTCACAACTCAAATGCTCCCATCCGATTCCTCTCCAACAAAGGGAAAAAAGTCTAGCTCCCTAAAAATAGGTAATGTATATCATTTTTTGTTATCCTTCTTTTTTAGAAAAGTATGCTTGTATTCTTATCACGAAAAGCACCTGAACCAGTACAAACCCACACTAACACACGCAAGTTCAAGCAGTAAAACTAAGAAGCATCCTAAAACAACCAAGAAAAACACGAAGAACTCCAGAGCTCTGTGCCATCACCCATGAACATGGCGGAAGATTCCTGTGAATTTTTTTTTACAACCAGACCCAAGCATAACATCATCTTCAACCACGACATCATCGCCGCCACACTGCTCAACCTTTTCTTTGCTTCGGCACAAAAAGGACAAGGACACTTGGATCCAACAAGCCTGCACTAGTCTTCGCCATCTGTGGCTTTGAGTACCGCCATATGTACTCCTTCCAAATGAAAGAAACTATGATCTGGTTCTAGCGTTGTGGTCGGGCCAATCGTCCGGGCAAAGCAGGACATCCCTCTAGCAGTAGCACAAAGAAAAGGGACAAATAACAGAAGTAGATCCTACCAACGAGGAGGAAGAAGAAGCTCCATCTCCACAAAACCACCAACCACCCCGAGGACTTGTGCATCCAATGTCGGTCGACCTCTAGACACAATAACCTGCGACCTCAACGAGATCCGGGATCGCCAACCCTGCTGGCTACTAGACGAAGGCAAGAGGCCTACCTGACCGTGTACGAAGCCCGGGGAAACTTATTCAGACACGACAGCGTCACAACGGCCTCGGCAGCGTCTCCCTCAAACCCTATTATGTACACGACCGACACAGACCCCCCCTTCCCCCGCGCAACCGGCCAACGGAGGGAACCAACGGCGGTGGCGGTGGAGCAGCGCGGTCGCCTCCTTTTCACCTTGGTGTAGATGGGCTCTTTCGTCTTTTTTTGTTATTTGTAATGTACATTAGCGTTAAGAAACGGTTGTTATGGCATTGTTGACCATACCTACAAGATACAATGCCACACAATAGTGTGAATCCAATCGAAAGTGCTACTTTACTCCCGAACACATATGCACTCCGGCCATGACAGTAAAATCCGGAAATAGTAAGAAAAAAATATAACATCATTTTTTTGGCAACAAACATTAGAAATGAGTTGGGCATAGGAGATATGCTCAAATTAAATAGAAGGTGTGAGGCTTTTGAACCTGTGTTGTTTAGTTCATCACTCGGGGTACTGACCAATCAGACTCCAGGCCATCCTATGTACATGAAAAAATTCATGGTTGTCTGGAAGAAGCATACAAAATAAGTAGTCCAAATTGTTTAAAAGAAAACCATTTTGGGGCATCAATTTTTTTAAATCATTGCAAATGTTTTTCTTCTCAGAAATTTACACGTGGGTATAAGATTCAATCATTTTTTTAATATCCTTGGTTTTTTCTATCTTTTGAATTTTACTATTCATCAAGGTGTATATGTGCTCAGAGGTTGAAAAAAACCATGTCAAAGTCTAAGACATACAAGTTCATACAATTAGGCATACCCCTTTTAGGCTCATGCTCCTAACAAATCGAGCTAAAAAGATAGGCAAGTTTAGAGCAGCCACGATATTGCCATTGTCAAATAGCGATGCTAATTCATTTTTTGGCTTTTGGCGAGGAAATGGCAATTTAGCATTGACGCCAAAATGCTAGTGACGTAGTAAATTTGGAATCATGTACAATGTGGGTGCCCTTAGGAGGTGCTGTGTCCAAAGCATCATTATTTCTTTAGGTGGCAAAAGCCTCTCAGGGTGGGTTTCATGAGCTTGCCGGCCCCTCATTTTCTTTGACCACATGGTACAAGATTGCAGTTTTGAGCCCTCTTTGTCTGCAACCTCCTCATTCGGGACTCCTTGCACCAAAGTGCTCACCTGCATGTTGTTATTACTCGTTGTACTCCCTCTCTTGCTCTTGCTTACTACACCCTTTGCTGCCACCGCGTAGACCTTGGCTGCAGGTAAGAACGATGACTTCAACAAAAGACGAAGACAATATCGACTTCAATGGCTAAGACATTAGCGGACGGCTGACGTCCTCGGTGACATGAGAAGAATGGGTCGACAGTGAATCAATCAAAAGAGAAGGTGGAGGCAACGATGCATCGGGGAAAATGGGGCCGAAGGTAGAAGTAGAGGAAGGTTTATTTGAAGATGCGAGGTTTTATAGGCGGTGGTATTTTTCTTCATAGTTATAGAAAACTAAGGGCATATGCGGTTAAGCACTTGGGGTTACCGAAAACATCTATCACAGTGCCTCCGAGTTCATAGTGTATTTGTACGATCACTTTTCACTATTTTTTTCTTCATATAACCGATTCAGTCTCAATCAAACATAGATAATAATCATTTATTTATTTTTGACCTCAACGCATGCAATCACCATTATTTAGAGCGGCTTAAAGCAGCTCTAGCATAGTCACCATATTGGCAGCCTTTATAGCGCTTATGAAGCACAATCCATAATGTTTTTGAGGTTGTGCGCAAATACAAAATAGCCATAATGTGGCCTTCATATTTTCCCTTCAACTAGGACCACCCGTCATTGGTTCATACATTCTTTCTAACTTATTTACAATAATTTAGATCAAACAATGAACATAATGCAACAAATATTATTTCAACCCATTAATCTGAATCAAACAAATAATCCAACTACAAAAAATAATTTGATCAAATAAACTATTGAAGTAAAAATAAATGAATTTTAAAGCAATTTAAACGCACTATCTCCTAGCTAGTTGTCAATGATGCTCAATGAGATCCTCTTTCGGCTGATGATGGGAGGCTAGGACTTTAATCTTACGGTATGCCTCAAGAAATGCTTGAATGTGGTTTGCATTCGCGCGAGGCATGGCCAGGTTGTCAATATCTTCATAGTCCATGGAGCTTGGATTATCCCTCTCATCCTCTATGTTATGTAGTGTAGGATCACACAATATGTCATGATATTTCCCAAGACATCATTGTTTCAGAAACGAGTAGGACTCCGAACAATTGCAAACCTTGCTTGCAACACTCCAAATGCCCTCCCCGTGTCTTTCCTCTGAGCTTCTTGCACCCTAGTGAAATGCTTATGATTCCTGTTCTCGGGCTTAGAAATGCTTATCATGATGGATAAATGTCATCGGCTAGATAGTAGCATTAATCATACTGAAGGCCATTCATAGTGAAGTTGCAAGGCGGAGAAGTACCAATAGCTAGCCTTTAAACCAGATGAGATCTTTGCAAGACATGGATGTCATTGCGAGATCCATTTTTTTAGAGAAAAGGCATCAGCCCGACTTTATAGATAAAGTCACCAGGCGGCGTTCACCACAAGACAGACAACCGGACATAAGAGTAGTAACAACACAAAGAGTACTGGAAGGAAAGGAGTACATGGCACCCAGGCCAACAAACGACACACATGTTGGGAGATTAAGACATAGCACGGCATAAGGGACCACCAAGTTCCTCTAGCCGCCTGATTGGTGCTGTGAAAGTGAAGTAGCAGTGGCCCGAATCTTGGCAGACATCAAGTCAAAAGCCTCGAAATCAGCCTCCTTAGTCAATAATCTCCACTGCTGTAGGAATAGGCAGGTTTTAAATAAGCAATCAACAGGTTTAGCAGGAAAAATATGCTTGATAGTGAACTTGTTCCTAGTAGTGCACAACGCCAACAAATAGCCGGGAATCCCACCCAAAACAACCGTTTAGAGTCCCCGACCAGACCGGAAGCAAGATTCCTGAGGTCCGAGAAGGAGGAAGGACTCCAAGTCATGTGGAGCCAGGACTTGATACAACACCAGACGAGCTTTGCCAACACACATTTGAAAAAGATGTGATCCGTGTCCTCCATCTCACAACACAACACACACCTATCGGACCCAAGTCCATTACGTTTACGGATTTGGTCAGCCGCAGGCAACCGTCCTCTATAGGCTAGCCACAGAAAGATCTTGACATTAGGAGGAATACAGGCCCGCCAAGTTAGCTTGAACTTGGTAGTAGGAGTGCCAGAGATACGCTTACCGTATAGAGACTTAACAGAAAAACGTCCAGAGGCAGAGTGGGGCCAAACCACCGAGTCCTCCCCTCCGAGAGCATGGGGATGCACGCAACAAGACACTGCCAGTCATCCAACTCTTCAGGAGAGAGAGAGAGCGACGAAGGGCCAGGTCCCAGTTATTACCGGAGGGCTCGGAGATAGAGATCTCCGGATCCGGGCAATAGGAGAAAAGAACCGGAAAGGAAACCACTAGGGGGAGGTACCGCACCACTAATCAAGCCAAAAGCGAGAGGGCTTACCAATACCACCCACAAATTTTACAAGAGATTTAAACACCGGCCCGACTTTAACAAGGTCTTTCCAAAATTGAGATCCGCCCGATGAGGAGGCAAACATTGGACTAGAATTGGGGTAGTATTTGGCTTTAAGAATATTGAGCCAGAGCGAGTTCTCCTAGATAGCCATGATCCTCCACCACCATTTGATGATAAGGCACTTGTTCACAATCACGGTATCGATAATGCCCAACCCCCCAAGGTTCTTGGCTCTACACATGTGCTTCCATTTAACCAGCCTGTATTTGCGTTTGTTATCCACTGCATTCCAATAGAACGCACCCCTGTGCTTATCAAATCCCGCGTGCATACCAGCAGAGAGAAGGTAAAAACCCATTAAGAACTTGGGGAGGGTGATACGTCTCCAACGTATCTATAATTTATGAAGTATTCATGTTATTATATTACCTGTTTTGGATGTTTAATGGGCTTTACTATACACTTTTATATTATTTTTTGGGACTAACCTACCGGAGGCCCAACCCAGATTGCTGTTTTTGCCTATTTCAGTGTTTCACAGAAAAGGAATATCAAACGGAGTCCAAACGGAATGAAACCTTCGGGAGAGTTATTTTTGGAACGGAAGCAATCTAGCAGACTTGGAGTGGAAGTCAGGGAACCTTCGAGGTGGCCACAAGGCAGGGAGGCGCGCCCTACCCCCCTAGGCGCGCCCCCACCCTCGTGGGCCCCTCGTGGCTCCCCTGGCCGACTTCTTTCGCCTATATATGTCCATATACCCTAAAAACATCCGGGAGCACAATAGATTGGGAGTTCCGCCGCTGCAAGCCTCTATATCCACCAAAAACCAATCGGGGCCCTGTTCCGGCACCCTGCCGGAGGGGGGATCCCTCACCGACGGCCATCTTCATCATCCCGGTGCTCTCCATGACGAGGAGGGAGTAGTTCACCCTCGGGGCTGAGGGTATGTACCAATAGCTATGTGTTTGATCTCTCTCTCTCTCTCTCTCTCTCTCTCTCTCTCTCTCTCTCTCTCTCTCTATCGTGTTCTTGATTTGGCACGATCTTGATGTATCGCGAGCTTTGCTATTATAGTTGGATCTTATGATGTTTCTCCCCCTCTACTCTCTTGTAATGGATGAGTTTTCCCTTTGAAGTTATCTTGTCAGATTGAGTCTTTAAGGATTTGAGAACACTTGATGTATGTCTTGCATGTGCTTATCTGTGGTGACAATGGGACATCACGTGATCTACTTGATGTATGTTTTGGTGATCAACTTGCGGGTTCAGTGACCTTGTGAACTTATGCATAGGGGTTGGCACACGTTTTCGTCTTGACTCTCCGGTAGAAACTTTGGGGCACTCTTTGAAGTACTTTGTGTTGGTTGAATAGATGAATCTGAGATTGTGTGATGCATATCGTATAATCATGCCCACGGATACTTGAGGTGACATTGGAGTATCTAGGTGACATTAGGGTTTTGGTTGATTTGTATCTTAAGGTGTTATTCTAGTACGAACTCTATGATAGATCGAACGGAAAGAATAGCTTCATGTTATTTTACCACGGACTCTTGAATAGATCGATCAGAAAGGATAACTTTGAGGTGGTTTCGTACCCTACAATAATCTCTTCGTTTGTTCTCCGCTATTAGAGACTTTGGAGTGACTCTTTGTTGCATGTTGAGGGATAGTTATATGATCCAATTTTGTTGTTATTGTTGAAAGAACTTGCACTAGTGAAAGTATGAACCCTAGGCCTTGTTTCAACGCATTGCAATACCGTTTGTGCTCACTTTTATCGTTAGTTACCTTGCTGTTTTTATAATTTCAGATTACAAAAACCTATATCTACCATCCATATTGCACTTGTACCACCATATCTTCGCCGAACTAGTGCACCTATACAATTTGCCATTGTATTGGGTGTGTTGGGGACACAAGAGACTCTTTGTTATTTGGTTGTAGGGTTGTTTGAGAGAGACCATCTTCATCCTACGCCTCCCATGGATTGATAAACCTTAGGCCATCCACTTGAGGGAAATTTGCTACTGTCCTACAAACCTCTGCACTTGGAGGCCCAACAACGTCTACAAGAAGAAGGTTGCGTAGTAGACATCAAGCTCTTTTCTGGCGCCGTTGCCGGGGAGGTGAGTGCTTGAAGGTATATCTTTAGATCTTGCAATTGAATCTTTTTGTTTCTTGTTTTATCACTAGTTTAGTTTATAAAATAAAACTACAAAAAAATTGAATTGAGTTTGTCTCATACGCTTCATCTTTTTAATATCTTTCGTGAGAATGATGGCAAGGAAAATTGTGCTCAAGTACTAGAAGAAGAATTACATAGAATGCTTGGCATAAAATATGTGAATGATGAGCATGATTGCAATGTTGTTAGTATGAATTATTTGAATACCTATGATGCTAATGATATGCAAAGCCACAAGCGATGCTATGTTTGATGAAGATGATATTTTTTATCCCCCAAGTTTTGATGAGCAAATTTATTATGATGAAAGCATGCCTCCTATTTATGATGATTATTGTGATGATACGTATGCTATAAAGAATAAAGATAACCATGAAACTTGTCATCATGATGTTAATTTTCCATTGGATTATGCTTCACATGATATTTATTTTGTTGAGTTTGCTCCCACTACTATTGATGAGAATAAATTTGCTTATGTGGAGAGTAGTAAAATTTCTATGCTTGTAGATCATGAAAAGAATGCTTTATGTGATGGTTATATTGTTGAATTCATTCATGGTGCTACTGAAAATTATTATGAGGGAGGAACATATGCTTGTATGAATTGTAATAATATCAAGTTTCCTCTCTATGTGCTTAAAATCTTGAAGATTTGCTTGTTTTACCTTCCTATGCTAGTTGACTATTGTTCCCATAAGTTGTTTGCTCACAAAATCCCTATGCATAGTAAGTGGGTTAGACTTAAATGTGCTAGTCATACTCTTCATGATGCTCTCTTTATGTTTCAATTCTTATCTTTTATGTGAGCATCATTGAAATCATCATGCCTAGCTAGGGGCGTTAAACGATAGCGCTTGTTGGGAGGCAACCCAATTTTCCTTTTATTCTTTGCTTTTGCTCCTGTTTAGTAATAAGTAATTCATCTAGCCTCTGGTTAGATGTGGTTTCATGTTTTAATTAATGTTTGTGCCAAGTAGAACCTTTGGGAAGACTTGGGTGAAGTCTATGCGATCTTGCTGTAAAAAACAGAAACTTTTGCACTCACGAGATTAGCTGCCATTTTTTATTGGAGAGTGATTTTAGGTTGATTCTTTTTGAATATGATTAAGACAAATCCCTCAGGTCCACCAATTTATTCCAGAATTTTTGGAGTTACAGAAGTATTCGAATGATACAGATTACTATAGACTGTTCTGTTTTTGACAGATTCTGTTTTCTATGTGTTGTTGCTTATTTTGATGAATCTATGAGTAGTATCGGAGGGTATGAACCATAAAGAAGTTGGAATACAGTAGATGTTACACCAATATGAATTTACAATGAGTTCACAACAGTACCTAAGTGGTGATTTATTTTCTTATACTAACGGAGCTTACGAGTTATGTGTTGAGTTTTGTGTTGTGAAGTTTTCAAGTTCTGGGTGAAGTTTCGATGGACTACGGAATAAGGAGTGGCAAGAGCCTAAGATTGGGGATGACCAAGGCACCCCAAGGTAATATTCAAGGACAACCAAGAGCCTAAGCTTGGGGATGTTGGGGAACGTTGCAGAAAATTAAAATTTTTCCTACGGTTTCACCAAGATCCATCTATGAGTTCATCTAAGCAACGAGTCAAGGGAGTGAGTTTGCATCTACATACCACTTGTAGATCGAGTGCGGAAGCGTTCAAGGGGATGGTGATGATGGAGTCGTACTCGCCGTGATTCAGATCACCGATGACCAAGTGCTGAACGGACAGCACCTCCGTGTTCAACACATGTACGGTACGGGCGACGTCTCCTCCGTCTTGATCCAGCAAGGAGGAAGGAGAGGTTGAGGAAGACAGCTCCAACGGCAGCACGACGGCGTGGTGTTGTTGGTGCAGCAGTACTCCGACAGGGCTTCGCCAAGCACGTACGGAGGAGGAGAGGTGTTGGGGAGGGGAGGGGCTGCGCCTTGGCTTGTGTCTGCAGCCCTCCCCTCACCCCTCTATTTATAGGGGAAGGGGCAAGGGGGGCCGGCCCCTCTAGATGGGATCTAGAGGGGGGGCGGCGGCCAGGGAGGGGGGACTTGCCCCCAAAGCAAAGGGGGCGCCCCCTCTAGGGTCCCCCCCAACCCTAGGCGCATGGGCCCAAGGGGGGCGTGCCCAGCCCTCCAGGGGCTGGCTCCTGCCCCACGCAGCCCATGTGGCCCCCCGGGAGGGGTGGCCCCTCCCGGTGGACCCCCAGAGCCCTTTCGGTGGCCTCGGTACAATACCGATATGCCCCCAAAACTTTCCGGTGTCCGTTTGACAACTTCCCATATATAAATCTTTACCTCCGGACCCTTCCGGAACTCCTCGTGACGTCCAAGATCTCATCCGGGACTCCGAACAACATTCGGTATTCACATACAAGTCTTCCTAATAACCCTAGCGTCACCGAACCTTAAGTGTGTAGACCCTACGGGTTCGGGAGACACGCAGACATGACCGAGACGGCTCTCAGGTCAATAACCAACAGCGGGATCTGGATACCCATGTTGGCTCCCACATGCTCATCGATGATGTCATCGGATGAACCACGATGTCGAGGATTCAAGCAACCCCGTATACTATTCCCTTTGTCAATCGGTACGTTACATGCCCGAGACTCGATCGTCGCTATCCCAATACCTCGTTCAGTCTCGTTACCGGCAAGTCACTTTACTCGTACTGTAATGCATGATCCCGTGACCAAGCACTTGGTCACTTTGAGCTCATTATGATGATGCATTACCGAGTGGGCCCAGAGATACCTCTCCGTCATACGGAGTGACAAATCCCAGTCTCGATCCGTGTCAACCCAACAGACACTTTCGGAGATACCTGTAGTGTACCTTTATAGTCACCCAGTTACGTTGTGACGTTTGGTACACCCAAAGCACTCCTACGGTATCCGGGAGTTACACGATCTCATGGTCTAAGGAAGAGATACTTGACATTGAAAAAGCTCTAGCAAAACGAACTACACGATCTTGTGCTATGCTTAGGATTGGGTCTTGTCCATCACATCATTCTCCTAATGATGTGATCCCGTTGTCAATGACATCTAATGTCCATAGTCAGGAAACCATGACTATATGTTGACCAACGAGCTAGTCAACTAGAGGCTCACTAGGGACATGTTATGGTCTATGTATTCACACGTGTATTACGATTTCCGGATAATATAATTATAGCATGAATAAAAGACAATTATCATGAACAAGGAAATATAATAATAATGCTTTTATTATTTCCTCTAGGGCATACTTCCAACAGGGGATGCCCCGGATGGCATCCCCTCTTTCGTCTTCGTTCATCGGTAACTTTACTTGGAGCTATATTTTTATTCACCACATGATATGTGTTTTGCTTGGAGCGTCATTTTATTTTGTTAGTATCTACTTTATGTTATTTATAATAATGTTTTGCATCTATATTTTCAATAAAAATATCAAGGATAGCCTTTACCATGCTTATTTTGCAAGTATACATGTTGCTGTTTCAAAACAGAAAGTTTACCGATGTTGCAAAAATTCCCTAGAAAAGTTAGAGAATGATATAATATTGAAACTTTTTGCACATTGAGATCTGATAAATCTTCTAAAGTATAGTATTTTTCTTATAATTTCTGGAGTTAGGTAAGTATGATGAATCTTGCATTCTTTACAAAGTATGCTGTTTTGGCAGATTGCTGTTATGTTTGCATTGCTTGCATATGTTTGCTTGTTTAATGATTCTATTTGAGGATAGGAGTATTAAATATGCAGAGACATTTAGTATGCGATGTTGAATAATAATTTTTGTGATTTTTTACAGTAGAAAATTATAAGGTTTTTGCATTGGTTTATACTAACTTATCTCACGAGTTCTTGTTGAGTTTGGTGTGGATGAAGCTTTCGAGATTTAGGAAACCAAGATATAAAAGGAATTAAGGAGACACAAAAGCTCAAGCTTGGGGATGCCCAAGGAACCCCAAGATAATATTCCAAGAAGTCTTAAGCATCCAAGCTTGGGGATGCCCCGGTAGGCATCCCACCTTTCTTCTTCAACAATTATCGGTTAGTATCGGTTGAACCTAAGTTTCTGCTTCTTCACATGAGTTGTGCTATCCTTGCAATGCCATTTTATTTTGTTTTGCTTGCTGTTTGAATAAAATAACAAGATCTGAAATTCTTAAATGAGAGAGAGAGTCTTCACATAGCTACATAATTATTTAACTACTCATTGATCTTCACTTATATCTTTTTGGAGTAGTTTGTCATTTACTCGTGTGCTTCACTTATATCCTATGAGTAAATGGTTGAATGAGTTGAATGTCATAAATCTGAAATTATATATGTTTCATATGCCTACCCCATGGGGAGTAATGACTTCACATCTAAGAAGTAGAGGTGGTAAATTTGTTGAAGGTTAGCAAACATTGTATTGGTAACTTGAACAATCCATGAAAGAATATTGAAGGAAGAGAGATCTCACATATAGATATACTATCTTAAAAATCTTCTATGATTGTGAGCCCTCATTAATTATTTTCTAACTTGAGCAAATTAGTTGAAATTGGCCAAGGAAGACAACATAATGAGTTATGCTTGGGTATATTTGTATAGAAGTTATATTGTTATAGATCCTCCAACATGTGGTGCTTGCTATTTAGAATCCTTTGTTAGACAGAATATCTATACTAAGCGGGAATACTGCTTGTGCATCCAAATCCCTTGAACCAAGTTTCTTCCATGAGTGTCCATCATATCTACCTATTTGCGGTATTTACCTGCCGTTCCAAGTAAATTTGCATGTGCCAAACTCTAAACCTTCAAATAATAATCTGTTTTGTATGCCCGAATCGCTCATGTAGCGACTAGGGGCTGTGAGTATCTTCCATGCTAGGTGGGTTATTCTCACGATGAGTGGACTCCGCTCATCATTCACAAGAAAAATGGCTGGTAACTGGGATGCCCAGTCCCATGATCAAAAGATCAAAATCAAATCAAAAATAATTGCAAACAAAACTCCCCCAGGATTGTTGTTAGTTGGAGGCACCCGTTGTTTCGGGCAAGCCATGGATTGGTGATTGTTGGTGGAGGGGGAGTAAAAGCTTTATCATTCTGTTTGGGAACCGCCTATAATGTATGTAGTATGAAAGATATTGGGAACTCTTGGTTGTTATGTTGACAATGAAAGCATACCTCTCAAAATTATTTATCTCTATTTCAAAATCGAGCACTAGCACCTCTTCAAATCCCTGCTTCCCTCTGCGAAGGGCCTATCTTTTACTTTTATGCAAGAGTCAGTAGTATTCCTTCTCATTCCAATCTACTCTTTAGTTGGCAAGCATCATGTGATGGGGAAAGATCTAAGCATATATGGCCATTCAAATATATTTGATCATGAATTATTATTGTTGACAATTATCTATATGATAAGTAAGTTGGGAGGCGAAACATTAAGCCCCTATCTTTCTCTGTGTTCGATAGATGCTATTTGTTCTAAAAATATGCTTTGAGTGGTAGCAATCATGGAAGACTATATGATAGTTGAGTATGCGGGATTTGCTAAATCAAAGCTCTGACATAGACCCTTCCTGAAAATAAGATGAATTGCAATTGTTTGATGACTGAAAATGAAGTTTGCTAGTTTTCAAGAAAGTTTATGGTCTATGCTTTAACATGTGAATAGCTTGTTACTTGATCATGAAAAGTTCTATGAGATGAGCTACTGTTATGACATATAATTATGCTAGAAAAGGTGACTGAAATTATCGTTGATCAAACTTGTGCACCTGCTAGCATTCACACTTCATAAATTCTTTCTTTTATCATTTACCTACTCGAGGACGAGCAGGAATTAAGCTTGGGGATGCTGATACGTCTCCAACGTATCTATAATTTATGAAGTATTCATGCTATTATATTACCTATTTTGGATGTTTAATGGGCTTTACTATACACTTTTATATTATTTTTTGGGACTAACCTATTAACCGGAGGCCCAGCCTAGATTGCTGTTTTTGCCTATTTCAGTGTTTCATAGAAAAGGAATATCAAACGGAGTCCAAACGGAATGAAACCTTCGGGAGAGTTATTTTTGCAACGGAAGCAATCCAGGAGACTTGGAGTGCAAGTCAGGGAACCTTCGATGTGGCCATGAGGCAGGGAGGCGCGCCCTACCCCCTGGGCATGCCCCCCACCCTCGTGGGCCCCTCGTGGCTCCCCTGACCGACTTCTTTCGCCTATATATGTCCATATACCCTAAAAACATCCGGGAGCACAATAGATCGGGAGTTCCGCTGCCGCAAGCCTCTGTAGCCACCAAAAACCAATCGGGACCCTGTTCCGGCACCCTGCCGGAGGGGGGATTCCTTACCGGTGTCCATCTTCATCATCCCGGCGCTCTCCATGACGAGGATGGAGTAGTTCACCCTCGGGGCTGAGGGTATGTACCAGTAGCTATGTGTTTGATCTCTCTCTCTCGTGTTCTTGATTTGGCACGATCTTGATGTATCGCGAGCTTTGCTATTGTAGTTGGATCTTATGATGTTTCTCCCCCTCTACTCTCTTGTGATGGATTGAGTTTTCCCTTTGAAGTTATCTTGTCGGATTGAGTTTTTAAGGATTTGAGAACACTTGATGTATGTCTTGCATGTGCTTATCTATGTTGACAATGGGATATCACATGATCTACTTGATGTATGTTTTGCTGATCAACTTGCGGGTTCAGTGACCTTGTGAACTTATGCATAGGGGTTGGCACACGTTTTCGTCTTGACTCTCCGGTAGAAACTTTAGGGCACTCTTTGAAGTACTTTGTGTTGGTTGAATAGATGAATCTGAGATTGTGTGATGCATATCGTATAATCATGCCCACGGATACTTGAGGTGACACTGGAGTATCTAGGTGACATTAGGGTTTTGGTTGATTTGTATCTTAAGGTGTTATTCTAGTACGAACTCTATGATAGATCGAACGGAAAGAATAGTTTCATGTTATTTTACTATGGACTCTTGAATAGATCGATCAGAAAGGATAACTTTGAGGTGGTTTCGTACCCTACAATAATATCTTCGTTTGTTCTCCGCTATTAGTGACTTTGGAGTGACTCTTTGTTGCATGTTGAGGGATAGTTATATGATCCAATTATGTTATTATTGTTGAGAGAACTTGCACTAGTGAAAGTATGAACGCTAGGCCTTGTTTCAACGCATTGCAATACCATTTCTGCTCACTTTTATCGTTAGTTACCTTGCTGCTTTTATAATTTCAGATTACAAAAACCTATATCTACCATCCATATTGCACTTGTACCACCATCTCTTCGCCGAACTAGTGCACCTATACAATTTGCCATTGTATTGGGTGTGTTGGGGACACAAGAGACTCTTTGTTATTTGGTTGCAGGGTTGTTTGAGAGAGACCATCTTCATCCTACGCCTCCCACGGATTGATAAACCTTAGGTCATCCACTTGAGGGAAATTTGCTACTGTCCTACAAACCTCTGCACTTGGAGGTCCAACAACGTCTACAAGAAGAAGGTTGCGTAGTAGACATCAGAGGGACAAAAGGCAAGCATTAATAAGGCCAACTTTGCCAGTTTGGGTATCATATCTGCCCCTCCAAGGCATAACTCGATTGCCCACTTTAGTTACCGCATGAGCGAAGTCTCTAGCAAGAAGCTTCTCATGGGAGATAGGGAGGACAAGATATTTGAGAGGAAAGGAGCCCAAAGAATAGTTAAGAAAACGGGAGACCCACAGGGCCTCGGGTTTCGACACCCCTGTCACAATAAATTCGCTCTTAGCAAAGTTGATTTTAAGCCCCGATAGGGCTTCAAAATAGAGCACCAAAAACTTAAGGTGAGCGATACACTCATCTTTGAGTTCGACCATGATAATCATGTCATCTGCGTATTGAAGGTGAGCGATCCCCTCAGGAATGAGGTGAGAGCTAATTGGGGAAATGTGCCCGGCCGCAGCCGTCCTCGACAGGATATTGGATAAAGCATCCACGATGAAATTAAACAGAAGATGGGAAGCTGGGTCTCCTTGCCTGAGCCCCCTGCCGTTGTTGAAAACAATACTAACCCTGCCATTAACCGAGCATGCAGTGTGACCGCCCGTCACCAACTGCATAATCATGTGCACGTATGCCTCATCAAATACTTTTGCAAGCAGGACCCGCCACAATAAATTCCAACTTACTGAATCGCATGCCTTCTCAAAGTCAAGCTTAAGGATCACCGCCTTAGTGCCTCTCATATGGATATCATGAACAATTTCATGAAGACATAGGATCCCGTCCAGAATGAATCTCCCTTTGACAAAAGCTGATTGGAAAGGGGAGAGAACCCGATGAGCGACGGGGAGAGGCGCCTTTGGCACTGAATTTCGCAAAGTTGTTAATGAGAGCGATAGGTCTAAATTGAGAGATGATATACGCACCCTTGACTTTGGGAATGAGGGTGATGTCAGCGTAGTTTAACCGAGATATGTCAACCGTCGCCAAACAGAAACCTTGGATAACAGCGCAGATAAGACTACACAGCTGGGGCCAGAACTTCCTAAAGAAAGGGATGGAGAAGCCATCCGGGCCTGACGCCGAATTAGAGTTGGCCGTGCAAATGATCTCAAAGATCACCTCGTCAGAAAGGGGGGTGATCAAGGCTTCATTCTCCTCATAGGTAATCTTCTCATGAGCAGCCCAGAAAGAAGGGGTGACCGCAAACCCGGACTCAGGTTTGGACGAAAGGAGAGAGGAGAAAAAATCCACCACGTGGGACATGACAAGGTTCTGATTCGAGACCTTAGCATTATTGATCATCACGCTATCGATCACACAACGCCTACGCCTACCATTAGCGATAGCAAAGAAGTAAGCCGTGGGAGAATCGCCTTTCAACGTCCAATTCATAGTGCCCCTCCGGCGCCAGTAAATCTCAGCGTGATGATGCAATTGCATCAAGGCCTCTTCGAGGGAATATCTCGTCTACCACTCATGATCAGAAAGGCCTGGCCCATCGGCCGCAATGTCTAGGGAATTAATTTGCCTGATCAAGTGTGACTTATCCCTGCGCGCGTCAGCCGCCTGGTTGCGGGCCCAGCCACAGAGAAATTTACGAAGAGAGTAGGAGCAGTGGGGGCAATCATCCATTAGTCCAAAGGATCGTCTATCCATAGATAGGAGCGAGGTGATTTTAGTAGCAATCATGTCACAGAAGCCACCGATCATTAGAAGATAGGTCGTGTAAAAAAGATGAATCTGTACGTTAGGGTTTGGCGGAAACGGGGCGACGGCCTGCCGCCGCCGTCACCACGTACGCCCATCGTCGGCCAGGACGGCGATAATTCTGCACGAGGGAACCATCCCCGGGGTGGACATGTGGCGGCTCCGTCCGCCTCCGCGGCCTCGTCCGCCATTATGGCCCCGTCCGCCTGTGCGGC
This sequence comes from Triticum dicoccoides, assembly GCF_002162155.2. Classification (NCBI taxonomy): domain Eukaryota; kingdom Viridiplantae; phylum Streptophyta; class Magnoliopsida; order Poales; family Poaceae; genus Triticum; species Triticum dicoccoides. The sequence continues at coordinate 428,901,288 of NC_041381.1, forward strand.
CTCGTCTGTCATTGCGGCTCCGTCCGCCTGTGCTACCTCATTTGCCATTGCGGCTTCGTCCGCCAGGTCTGCAATTTTCAGGTGTTCACAGGAAACTGATGCGAACGGGAGATTGATCCCTCAATCAGATCGAGAATCTTTTTGTGGGCTGGGAAATTTGAGGACTGCTGCCTACTAGGCAAACATCAAGGTTGTTGATGCTGGCCATCGGAAACTGCAGGATGGTGAACCGCCAGACCGATGTACGCCACCGCAGAACATGCAACATCGGGCCTCATGGCACCCTTTGACGGCTACGCCGATGAGCACTGGGATGGTCCAGCCGGGGGCTCCTTTAGTGAACCTGAATATTGGTGGGGGTGAGATAGGGGCATCCGGTGAGGACGCTACCCACCCGAAGCCAGCAGTCGGGGGATCTACAAGCCACGCGGCGGTCAGCCCAGAGTCGCGTATAGTGATGGATGCCACACAAGAGACACTTGTGGAGACGGCACGCACAATTAATTGCTTGGTGTGGAATTGCCGGGGGATTGGAGGATCCCGTACAGTACGTGACCTGGTATCCCTGAACCAACTTCATCGACCTAGCTTTGTTTTCTTATGTGAGACTAGACAAACTAAGGAGAAGGTCAAGCACTTGTGCAACCGGTTGGGCCTAAGTGGGTTTGCTGGAGTTAGTAGTAAAGGTTACAGTGGAGGTCTGGCCCTCTTCTGGGATGAGCAGCTGATGGTTGAAATTAAGGAGGCTAATTCACGTTATATTGATGCACATGTACGAGCTTCTCCTACTGACCCTCCATGGAGGTTAACTTGTGTCTATGGTGAACCTAGGGTGGAGAATAGGCATCTGATGTGGGATAAACTCAGAGACTTGAAGGTTGCATCCGATATGCCTTGGGCAGTGGTGGGCGACTTTAACGAAGCATTGTGGCAATTTGAACATTTTTCCTTCACTAGCAGGCCAGAATCCCAGATGACAACATTTCGTGATGCTCTGGAGGATTGTGGACTCATTGATATGGGTTTCAGAGGGGTACCATTCACTTATGATTATAAGCGAGGGGGGCAGCGTAATGTCAAAGTGCGCCTGGATCGACTCGTGGCTGGTGATTCATGGCGTGATATGTTTGAAGATGCATCCGTTGAACATTTGGTTTCTTCATCTTCTGATCACTGCTTATTATTAGTTCGTTTATATGCTGAACAACCTGTACAGAACAAACGGAGGTGTCGACAGTATGAATTATTTTGGGAGCGTGCATCAGACTTGCCTGAGATCATTGAACAAGCTTGGAGTGCAGCGGGGAAGAAGGATGACCTTGAATCGATTCAGGGCTGCCTCGGCTCGGTCATGAAGTCTCTGCACGCATGGAGCAACAAACGCTTTGGTAATATCCTTCGAAAGCTTACATAATTGCGTGCTGAACTGAATCGTCTTCTTGGTAGTGGGGCAGACAAAGTTGACATACGTAAGGTCAATGATCAACTTAACGAACTTCTGTATAAAGAGGAGATGCTATGGCTTCAGAGATCTCGTATAACCTGGCTAAAGGAGGGTGATCAGAACACGCAGTTTTTCCATAAAAAAGCAATCTAGCGGGCTAAGAGAAATAAGATTACCAAGCTGAAAGATGTAAACGGCAGGTGGGTCACATCTACGAATGAACTTGAGGCCCTGGCCACGGGCTATTTCCAGGAGTTATTTACAAGGGACCCAACCTAAATCCGGAGGAGATTGTCAAGCTCTTTGAGAAAAAGGTGACACCAGAGATGAACGTGGAATTATGTCGTGAATTTTCAGAGAAGGAGATATCAGATGCACTGATTCAAATAGGTCCCTTGAAGGCACCGGGTGTTGATGGTTTTCCGGCAAAATTCTATCAGCGCAACTGGGGTATTCTGAAGGACAAAGTTGTTCCTGCGGTCCTGCAATTTTTTGCCAGTGGTCATATGCCATCAAATGTAAACCATACGGCCATTGTTCTAATACCTAAAGTGGATCAACCTAACACACTGAAAGAATTTTGGCTAATCAGTCTCTGTACTGTCCTATATAAGGTGATTGCCAAGTTTCTTGCAAATAGGCTAAGACCACTGCTAGGAGATATAATTTCTGCAAATCAAAGTGCGTTTATGCCCGGTAGATTGATCACAGACAATGCACTGGTGGCATTTGAGTGTTTTCATTTCATTGAGCAGAATAGTAACCCCGGGAAGAATTTTTGTGCCTACAAGATTGATTTGTCGAAGGCCTACGACCATGTGGTTTGGGACTTTTTGGAGAAGGCGATGAAAGACTTAGGTTTCACTCATCGATGGATTGGCTGGATCATGTCATGTGTATCCTTGGTGAGCTACTCAGTCAAATTAAATGGAACCTTGCTGGATTCGTTTACACCAACCCGTGGTCTTCGACAAGGCGACCCCCTTTCGCCATTTCTCTTTCTGTTTGCAGCGGATGGGCTGTCGGCATTGCTGCAAAAGGAAATTAATGATGGCACCATTTCCCCCCTAAAGGTGTGTCGTGGTGCCCATGGTATTTCTCACATGTTATTCGCTGATGACAGACTTCTCTTTTTTAAAGCAAATGCAGAATAAGCTAGTAGAATGCAGGAAGTCATCACCTCATATGCCCAAGGTACAGGGCAACTTGTAAACTTTGATAAGTGCTCTCTCATGTTTGGGAAATCTTGTTCTGCCGAGATATAAGAGGAGGTTAAATCTGTCCTTCAAGTGTCACAAGTGGAATTTGAGCCCAAGTACCTTGGCCTTCCGACTCCGGAAGGAAGAATGCACCGGGGTAAATTCCAAGGGATGCAGGCTAAAATGCTCAAGAGACTTGTGTTGTGGGGTGAATCTTCACAGGGGGGAAAGGAGGTGCTCGTCAAGGCAGTTGCCCAAGCGCTGCCCACATATCTTGTGGGTGTCTTTAAGCTACCGGTTGGGCTATGTGAGGAGTTGACAAAGATTATACGAAACTTTTGGTGGGGAGCGGCACAAGGATAGCGGCGTACCCATTGGGTGTCATGGGACACTATGCTTAGGACTAAATCACATGGTGGCATGGGATTCCGTGACATGAAACTGTTTAATCAAGCACTGCCAGCTAAGCAGGCTTGGAGGCTGATTGTTAATCCTCAAAGCTTACGTGCACAGGTGCTCAAGGCGAAGTACTACCCGAACAGGTTCTTGGTGGATATAGTATTCACTGGCAATGCATCCTCGACGTGGAAAGCTATCGAATACGGGTTGGAGCTTCTTAAGAAAGGGATTATTTGGCGCATCGGCAATGGCTCTCAAGTCCATATATGGCATGACCCTTGGATCCCTCGTGATCATTCCTGGCGACCAATGACTCCGAAGAGACGTTGTCGTCTTAAATGGGTCTCTAGTCTTCTCAATCTGGATGGCACATGGAACAATACCTTGCTGCAGCAACATTTCTATCAGCCGGATATTGATAGTATCATGCAGATCAGGACTTCGAGTAGACTCGAAGCTGACTTCCTTGCGTGGCACCCGGACAAGCACGGATGCTTCTCAGTACGCAGTGCCTACTATCTGGGACTGCAGGAATACATGGAGGCGCAGGACATTGGTGCATCGAGTACGCGATCCCTGATGGGCGGCGGTCGGCGTGGAACCTTATTTGGAAGAATGGGGCGCCAGCTAAAGTACATGTGTTCGCATGGACTGCAGCCTAGGAGGCCCTTGCAATGCAAGCTAGTAAGACCCATAGATACATGGAGGAGGATCCTACGTGCTTGCTTTGTGGCCATGCTGTGGAGGATGTGCACCACGCCCTCGTCCAGTGTCCCCATGCATCTGCGCTCTGGGCAGCCATGCGAGAAGACTGGGACTTGCCGACCACTGCCGAGCTACATAATGTCGAACCCGAGTGGATACTCCGCCTGCTTGAAAAACTGTCGGATGTTCAGACGTTGGCTTCCTTGATGATCATGTGGAGGATTTGGTATGCAAGGAATGAATTTACACATAACAAACCGCCGGTCCCGATCCAGGCCTCGCGCAGATTCCTCACGAGCTACATTACGTCCTTACTCACAATACAACAACATCCGTTGATAGACCTCACCAAGGGAAAGCAGGTGGTTGCTCTATCAGGAAGCATGCAAAAATACACACATACAATAACAACCACGCCACGCCGGGAGTCGCCTGATGCATATCATGCTAAACTGAATGTCGATGGTGCTTTTGTGAAAGAAAATGGTACGGCTGGGGCTGGGATGATCTTGCGGGATCACGAAGGTGATGTTATCTTCGCCGTGACACGGACGCTATTTAATTGTGGTGACCCCTTAGAAGCTGAGATGGCGGCTATGGAGGAAGGATTACAGCTTTCTCTACACTGGACAAACCTGCCGCTGGTTGTGGAAATGGATTGTGCCGAGCTACTGAAGTTGGTTCAATCCAAAGATGGCGATCGATCGAGGTATGCATATTAGGTTAATGAGATCAGATGAATTCTGGCTCAAGAAAGGAACATTAATCTAGCTAAGATTAGTAGGCACGCGAATGTGGCGAGTCACACCCTTGCTTGTATGGGTCGATCGCAACATCGCACATCATGTTGGCTCTGAAACTCCCCTATGGAGATAGCTAGCATTGTTGATTCTGAATGTAATCATCATGACTGATTAATGAAATTCTTTTCCCGCAAAAAGAAGAAGCCATCAATCATTAGCCAGGAAGCGTCAAACTGGAAGCGAGAAGGAGCGATTTGAGATTAAAGCCTAGCATCAAGGACGAGGGGTGCGTGGTCTGATCCAAAAATGGATTTAGCTTTCAGCATCGCACGAGGGAATAGAGCATCCCAGCCAGAACACACAAAAACATGGTCAAGAACCGAACGAATAGGAGAAGCCTGATGATTTGTCCAAGTAAAGCAAACTCCCACCCTAGGGATTTCACGAAGAGCGCAATCGCGGATGTAACCATTGAAAGTGTCAGCAAGGGGCCATGAGAAATTGTTGTTGTTGTTGTCCGTCGGCGAACGAAGAAGGTTAAAGTCACCACCCACCAAGATGGGAATGGTACACGATCAATCTTAATCGCGATTTCGTCAAGGAACAACGGAGAGAGGGAGTGATCAGCAGGCCCGTATACTACCATGACCTCCCAAAGAACATTCAGTTGGCAGTGAAGCACAACAATACTTCCCCAAAACACACCGTGATCAAAAGCCACAAAGTCAAAAACGTCATGCTTAGTCCCAATAAGGATCCCGCTAGAGTGACCAGAGGAAGGAAGGAAGTTCCAATCAAACCTATTGACACTTGCAACCACAGAGAGCTCGTTAGGAGAGAACGAACCTTTAAACATTTCTATTAACCCTATAATATCAATGCTGTCGCCTCTAACCACATCTCTCAACTGGTCTCTGCGCCCCCTAGCGCCGAAACTCCTAATATTCCAGAATAAGGCCCTCATTTAATAGATAAATTTTTAATACGAAGACTAGACCTGCACGGGGCAACGTAGGATTTGGCACACTTAGCAGTTCCCTGTTTGACCGGAGTCGGAGGATCCTAGCCCCTACCAGCATCTCCCGCGGTCCCTCCGGCCACAACTGGAGGGTTACTACACGAAGCCGCCGTCTCTTTGGCTTTAGCAATGGCGGCATGTGCCACCTCATTGGCCCCCACAAGAGCGAGAATAGAAGAGGGGGAGCCAAAACCAGAGTCAAAGGTGATACCCACATCCGAGAGCACATGGATCAAGTGGTCGTCCGAACACGAAGGAAGAACCAACCGAACAGGAGAAAAGACCGAAGAGCAAGGGGAGAGGGAGAGGGGTACCTGTAGGGGGGAGATCCTTTGTTGTTGCACGACGCGCCGCCCAATCAGCCACCCGCTCACCGTTGTTCTGTACCTGACCGCTCTTGGGGGCAGTGGAGGTCGGGGATCAGATGGGCGTGGAGCGAGCCACCGGGGAAGGCGCCGCCGCTGCAGAAGTCGAGCCAGACGCAGCACCCAGATCATCCTCCAGCCGACGGCAAAGGCCGGCCACCGACTACTTGGAGCCCGCCGAGGCCCTGCTTCACGCGGAGAATTTCTTGACAGACGATTTCTTCTTGCTAGCACGAACAGTCGGGATCCGGGAAGGCGAAGCAAAGAGATCCTTGATGGCGGAGAGTGAAAGCACAAGTGCTCCCTGGGTGATTTTGGTAATCAATGACAACATATTTCCTGTTGGACTAATATTTTTATCAAGTATATTTTAGATGAGTTCAACAATGGCGTGGCAAGGACAAGAGAATGTGTAAACCCCTTCAAAATGCTAAAGACAAAGATTGGCGAAGGCTCAAGACCCTTCATTTTCATTTTAGTGATCCAAGATCACATTGAGTCCATAGGAAAGTCAATACTATTAAAAGGGGATGAGGTGTTGCTTAATGGTCTACTTCCTCAAAGTGCTTAGAGATATTGCTCCAAAACCCTCAGCCACTTTCTTATTTCCACATATGTCCAAAACCTAAAGTCAAACTCGGACCCACCGATTTGATCTATCCGGCGCCGCCGAGTTCATTTGACATAGCCACTGCCAGAAACCCTAGACAATTCGGTCTCACTGATACGGATCTCGGTCTCACCGAGATGGCCTTGCAAACTCTCTGTTGCCTATTGCAATTATTTTGGTCTCACCGAAATGTGCAATCGGTCCCACCGTGTTTGCCTGACCAACTCTCTGTTTGATCATTGCTGAAATCGGCCTCACCGAGTTCAGGCAGTCAGTCTCACCAAGATGAGGTTTTGCCCTAGCCCTAGCACATCGGTCCCACCGAGTTGATCATGTCGGTCCCACAAAGTCGATCATGTTGGTACCACCGAGATTTGTAAAGTTCACATTTTGAACTGAATCGGTCTGACCGAGTTCTTATATTCGGTCTGACCGAGTTGGGCCAAATGTGTGTAACGTTTGGATTTTGTGTGGAGGCTATATATACCCCTCCACCCCCTTCTCCATTTGCGGGAGAGCCACCAGAACGTGCCTATACACCTCGACTACCCATTTTCCGAGAGAGAACCACCTAATCATGTGTTGAGACCAAGACATTCCAATCCAACTACAAGATCTTGATCTCTAGCCTTCCCCAAGTTGCTTTCCACTCAAATCTTCTTTTCACCATAGCCAAATCTGTGTGAGAGAGTTGAGTGTTGGAGAGACTATCATTTGAAGCACAAGAGCAAGGAGTTCATCATCAACACACCATCTATTACCTTCTGGAGAGTGGTGTCTCCTACATTGGTTAGGTGTCACTTGGAGGCTCCGACAAGATTGTGGAGTTGAACCAAGGAGTTTGTAAGGGCAAGAGATCGCCTACTTCATGAAGATCTACCCAAGTGAAGCAAGTCTTTCATGGGCGATGGCCGTGGGGGATAGACAAGGTTGCTTCTTCGTGGACCCTTTGTGGGTGGAGCCCTCCATGGACTCGCGCAACCGTTATCCTTCATGGGTTGAAGTCTCCACCAACGTGGATGTACGATAGCACCACCTATCGGAATCACGTCAAAAATCTCTGTGTCTTTATTGCATTTGCACACTCCAATCCCATGCCTTTACTTTCTTGCAACTAAAACACTTTACTCTTTCTGCTACCTATACTCTTGCCATGCTTGCTTGAAGTGTATTGGGAATGCTTAAAATTGTGTTAATCTTCAACCTCAACTTAAAAAACATAAAAACTGCTACTTTTGCTTGTTGAGGGTCTAATCACTCCCTGTAGACACCTCTTCTCGATCCTTTCAATTGGTATCAGAGCCTTGGTATCCATTGCTTTGGTTTAATCATCATTGGAGGAAGATGGATGTGTCTATGATTGGGAGTATTAGACGTAGAGTGTCTATGCTTGACGGAGAGTTCTATAATGCCTGGAAAAATGAGATGCTTGAGATTTTCAATGATTATAATTAGAACAAGTATATTACTAGTCCTTGTGCGCCTTCTATTGATCCATTGCATCCTACCCCTGATGAGTATCTTGACATGACCCACAATCTTAGAGCTATTAATCTTATCATAAGAGGATTGCCTAGAAATTTGCTTGTATGCTTGCCTACATTTGAATGTGCTTATACTATATGGAGATATCTTGAGGAACGCTTTCCAAACTACTCTTTGAAAAATCTAGATGAGATTCTTCAAAAGTCCATAGCTTTCATAAGATGAAACCTAGTGATCCTAAATTTAATGATTGTCTATTTGAGCTTCGTGATCTCATGCGTGCCAAAGGAGATGTTGGAGTCATTAGTAGCATCATTTCTCAAGTCATAAACACACACCATATAGAACACTTTTGTGCACTTGACGATTGTTTCTTCGGCCATCCAAATAATGTCATCCCATGAATATGCAGGAGCCCATATGCTAGCGAGTCATCTTCTGGAAATGGAAAAAATCGAGGAGATCGATGACATTCCTCCATTGTTGGAAAAATATTCACTAGCGTGCATGTCGTCAGCAATTTGACAGAACATCCCATTCGGTCATGGGAAGCGTCGGCGGAACACGTACAACATGTAAGGTACAACCCGCCACAAAGCAAAATGGCCCACGATCTAGCTAGGATCATGAGCGCTTTCTCTTCGCTCGGTTGACATTGTCCATTCAACAACCATCAATATCACCTCGTCTTCTTTGCCGTTCATGATTTTATTCACTGAGTCGGAGCTTGAATCAAGACGACGAATCATCAAAAAACATTAACTTCGCCATCGGAACCATCTATACATGATGCGAATTCTATCTCATTTGGACAAATCTATGATCCGCTAACTAAATCTAAGAGAAAATATCGAGAAAATTTACCTCCGAGCAAGTTGTCGAGGTCGCACGGCGTAAGGTGTGACATAGTGGGAATATGGCATGGGCCTACGGCGAAGCACGGGTGGTCCAAGAACGGGCCAACGAAGGCGACATGGTGAAAAGCGCGGCTGCCTGGGTGTTGGAGGTGACTGGAATTGAAGGGGCATGTAGCTGTGGGTGGTGAGGAAAGTGAGCATGCGTCTTGAAATGTTCGTGATGCCAGTATTTTGGCGGATAGATGGCACGCCATATCGCCTCATCCAACCTTCAAATATAAAGTCTCGCGGTCTTGATATGAAGCGCCTTCAAAAATTAAGGAGATGGAGGACGGAGTGACGACTGTTAGAGCGACATTTTACCAAAAAAACATCATATTGACGGTTATGGCGACCCGGAGGATTATATGGGCGACTCTAATAGGATTGCTCTTACAAAACTTTTATTTGTTTATGAATGCACGGTCATTCTCCTCACTTCCGTCTAAACTTTGTTGTGAACTCGCGCGAAATTTCTTCATTATCATGCCTGACCCATGAAATCGCACCGAAATGTCCCTCTTTCTAGGCCACCGCGACAGCTCTAACGTTTGACTTCATGGAAGGACCTGCTCGCCAGTACAGTTGCGCCACCGCCAGATGTGAGCACCCTACTCGTCCGTCCGCCCGTCCAGCAGAGCGGATGGATGGATAGGAAGCCGGTGCCCCTGGTTTTCCTTGTCCGCAAGTGCGGCATTGAAAGCATTGAATCTGTCAACCGTGCAGGACGGACACAATTGAAACCGGGTACAAGTGTCGATCCTTCAACAGCACCGGGCTCGGGTTGCATCTATGTTGTTTCTCTTGGATGTACTTTGCTGGCCGTTATTTTTCTTTATTTAATAACATTAATCATGTATATATACTGTAACGCTCCATGGCGGCTTTTTCTAATAGGAGCATATCGGTAGAATAAACGACAATACTACTGAAGGTGGCTCCTCCTCGGCAAAATTGACTATGAACGAAAACAATTCACAAAGTGAATTGATTAAAAAAAATTCGCTCAACTAACCCTTTTGTGTGGCGCTAGACACGAAGATGCCACATCCTATGATACAACATCCAGCTCGCAGGCGTTGCACGTCTGGCCAGCTTGGCACCCCCGGGCCCGCATCGAGCAGTGCAACGCCTGCGAGCTAGACATCACACATGTAATGTGTAGCGCCTAGCCCATAGGCGCTGCACTGTGACTTAGAGGCAGTCACGCGCTAGCCTTCCCTTCAGTTGTCCACATGTGCAACGCCAAGCGTTCAGGCGCCACACCATACAGTGCAACGCCTTTGAGCTAAGCGTTGCATGGTATGGTGTGGCGCCTTAGAGCTAGGCGTCACACATGTGGACAAGCTATCCAGAGGGCAACAGAAGGTTACAACCAATTGTGAGCCAAAAAATTCGCCAAGTCATTATGTGTCCCCTTACGTTGAGGCGTTGCACTGTGAGGTGCGGCGCCTTGGAGCTAGGCGTCACACATGTGTCAACATGCAGAAGGTAAATATCACCTGCATATTTGCATTCCAGAGTTTTGCAGCATACATCTTATGACCCTGACGCTGACAACTGAGGACATTCGATAACTGCCTCAAACTTTGGCCCTGATGCTGCAACATGTACAAGTGAATGAGATATCGAACATAGTAACACATGAAACATGGACAACTAAAAGAGATGTTTACCTTAACTCGAAGTGCACCTTCCCCATCGCTTTTTCCAACCGGGGCTGTCTCTAGAATAGTCTGGCTCTCATGAGCTGTTTTTTTTATCTGGTACGCTATAAACGGAAACGACATAAACGTGTTAGGCAAGCAAAGATGTGAATACAAATATGTGCATAGGGCAAACGGGAAAGCACAAAGGGGAAGTCTTTACCAGAATCATCACTAGAGCTGAAGAGATTCGGGTGCCTTCCCTGACAAGTTTGGTGTACTGGTGCTAGGTTAGCTCATCAAAGACGGTGGGATATTCCAAAATCTCCTCATTACACGCCAGCTTGCATATCTCCACACGGGTACTTGCAAGAAACCATGTGAGGTAGTTGTTGAACGCGATCGGGAAGTGCTCACGAAGCTTGGACCGGTTTCCAGCCTTAGCTTGCTCCACACTAAGCGCGAACTGTATGACATACTTTCTGTGATGCTTGTCCCAGTCCTTGATCTTCCGCTGCTTTCTTCTATCCAACATGCATGTTAGAAAACATAATATTAACACCATTGAAACCGTCGAGATTAAGTGCACAAGGTTCATTCTCTCTTACCCATGTAGCAACTTGTCCGTGTCCGCCCACTCCAGCGGGTGAGGCTGGAACAAACCAAACTGGCTGTACACCTGATCTGGCATTTGAAGCTCAACTGCCCAGTTGCATATGAGTGGGCATTGCATATGCCAAAGATCCCAATCCCTAAGGCACATCGAATTCAACACGAAATCTCCAGGGTTACCTGATCTATCCCCGGCGCCAGACGGCTCCCATTCCACCTGCAACATAGCATACAACAAGGCAACATTGATGTCGAGTTACGATAAAAGCATGAGAATGACTAGTGCAATGTCAAGTCACCCGCTTAGCCGTAATCGTGTCCAACTCGCTCGTGTACTGCTTGTACATGAGCGAGGGATCATCCGTCGTCTCATTTAGCACATCCCACTTGTAAGCCCAAGTAGGGAGCCATAGTGGGTTGGCTTTGTCGTCCCACGGCTCGTACTTCACCTACTTTGGCCGTCCAACGGGCAAGCGCTCCCAGCTCCATACAGAAAGTACGAGCATACAACCACCAATACATCCGTCCTTTGAGATCCTACGAGATGCGTCATCCAACTGCACATACAAGAAAAGATGGTTGACTTAACAGGAAGATCACATTAATAATGAAGTGCAAACAAACAACTCTGTACCTGTCTATATAAGTAAGCCAGTGCCGCCGAACCACAACTCCATTTGCTATCAAAGACGACCAACGCCTTCAACCACATCCATGGAGCATTCTTGCCTGTGCTATAGCAAATAGAGTCCTGGAGATAACGTACCACATGTAGACACGAGCGTATGTCTGGATCACTTCATTGATAGCATCCTCATGGCAATGCCCTAAGTGGAATGCATTCCAGGTGAAAGGAGCACCGGCTGCAACTCTTTCCCTCTTCTTGCCTCCTTGTGGTTTCAGAGGCTCTTGAGGAGACATACCTATAAGGGCCTCCATCTGCTGGCGCCACCCATCAGAATCAGTGCTCATATAGAGAGGATTCCCCTTGATAGGAAGACCGACTATAATAGCGATATCCTGGAGCGTCACGGTAATCTCCCCGGTCTGAAGATGGAAACTGTGTGTCTCCGTCCTCCACCGATCAACAAGCGCGGTGATTGCTGCATCATTTAGGTTCAGCATCGACCGGGTGACCAGCCGAATGAAAGGGAGGAGTCTCCCTTATGTACGGTGTGTACCGTTCATCATAACGCATCCCCGTGACCCTATGAGACCAAATCTTCAGAGGTTGAAGCTCCTATAAACAAGCAAATCAGATGATTACATATGGGCATGTGCATTTGAAATAAACACAAAATTCATAATACCGACCACTTTCATTATTACCCGCTGCTTCATCGACATAAAGTAGGCACGGTGTTCAGTGTCATAATAGTCACCGAGAAGCCAAACCATCCTACAAATTTCAAACAATAAACATATGTTAGCTAACTACCATACACCCTAATCAAAGCATGCCAACAATCGGTACAAACTAAAAGTAAAATTGAATAATAATGTAATAGCTACAACCAAAGCATGCCAACAATCATCACAAAAAACATATGTATCCAAAAAAATATAGGGTTCTATAATGGTTTCATCTAAAAAACATCTCAAAATGTAGGGTTCCGAATATAAAGCATTCTTGTCAATACAAATCTAGGATTTCATATAACTCATCTAAAAAACATCAACACAAACATCTAGACATGTATAGGGTTTATCTCAACAATCTAGGTTTTTAACATGGAAGCATATATTTTCAATACAAATCAACTAAACTAGGGTTACAAAATGATTACAAATCATCTACAAATCCTAAATCCCACAAATCTATTTAAAATTATACATGCAAGTTTCTAATCCAATCAAACAAGGGTTCCACAATTTTTCAAAATAAGTAACATTTTCTGGATAGAAAGAAGGGGATCGGAGGAGAGTACCTTCTAGGATGGATTGGTGAAGAAATCCATGGACCAAATCGTCATATCTGAAGATAAGATAGTTATTGAAAGAGTTCTCTAGTCACTATCACCAAGCTACTAGAACTTCGTGATGAACTATAATGTGCAAGAGATAACGAAAAAGATTCCCGAGCTCTTCGCGATGCTAAAATCGGCGAAGGTAGAAATCAAGAAAGAGCATCAAGTGTTGATGGTTAACAAGACCACTAGTTTCAAGAAAAAGGGCAAAGGAAAGAAAGGGAACTTCAAGAAGAATGGCAAGCAAGTTGTCACTCCTGTGAAGAAGCCCAAAGCTGGACCTAAGCCTGAAACTGAGTGCTTCTACTGCAAAGGAAATGGTCCCTAGAAGCGGAACTACCCCAAATATTTGGCGGATAAGAAGGATGGCAAAGTGAACAAAGGTATATTTGATATACATGTTATTGATGTGTACCTTACTAGTGCTCGCAGTAGCCCCTGGGTATTTGATACATGTTCGGTTGCTAAGATTAGTAACTCAAAACAGGAGTTGCAGAATAAATGGAGACTAGTTGAGGGTGAAGTGACGATGTGTGTTGGAAGTGGTTCCAAGATTGATATGATCATCCTCGCACACTCCCTATACTTTCGGGATTAGTGTTGAACCTAAATAAATGTTATTTGGTGTTTGAGTTGAGCATGAACAAGATAGGATCGTGTTTATTGCAATACAGTTATTCATTTAAAGACAGATAATAATTGTTATTTTGTTAACATGAATAAAACCTTCTGTGGTCATACACCCAATGTTAATGGTTTATGAATCTCGGTCGTGGTGATACATATATTCATAATATTGATGCCAAAAGATGCAAAGTTGATGATGATAGTGCAACATATTTGTGGCACTGCCGTTTAGGTCATATTGGTGTAAAGCGCATGAAGAAACTCTATGCTGATGGGCTTTTGGAATCACTTGATTATGAATCATTTCCATATACAACTGGATATATGTGCCTAGATCTTTCCTCACCACATGATGCTTTCCAAAAGAGAACAATAAAAAGGAATAAAGAGAAAAACTTTGACTCTTGCATGGAAGTAAATACATAAAAGTAAAAGATAGGCCCTTCGCAGAGAGAAGCAAAGGTTGCCATGCGCTTTTTGGTTGTATGCTCAATCCCTTAGTGCAAAATAACATCACATTATATTGCCCCTTGTGATAGCAACCTTTATTATGTAGTCTATCACTTTTATTCTTTGCCAGCACAAGTTCGTACAACACTCAATTTTCTCTTACACTAAATGATCTAACACATCTAGAAGCAATTTTTATTGCATTATTGCACCGATGACAACTTATTTGAAGGATCTCACTCAATCCTTAGGTAGGTATGGTGGACTCTTGAAAATAAGATTTGGGTTTACGGGTTTTTGGATGCACAAGTAGTATCTCTACTTGGTGTGGAATTGTTGGCTAGTACAGATAGGGAGCAAGCACCACATGTTGAAGGATCTATGACAATATAACTTCTATGTGAATATGAACAACCATAAATCATTATGTTGTCTTCCTTGTCCAATGTCAACAATTTTGGCATATAATATTTTGATGGGGGCTCACAATCACAAAAGATTTCCAAGATAGTGTATTTGCATGTGAATCTTCTCTTCCCTTATTAATTCTTTCATGAATTGCATCATTGACCATTGCTATGTTTGTCAATCTCCAATAAAAGTTTCTACTTATACTTTTCCTTATGTGGTGTCATTACTTACCATAAGATTAGCATATGATCTTTTTCATTTATTTCCTTTCTTTTTATTGAAACATGAAAGTAAAGAAAGCAAAACTCAAACTAAACTTTGCTATATATCTCGCATACAATTACAAGGATAGATCACTAAGTAAACTTTCAAAAGAAAGGATTGAACTAAACTTTTATTCGTCTAAAGCAAAAGATAACTATGGATCGAACTAAGGTAAATAAAGGCAAAAGATAGTGGAGGTGATACGATACCAGGGCACCTCCCCCAAGCTTGGCACAAGACAAGGGAGTGCCCATACCCGATACTCAATTTTCTTTGGGTGATGAAGAAGGAGGTGGTGGTGATGAAGTAGTGGCGATCTTGTCCTTTGGTTTCCATGGAAGAGGCTCGCCATCATAAGAGGAGGAGTGAGTCTCTTGGGTCCTGCAACTGGCAGCCAAACTCATACCTTTAAACCTTGCCTCATATTCAAAGACTTGGTTTTGAAGGTCATAGATCTGGATCTGGAGGAAGTTGATTTGCTCATTGAAGGAGATGACAATGTCCTTCATGGACTTGCCATCCACCTTGAGATCGCGGGTGTAGTGCGTGATCATGAGGTGATTGGCATTGAGTCCATGTTCCACCACCCCCTTGCATCAGAAGACTTCCTGCTCCATGGCCTAGCCTCCATGGATCCAGTACCCTTGGGATCTTGCACATCGCGGATGTGGAGCACCCCCTCACGCATCTGGATAGCTTGAGGGTGATGCATCACCTCCCGCAAATATGGGTTGATGACGTTCTCAAAGAACTTGTCCTTGGAGGAGCTTTAAGCGTCCATCATGGATTAGATCTGTCAGAAAACAAAAAGGAAAAGAAAATAGAAGATTTCTCCATGATACGGTGGTCAATGGGTTCGGGGGGTATATAAAGATTTTTTTATCTTGGGAAACAACCATACAGAAGAAAAATGGAGTCCGGAAGGTACCCGAGGTGGGCACAACCCACCTGGGCGCGCCTGGCAAGCCAGGCACGCCTTGGTGTCTTGTGCCCACCAGGGGTGCCTTCCTGGTTGTTTCTCATTTTCCTAATTTTTTTTATATTCCAAAACGGGCAGAAAATATTTTTGCAGATTTTTTGGAGTTCGTTTACTTACCGTATCACGTACCTCCTCTTTTTCACAATTCTGGAGTGTTCCGGAAGGTTTCTTTTATGTGTTCTTTCAACATTAATGGGCATACTTGAGATATAATGTTTTACTCGTTGCCCATTAACAACCTTCGTGTTAGTACCTTCAACATTATTTATTTTGATAGCTCCAGATTGATAAACCTCCTCGATAGCATATGGTCCTTCCCAATTGGAGAGGAGTTTTCCTCCAAAGAATCTGAAATGAGAGTTGTACAAAAGAACATATTCTCCAACCTTGAACTCACGCTTTTGGATTCTTTAATCATGCCATCTTTTAACTTTTACTTTAAATAACCTGGCATTTTCATAAGCTTGGGTTCTCCATTCATCTAATGAGCTAATAAATAACCTCTTCTCACCAACAAGTTTGAAATCATAGTTGAGTTCTTTAATTTCCCAATATGCTTTATGTTCTAACTCAAGAGGCAAATGATAGGCTTTTCCATAAACCATTTTATAGGGAGACATACCCATAGGATTTTTATATATTGTTCTATAAGCCCAAAGTGCATCATCTAATTTCTTATACCAATTCTTCCGAGGCCTATTGACAGTCTTTTGTAAGATTATTTTTATTTCTCTATTGCTAAGTTCAACTTGACCACTGGACTGAGGATGATAGGGTGATGCAATTCTATGGTTAACATCATACTTGGCAAGCATTTTACGGAAAGCACCATGAATAAAGTGTGAACCACCGTCAGTCATCAAATATCTAGGGACTCCGAACCTTGGGAAAATTACTTCCTTAAGCATCTTAACAGAGGTTTTGTGATCAACACTACTAGTTGGAATAACTTCTACCCACTTAGTAACATAATCAACAACAACCAAAATATGAGTATACCCATTAGAGGAAGGAAAAGGTCCCATGAAATCAAATCACCAAACATCAAATGGTTCAACAGCAAGTGAATAATTCATAGGCATTTCTTGACGCTTACCAATATTACCTATTCTTTGACATTCATCACAAGATAAAACAAACTTATGGACATCCTTGAAGAGAGCAGGCCAATAAAACCCAGATTGCAATACCTTGTGAGCAGTTTTGTCTCCCGCATGATGTCTTCCATAAGCTTTGGAGTGACATTTCCGTAGGATTTGTCCCCGTTCATGCTCATGTACACAACGTCTGATAATACCATCTACTCCTCCTTTATAAAGATGTGGGTCATCTCAAAAGTAATGTCTTAAATCATAGAAGATTTTTTTCTTTTGTTGGTATGTAAAGCTAGGAGGGATGTATTGAGCAACAATATAATTAGCATAGTTAGCATACCAAGGTGTACTATTAGAAACATTTATTGCAGCTAATTGCCTAACAGGAAAACTATCATTAATAGGTTGTGGGTCATCAAAAATATTTTCAAGCCTAGACAAGTTATCACCAACGGGGTTCTCCGCTCCTTTTCTATCAGTGATATGTAAATCAAATTCTTGTAGCAAAAGAACCCATCGAATAAGCCTAGGTTTGGCATCTTTCTTCTCCATAAGATATCTTATAGCAGCATGATTGGTGTGAACAATTACTTTTGAATCTACAATGTAGGATCTAAGTTTATCACAAGCAAACACAGCTGCTATTTTTTTTCCAGTAGTAGCATGATTTCGTTGAGCACTGTCTAGAATTTTACTAGCATAGTGAATAACATTTAGTTTCTTATCAACTCTTTGTCCTAGAACATCCCCAACAACATAATTACTAGCATCACACATAATTTCAAAAGGCAAGTTCCAATCAGGTGGTTGAACAATAGGTGCAGAAATTAAGGCTTTCTTTAGTGTTTCGAAGGCTTCTAAATAATGATCATCAAAAACACAAGGACTATCCTTTTGCAAAAGATTTGTAAGAGGCCTAGAAATTTTAGAAAAAGTCTTGATAAATCTCCTATAGAAATCAGCATGACCTAGGAAACTACAAATACCTTTGATATCTTTAGTACATGGCATTTTCACAATTGCATCAACCTTAGTGTTGTCCACCTACCAAGTAACAATAAATTTCAGCATGTAGTAATAATTTTTCCTTACCAATTTCCACTTACCAAGAGCGCTTCACTCCTCGAAAATGGCGCCAGAAAAGAGCCTTGATGACCCACAAGTATAGGGGATCAATCGTAGTCCTTTTGATAAGTAAGAGTGTCGAACCCAACGAGGACCAGAAGGAAATGACAAGCGGTTTTCAGCAAGGTAATGTCTACAAGCACTGAAATTATAAGTAACGAGTAGTTTGATAGCAAGATAATTTGTAACGAGCAAGTAACGACAACGGTAATAAAAGTGTACCAAGGTAGCCCAATACTTTTGAGCCAAAGGACAGGGCAAAACAGTCTCTTATGATAAGCAAAATTTTCTTGAGGGTACAGGGAATTTCATATAGTCACTTTTATCATGTTGGTTGGATTTGTGTTCGCTACTTTGATAATCTGATATGTGGGTGGACTGGTGCTTGGGTGTTGTTCTTACTTGAACAAACCTCCTAATTTTTATTAACCCCTCGCAAGCATCCGCAACTACAAGAAAAGTATTAAGAATGAATTCTAACCATAGCATTAAACTTTTGGATCCAAATCAGCCCCTTACGGAATAGCGCATAAACTAGGGTTTAAGCTTCTGTCACTCTCGTAACCTATCATCTAATAACTAGTCCACAACGCATTCCCTTAGGGCCAAGTATGGTGAACTGTCATGTAGTCGACGTTCACATGACACCACTAAGGGAATCACAACATACATAACATCAAAACATCGAACACATATAAAATTCACATGATTACTTGCAACAAGATTTCTCCGTTGACCTCAAGAACAAAAGTAACTACTCACAAATGATAATCATCACTGGTACGCGTTGGTGCTATACAAACGATTTTTAACCCCTTTCCGCGACGGCATTTGGAACCGTCGCCAAGTGAGTGTGGGCGATAGGGGGGGGGGGTCCTTCCCACACGATCCAAAAACCGTCGGGGACAGGGAGCCAAGATGCATATATAGTACTCCTACTCGTTTGTGCTCGCATTGCCATCACCGTCGGTATTCTGTGGTGCTACGTTTACGATGCGCGGCCCATCACAAACGGTTCAAGATTATAGAACGTGTATGATAAGCATACAATCACACACATTCGCTTTTCCCAAACCGTATGCGATAACTAATTAAGAAGATTAGCTAATCGTTGTACGAGTGTCGGATAGGATTACGAAACATCGGACCGTCGTAACATCATCGTACACGACAACTATTGCACACGCTTTTCTGTGGTGCAACGTTTAGGATGCATACTTCATCAGAAACAATTCATGGTTGCGAATCGTGTACGATAAGGCAACTATCACAAATGTTTAGTTAGCCCGCACCATTTGTGATATTATCTAACATCGCACACACTTTGCAAACGGCAACTGTGTGCACGCTTGCACATGTTTCCTCTCTGTGAACCGTCTCGGATTATGGTGTATATCGAAAATGTTTGTGTTTTACCAACCGTGTGTGCCGTAATGACCTGGAGAGTGTAATTTCACCATAATTTAATTGCTATTATATCAAATTGTACCGGATTTGAATTTAAATTTGAATTTGAATGTATGCTATAGCTTTATTCTTATCCATCAGTTTCAAAAAACCAATGCATTATTCAATTCATAGGTACATATCAAGAATTACATAAGAACCAAATAAATAATGATAAACCATAGTTGTATACTTGTACTATTAAAGACGGTAAAGAAAGAGGTGAAATACATTCTGGTTGCTAAACAAGGTGAAGCGGAATGCCCATATTGTGCCCTCCTCCATGCAGAAGGCACACACGACTCTAGTCCAACCCCTTGTGATGGCCGACTGCCCATCCTTCATGCTCTTCATGAAAACATCTAGATAATCATCGTGTTCTGGTAGAAATACTTTAACCTTTGCATGCCCACCAATCATGTAGTTTGAGAGGTAATCTTGAGTAAACTGCTTTGGGAACCACTGCAAAGAAAAAAAGATTCAGACATTATCATCTAACACAACTCAATAGGGGCAGTAAAATGAAGGTTGCGGAGTTCTTACTTACCATCCTATAGTTCGCTATTGTATTGGATAAAGTGTAAACAAATAGTTTAATTGTCATCTTTTGACCCATTTTACTAACAATCTTTATCAGCTTCCTCACTTTATGCTGGTTCATCAATATCTCATTTCCCCATACACAGAAAGGGTCGAAGCACGGATCTTTACCAATGACATATGTATCTAAAAGCACCAAGTTAATATTAGAAGCTAAACACAAATTGCACAATGATGTAGTACAACACTCTTTTATAATATCTTATAACATCCAATATACTAACATATTAGATGAATTAACATCTTATATTATGGGCCGGAAGGAGTTTATTGCATTCTTACAAATTATCGGCTGGTTAACTGCTGCTGTATCCATGGGTTGGAGTTAGTTTGAGCTAGTTAGGGCTCAAATAGCCCTAAAGTATATCTAAACATGAGGGCTAGTTTGAGATAGTTGCATCTATAACCCACCCACAAAAACTATCCAACCCAAGAGGTGCTAATTGGCACTAGTTCTCCTAGTGCATTTATTGTCAATCTAAGTATCTAACACTGTCATCCAAACACCTCTTTGGATGGAGTTAGTTCAGGGTTAGTCATGAGCTAGAAACTAACTCTAACCTCTAGCTAAGTTGAGTATCCAAACAGGGTTGTGTTGTTGTTGTTGTTCCTGCTGCTCTTCTACGTATATCTAGACATCATCAGAACATTAAGGTAACACTCTTACTTGTTGCTATGTTGAAAGTGCAACTAATCGCCGGGTGGTTTTGGTAATTCATAACAACATATAGCTCATTGAATTATAATATTCTTTCAAGATCAATGTTTCAGAAAGTTCAATGGTTGGTATAGCATGGACTAGAAACGTGGACCCCTCAAAATGCTAAGGACACATATTGGCAAAAGCTCAAGACTCTATATTTTCATTTTAGTGATCCAAGATCACATTGAGTCCATTGGAAAATCCAATACTATTAAAAGGGGATGAGGTGTTGATTAATGGCTTGCTTGCTCAAAATGTTTAGTGATATGCTCAAAAACCCTCAACCACTTTCTCATTTACACATATGTCCTAAACCTAAAGTCAAACTCAACAACACCGATTTGATCTATCCGGCGCCACCGAGTTCACTTCACATAGCCATATCCACAAACCCTAATTAGTTCGGTCTTACCAATAGGGATCTCGGTCTCACCGAGAAGGGATTGCAAACTCTCTGTTTCCCTCCATAACGTTTCGGTCTAACCGAGATGAGCGATCGGTCGCACCGAGTTCGTAGTGCAAACTCTCTGTTTCCTTTTCGTAACGTTTTGGTCTAACCAAGATGGGCGATCGGTACCATCGAGTTTGCCTGACCAAGTCTCTGTTTGCTTATTACTGAAATCGGTCTCAGCGAGTTCATGTAATAGGTCTCACCGAGATGAGGTTTTCCCTAACCGTAGCGCATCAGTCTCACCGAGTTGATGATGTCAGTCCACCGAAAAGCCTAACATTCACATTTTCAACCAAGTTGGTCTATTCGGTCCCACCAAGTTTAGTGAATTGTGTGTAACAGTTAGATTTTGTGTGGAGGCTATATATACCCCTCAACCCCCTTCTCCATCCGTGAGAGAGCCATCAAAACATGCCTACACTTCCACTACTCATTTTCTGAGAGAGAACCACCTACTCATGTGTTGAGACCAAGACATTCCAATCCAACCACAAGAATCTTGATCTCTAGCCTTCTCCAAGTTGCTTTCCACTCAAATCATCTTTCCACCATAGCCAAATTTGTGAGAGAGAGAGTTGGGTGTTGGAGAGACTATCATTTGAAGCACAAGAGCAAATATTTAATCATCAACACACCATCTATTACCTTTTGGAGAGTGGTGTCTCCTAGATTGGTTAGGTGTCACTTGGGAGCCTCCGTCAAGATTGTGGACTTGAACGAAGGAGTTTGTAAGGGCAAGGAGATCGCCTACTTCGTGAAGATCTAGCCAAGTGAGGAAAGTCCTTCATGGGTGATGGCCATGGTGGGATAGACAAGGTTGCTTCTTTGTGGACCCTTCATGGTTGGAGCCCTCCGTGGAGTCGTGCAACCGTTACCCTTCATGGGTTGAAGTCTCCATCAATGTGGATGTACGATAGCACGACCTATCGGAACCACACCAAAAATCTCCGTGTCTACATTGTGTTTGCTCCCTCCAAACTCCTCCCCTTTACCTTCATATGCAATGATTTACATTCCGCTGCTATACTCTTAAAATTGCATGTGTAGGTTGTTTGCTTGACTAGCGCTAAGTTGCTAAAATCTGCCAATACTTAAAATTGGGAAAGGCTAGATTTTTATTTTGCCAAGTAGTCTAATCACCCCCCCTCTAGACATACTTTTGATCCTACAAGTGGTATCAGAGCTTTGGTCTCCATTTGCCTTAATTTCCATAGTTTTGGTGATCATAGCCTTGGTTTCACAATGTAGGAGAGTATGGCGTCTAGTGAGGGAAATTACCACCGTAGAGGTCCTTACTTTGATGGTACTAATTTTGCTAGTTGGAAGCATACGATGAAAATGCATATTCTTGGACATAACCCCGCCATTTGGGCTATTGTGTGTATTGTTTTGCAAGGTGAATTCTTCGATGGGAGAGAACCAAATCGTGAAGCAATTGCGGAAGAATTGAAGATGTTGCAATACAACGCTCAAGCTTGCAATATCCTCTTCAATGAATTGTGCCCCGAAGAATCCAACAAAATCAGTTGTCTTGGGAATGCAAAGAAAATTTGGGATACTTTGATTGATATGCATGAAGGTACCGAGTCCGTCAAGGAATCCAAGTAGGATGTGCTTCAAAGTCAACTTGACAAGTTCAAAATGAAGGATGGTGAAGGTGTCGCTGAAATGTACTCTAGGCTTGCTCTCATCACAAATGAGATTGCCGGCTTAGGAAGTGAAGATATGACTAACAGATTCATCATCAAGAAGATCCTAAGATCCTTGGATGGAAAATATGATACCGTGTGCACATTGATCCAAATGATGCCCAACTACAAAGATCTCAAGACATCGGAAGTCATTGGAAGAATTGATGCTCATGAGATGTCACTCAACGATAAAGAAGAGTTTCACAACAAGTCTAGTGGTGCTTACAAAGCCTCATGTGATGCTCCTGCAACATCAAGTGAAAAACAAGTCTTGAATGAGGAATTGAGCTTAATGGTGAAGAACTTCAACAGATTCTACAAGAGTAGAAGCAAAGAGAGAAGCTCCAAGTCAAGATCATACCATGACAAAATATCTTCTAGTCATGAGCGAAATTGCTACAATTGTGGAAGACCCGGACACTAGTCCAATGAGTGTACGGCTCCCTACAAAAGAAGAGAAGACTCACCTAAAAGAAGAAGTAGAAGAGAAGAATCACCTCCAAGAGAGAGGAGTAGAGATGATCGTTATGAACGAAGAACCTCTCGCAGAAGCAAGGATTCAGAAAGGAAGGACAAGTCATCAAAGACCTACACAAAACGAAGACTGATATGTCTCCAATGTATCTATAATTTTTGATGTATTCATGCCATGTTTATAATATTTTTTACATGTTTTTGGTATGATTTGGTTAGAACTAACCCGTACTGACGTTGTTTTCAGCAGAACTACCGTAATGTTGTTTTTGTGCAGAAATAAAAGTTCTCGTAATGCGCTTAAAATCAACGGAGATTTTTTCTGGAAAATATAAAAAATACTGGAGCAAAAAGTTATCATAGAGGAGTCTCGTAGGGCCCACAAGGGTGGGGGGTGCGCCCATGTGCCTTGTGGACTCCTCATGGGTCCCCCTAACTTGTTCTCGACGCCAAACCCTCCTATAAATACCCAATCTTCCAGAAAGAAACCTAGATCGGGAGTTCCGTCACCGCAAGCCTCTGTAGCCACCAAAAACCTCTTGGGAGCCCATTCCGGCACCCTGCCGGAGGGGGAATCCATCATCGGTGGCCATCTTCATCATCCTGGCGCTCTCCATGACGAGGAGGGAGTAGTTCACCCTCGGGGCTGAGGGTATGTACCAGTAGCTATGTGTTTGATCTCTCTCTCCCGTGTTCTTGATTTGGCACGATATTGATGTACCACGAGCTTTGCTAGTATAGTTGGATCTTATGATGTTTCCCCCCCTCTACTCTCTTGTAATGGATTGAGTTTTCCTTTTGAAGTTATCTTATCGGATTGAGTCTTTAAAGGATTTGAGAACACTTGATGTATGTCTTGCATGTGCTTATCTGTGGTGACAATGGGATATCAAGTGATCTACTAGATGTATGTTTTGGTGATCAACTTGCGGGTTCAGTGACCTTGTGAACTTATGCATAAGGGTTGGCACACGTTTTCGTCTTGACTCTCCGGTAGAAACTTTGGGGCACTCTTTGAAGTTCTTTATGTTGGTTGAATAGATGAATCTAAGATTGTGTGATGCATATCGTATAATCATACCCGCGGATACTTGAGGTGACATTGGAGTATATAGGTGACATTAGGGTTTTGGTTGATGTGTGTCTTAAGATGACGATCAAGACCAGCCTGAGCAGTGTCCTTGTTTCCTCTTTGGTGCAAAGGGGGAAAGCGTAGGCGCGAAGTAACAAGGTATTAGGCAAAGGTTTCCATATCGGTGCAACAAGACCAAGACCAGTCGGACAGCAGGGCAGAGGTCAT
Source organism: Triticum dicoccoides (assembly GCF_002162155.2). Classification (NCBI taxonomy): domain Eukaryota; kingdom Viridiplantae; phylum Streptophyta; class Magnoliopsida; order Poales; family Poaceae; genus Triticum; species Triticum dicoccoides. The sequence continues at coordinate 428,925,992 of NC_041381.1, forward strand.
CGTGGAGCCCAAGACGGCGTCATCACCAGAGCCTTTGGCACGCGAAGACCACCTTTAGTTAGGATAGCTTGTACTAGCTGTCCCCTTTCGAAATGGCCGTTGTTGGATCCCTTCCCGCTCAATATTTGGGAAGAGGACCAGGGCCTCTATAAATAGGGCTAGCCACCACCAAGGCAGGGGGATCGAGCAATCGGACCTTGAGCAGAACCACCCACCAAGCACAAGAACACCTCGCCTCAGGAGGCTGTTCTTCCCCTTGTACTGTTCATCATCAGCCCAAGAGGCAATCCACCACAACACACTGGAGTAGGGTATTACACCACAACGGTGGCCCGAACCAGTATAAATCTCGTGTCTCTTGTGTTGTGAATTCATCTTGTTAGCTTAGAGATCGCGGCGAGGTTGACGGCGTGAATCGGTAGGAGGAAATCTTCGTGCGCACCCCAGAGTTTGAACCTTAAGGGTTTTGCTGGAACCCGATATCCGACATTTGGCGCGCCATGTAGGGGTGCGCCGGAATCTTCCTTCCGCTGATCTGCGTCCCATCGCTTCGTCGCATCCATGTCGGATGCCCGCCGAGCCCGCGCCGAGCGTCGGGATGCTCTCGCCGCTCTCGCTGCTCGTGTCGCCCAGACGGCTCCTATCGGCGGGCCTCCTCGTCGTTCTCCGTCGCCTGCCGCCAACACCGCCACCGACCCGGCGGGGAACGAGCAACATGCGTCTTCGCTGCACCCATTGGTGCGGCATGAAGGCCACATCGCCACTCCATCATTGACCCCAGCTGGCTCGTCGTCTCATGCTCGTCGCGCCCCCACGGCCGCACAGGCCGCACTGCTTCTGGTGTGTGAGCTCCTGTACTACCGCCCTGTCGACGAACTCTACGAAGAATGGCTCGCCCGCATCACCGAACTCGTCAGCTCCGCAGGGGGCTCTCCCGCTCCGTCCCTCTCGCTGCCTCGCCCCCCGCCAGGCATGGGCGACGTGGCTCAGGGAGCGCATTCGCCACCTCCACCCCAGGACGGCGCTCTGGCTCCAAGGCGCATGGCCCCTGGACGTGACCCACCGCACCCAGCGCCCGCGCGACAAGAAAGAAGTTGTCAAGAAATCCCTCGGCCCCAAGAAGGTGTTCCCGTGCTTCTTGCTCCAGCACGGCAAGACCGCGCCCCGGCACCGGCGTGCCAAGACCGCGTGCTGCCCCTGGCGGCAGCACGCGGGGAACATCAAGAGCAAGCTCCACATCAGCAAAGGGCTTCGGTGACCACAGCAGGTTGCCGTGCCTTCACCACCGAGCTGCTTAGCGTTGCCTGGCCGGGCAAGTTCAAGCCGGACCTGCCTCCTCGCTATGACGGTACAGCCAACCTCGTGGAGTTCCTACAGCTCTATGAGCTGGGCATCGAGGAGGCCAACAAAGACAAGAAGGTCATGGCGAACTGGTTTCCCATGGCTGTCAAGGACGGTGCCAACACCTGGCTCCTTAACCTGCCTCCCGGCTCGATCTCCTCCTGGGCACTCGCGACCGCCGCCAGCCGCGGGTGACCTACGCCACATCAAGCAATAGCCTGGGGAGACCCTGCAGAAATACATCCAACGCTTCAACAACGCTCGCCTCAATATCCCCAAAGTGACGAATGAGGCCATCATCTTAGAGTTCTTTGATGGCATCCATGACGTCAAGATGAAGGAGGAGCTCGCCATCCATGAGGAGTTGTGCACATCTCTGGAGTTGTTGAACCTGGCGACCAAGTGCGTAAGGGCTGAGGAAGGACGCTTCTCCCTCCTCGAGCTCCCAGCTGCCGACCCAGAAGAAAAGAAGGCCAAGGCCAAGGACATGAAACACAATGGAGCAGACGTGCTTGCAGCAGAGCCAGACACGAAGTGCGACAGAGACCAGCCGGAGTCGTCCAAGGGTAGCCGACTGTTCTGCACCTACCACAAACTCCACACCCACAACACCAACGAATGCCAAGAGCTCAGGGCCGTTTGAGAAGGACGCTTCGGTCGACGCCCTGAGCGCAACGACCGGGGCTACGGCTGAGGAGGAGGACGAGGCGGCGGACGATGGGATGACCGTGGCCCTCGCCAGGAGTGGCGTGACCGACCTTGTGAGGATCGCTGGCAGGACCAGCCTCGTGAGGGAGCCTGGAGGGATCATCCTCGCGAGGACCGCCAGTAGGGCAACGCATGCCTTCCTCCCCTACCGCCACCGCCGAGAAGGAATGACGACCATCATCAGGACGAGGGGGCTGGGGTCTTCCAGGAACCACATGCCATCGCTTGCATCTTGGGCAGAGCTCAGGCCCTAGCCTCTCAACGCATCTTCAAGAAGTTCGCTCGCGAGGTGAACATAGTCCTCCCCAAGGTCGAGGCCTCGCGCCCTCTCAGGTGGTCCAAGTGCGCCATCACCTTCAGCTCAGCAGATCAACTCAAGTGCTCAGCTACTACTGGCGTCCTCCCGATGCTTTGTTCCCCAGTCATCAGCAACGTGCAAGTCACCAGGACCCTCATCGATGGTAGTGTAGGGATAAATGTCTTGTCCGTCGAGATGTTCGACAACCTTCAAGTACCATACGATCAGCTCCAGCCGACCAAGCCTTTCTCAAGAGTCACCAACGGTTCCACCACCCCGATAGGGCAGGTCTGCCTCCCTGTCACCTTCGGCCAGCGCGGCAACTACCGCACCGAGCTCATCGACTTTGACATCGCCCACACCCGCCTGCCGTACAATGCCATCCTTGGGTATCCAGCCCTGGCCAAGTTCATGGCGGTGACCCACCATGGCTACAATATCCTCAAGATGCCAGGAAGCGGCGGGATCATCACGGTCCCCTGCGAAGAAAGAGATGCGGTGTGCTCCCTCGAGCCCACCTTCCAAGCTGCATCAATCGAGGACCCAGACAGCAGGGGCGAGAACCCTCCTGAGGTAGTCCCCAAGAAGAAGAGGACACTGCTCAGCTTAATGCCTCGGGAGGTTGACATCTTACGGGGTGCTGCATCAGGATCAGCGCCCGTGCAATGGGTGCCTCCTTCCATCGCATAGGAAGGCGTGCCCGGCGCCCTCCTCGGGTAGGGCTCGGGGGCTCTCTTCTGGAGGGCCTCTGACTTTGCCAACCTCACGAGGGAGGCGCTCGGGCACCACTTGGAGGCATGCTTCGCGGCACGTTTCCCTTAGGAGGCCGCAGGGCATGGAAATCCCAATGTTCAGGAGTTCATCACCAAGACCACTCAGGAGCTTCAGGAAGCATGAGCCATGCGCGGCGATCGCCGCTTGCTTGGCGTGGCTCCCCATCCAGGCGAGGATGGTGGGCTGCACGTCTGCATCAACATCCTAGGGCTCAACCGGGCCGCATCTCAGGAACATTTCTGGCCTTTGTGCGTGGGACGCTGCGAGGGTCCGCAGCACAGCTACGTTCGCATGACTTTCGGCCTGCCGAACACGACTGCCACCTCCCACTGTCACTTGCGGAGCATTCTGGCGGCTCAGGAGGCTAGGCACCATGCGGTCCTAGTGAAGATGGAGATGGTCCTCAGGGAGCCTCCTGGACCCGCAGAGCCTCCCAAGGCTCGGGGCTCCAGCGGCTCGTGAGGGACGACCTCTTCACTGTGCATCCTCAGCTACTCCAACACCCCTCCTACAATGGTACAAGGTGACATCTTCCAAGTTCATTTCAGCTGGGAGCGCCCTCAAGGCTGCATCATTCGCAGGTCGCGTGGGTTTGTCCCTGTGGCATGTATCTTTTTCTTATGTCTTCAGTTTACTTTGCTCGGGGTGCCCTTCGGGCTGCATCATTCCCAAGCCGCTCGGGCCTGACCCGGTGGCGTGTATCCACTTTGCGTTTATCAAAGCTGATTTTCCTTCCATGCCTAACCTGCCTGTGATTATCGCTTGTTCGGTTGACATCTACCATGGGAGCCGCTCACGCTGGCACGAGGCTTGCGCATGGGTCCGTCCCTGCAACACCAACAAATCTGAGTGGTCGAGCTCTGGCCCGCGGCAGCCCCGCAAGCGTCACCTCACCAGGCCCTTAGTGCCCTCACCTCTCTCTCGGAGCAGCCAGTGGCCGGCTGGCAGTAGTAATGGCAACCCGTGCTTTTCTCGTGTTGATTTACATGAACCTCCTGAGGATTTCAGCAGGTGGCAACACGAGCTCCCTCTCCCTTTTCCATGTGATCCGCTTGCACGTTAAAAGGGGGGCCCCTGAGCATCACGACTCAGGAGCTCTCGATGGCTCTCCAGCCCTCACCCGCTGGCCTTGACCACGGCATCGCGACCTGGCATACCAGCGGCTGAGCTCGTTCGAGGGCCGGGACCTGAGGACGTAGAGCATTAAGGAGAGTGTGGGGAAGGAAGGGAGAGCTCGCGAGGGCCTAACCTAGCTGCGCCACAGCTGCCGACGCACGAGTCAGGCACACTACAAAGGAGCAACTCCATACCACCAAGATAAGTTTCATGCCTGGGACATCTAATCTATGCAGCGCAGGACCTTCACTTGATGCGGCTCTGCGATGGCAACGTTGCTTTCCTTTATCACCTCTCGGTGGTTGCTTGCACGCTAAAGGGGACCTCCTGAGCATTGCGCCTCAAGGGCTCTTACTGGACCTCGGGCCGCTCACCTCCTGGCCTTGACCATGGAATCGCGACCTGGCATGCCAGCGACGACTGTAGCTTGCCTGGGGACCGGGACCTATCAGTGTAGAGCGCTAAACCATCGCGAGGCCAGAAAGGGGGAACCAAGCCGAGGCAGGGCAAGCATTCGCACGGTTTCATAATAAGGATCACATCAGCAAAATACATCGCAGACCCTTTACACGCCCCCACCAGGTGTTTTCTCGATTCCTTGTAGGGAAGAAAAGACAAGAACCCTAAGGATCCCTAACTACCCGCGCCTCCATGGCCGACGCCATCATCAACAGTGGGCCATGGGAGGCCGGCGCCAACCCCATCCAGATTAGCGGTGGCGACGGCCTGACGCTGCCGCCTTGCTCCGGGCGTGATGCGAGCTCGGGGGCACGTAGCTATCGTCGCTCGTCTCTGGAGTCACGAAGAGCTCGAGAGAGTCGCTGGATTCCCAAGCGTCGCTGCTGCTGCCGGAGGAGCTGTTGCGGAAGCGAGCGGCAGGCCTAGCCCCTGCCACGTCGATGTCCTGATTGTCTCCTCCGGGGCAGCACTCCAGGTGGCGGCCTTCTGCGTCGAAGACCTTGAAGGACAACAAGGAGGCGCCATCATATTCAAGATGGATTATGAGGGCGCCACCCATTCGGCAGACCCGGGCGACCTCGCCCCAGCCTCGGGTCATATAGACCTTGCCCGGGGCAACGACTTCAACCTCCGCTCCAGTCGTCGGGGCGCCACAGTCGGCGTGCTGCAGCCAAAGCTCGAGAGGCCCCCTCGATGACATCTTGATGGTGAAGAATGAAGGGAAGCGGATCCAGGTGCTTGGAGGCATCACCACGTGCAGTACGAGCTCGCGAGTGGAGTCCGCGGCGTGGACTCCAGGGGCAACAGCGTGCGCCGTCACAGCTCGTCGGCCTTGCTTGCGGCGCGGGCAGCATTCCCTGCCATCCCTTTCTCTGGAGCCCTCGGCTTGGGCGTACAGGGGTAGCGGGAACCCAGGAGGTGTCCGCTCACACCAAGGCCTCATCACCTCCAGCCTCGCAACCTCGTCACGGCGGCATTGGATCGGCCGTTTCTTTGGCGGAAGCGGATCAGGTCCCTCCCGGGGAGTCTTTCCCTTCTCTTCGGCCGAGAATCTGCAGATTGGTGCCATTGGCGTTGGGGAAGGAGATGGAGCAAGGGAGAAGAAGTAGGCGAAGCAAGAAGAGATGGGCAACGGGGGCTCTCGCCCCTCCTCATTTATAGTCTGAGGGAGGCCAACCGTCGACCTCCACGATCGCAGGTAATGATGACTCTTTTCTATATGCAGCAGCGACTCGTCAAATCCGGCAGTTGCCGAGGCAGCATGGGGAAGCGGAGACACCCATGTCTAATCAAGTCGCCACGCGGCAACCAAGGCCGCATGCTGTTGGGGACTGCGGCGCTCCGCACTTGCCTTTTGGCTTCGCCGCTAAGCCAAGTCCGAGCATGCATTGGGCCCGGGGGCTACTGTCAACGTTCTGGGAACGGGGGTCCCCAGACTTGTGTGCCTGCGGCCTGCGACGTGGCTCAACCAGTGGCCCAGTACGACCCATCTTCATCAGCCAAACACTCAGGACCCTCGCGAGGGGCCAAGCCTCGCAGGGGCAGACGATGCAAGGCCTCCTCAGGAGTGGCCTCGCCAGGCAGGCTCACAAGGAGGCGGAGAGATCAAGGCAAGGGGTACCTCGCGATGTGCCCATGACACAAGCCATGACGATCAAGACCAGGCCGGCGCCAGCCCGAGCAGTGTCCTTGTTTCCTCTTTGGTGCAAAGGGGGCAAGCGCAGGCGTGGAGTATCAAGGCATCAGACAAAGGTTTCCATATCGGTGCAACAAGACCAAGACCAGCAGGACGGCAGGGCGGAGGTCATCGTGGAGCCCAAGACGGCGTCATCACCAGAGCCTTTGGCAGGCGAAGACCACCTTTAGTCAGGATAGCTTGTACTAGCTGTCCCCTTTCAAAATGGCCGTTGTTGGATCCCTTCCCGCTCAATACTTGGGACGAGGACCAGGGCCTCTATAAATAGGGCTATCCACCACCAAGGCAGGGGGATCGAGCAATCGGACCTTGAGCAGAACCACCCACCAAGCACAAGAACACCTCGCCTCAGGAGGTTGTTCTTCCCCTTGTACTGTTCATCATCAGCCCAAGAGGCAATCCACCACACCACACTGGAGTAGGGTATTACACCACAACAGTGGCCCGAACAAGTATAAATCTCGTGTCTCTTGTGCTGTGAATTCATCTTGTTAGTTTAGAGATCGCGGCGAGGTTGAGGGCGTGAATCGGTAGGAGGAAATCTTCGTGCACACCCTAGAGTTCGAACCTTAAGGGTTTTGCCGGAACCCGATATCCGACATTTGGTGCGCTAGGTAAGGGTGCGCCGAAATCTTGCTTCTGCTGATCTGCGTCCCATCACTTCGTCGCATCCATGTCGGATGCCCGCCGAGCGCCGGGCTGCTCTCGCTGCTCGTGTCGCTTAGACGGCTCCTGTTGGCGGGCCTCCTCGTCGTTCTCCTTCGCCTGCCACCAACGCTGCCACCGGCCCGGCAGGGAACGGGCAGCATGCGTCTTTGCTGCACACATCGGTGCGGCATGAAGGCCGCATCACCACTCCATCGCTGACACCAGTTGGTTCGTTGTCTCACGCTCGTCGCGCCCCCACGGCCGCGCAGGCCGTGCTGCTTTTGGCACGTGAGCTCCTGCACTACCGCCCCGTCGACGACCTCTACGAAGAATGGCTCGCCCGCATCACCGAACTTGTCAGCGCCGCAGGGGGCTCTCCCGCGCCATCCCTCTCGCTGCCTCGCCCTCCGCCAGGCATGGGCGACGTGGCTCAGGGAGCGCATCCGCCACCACCGCCCCAAGACGTCACCCTGGCTCCAAGGCGTGTGGCCCCTGGACGTGACTCACCGCACCCAGCGCCTGCGCGACAAGAAAGAAGCTGTCAAGAAATCGCTCAGCCCCAAGAAGGCGTTCCCATGCTTCCTGCTCCAGCATGGCAAGACCGCGCCCCAGCACCGGCACGCTAAGACCGCGTGCTGCCCCTGGCAGCAGCGCGCGGGGACCATCAAGAGCAAGCTCCATATCAGCAAAGGGCTCCGGTGACCACAGCAGATTGTCGTGCCTTCACCACCGAGCTGCGTAGCGTCGCCTGACCAGGCAAGTTCAAGCCGGACCTGCCTCCTTGCTACGACGGTGCAGCCGACCCTGCGGAATTCCTGCAGCTTGGGGATGCAATGTTTGATGGATATGATATTTTTGATGAATATGATATTTTTGATGAATATGACATTTTTGATGAATATGCAATGCCACAAGCTTGGGGATGCTATGTTTGATGAATATGAAATTTTTAGTCCCCCAAGTTTTCATGAGAAAATGTATTATGATGAAAGCATGCCTCCTATATATGATGATTATATTGATGAAAGTGGGTTTGGAAGAGTGCCAACTATAGGAAGTAATGATCCCACTATTTTGGAGGGTGTTGAATCTTATTGTGATAATTATGAAAGTGGATTTGGAGAGGTCATGACTTTATTTAGTGATGAATCCACTATTTCGGAAGAGGTTCCAATTGATTATGAGAACAAAGTTGCTATCTATGATGATTATTGTGATGACATGTATGCTATAAAGAATAATGATGTCATCATGATTTTAATTTTCAATTGGATTATGCCTCACATGATAATTATTTTGTTGAGTTTGCTCCCACTACTATTCATGAGAAGAATTTTGCTTATGTGGAGAGTAATAAAATTTATATGCTTGGGGATCATGAAAATAATGTTTTATGTGATATTTATATTGTTGAATTCATTCATGATGCTAATGAAAATTATTATGAGGGAGGAGTATATGCTTGTAGGAATTGCAATAATATCAAGTTTCATCTCTATGTGTTGAAAATCTTGAAGTTTTGCATGTTTTGCCTTCCTATGCTAGTTAATTATTGTTCCCATAAGATGTTTGCTCACAAAATCCCTATGCATAGGAAGTGGGTTAGACTTAAGTGTGCTAGTCGTATTCTTCATGATGCTCTCATTATGTTTCAATTCTTATCTTTTATGTGAGCATCATTGAAATCATCATGCCTAGCTAAAAGGCATTAAATAAAAACGCTTGTTGGGAGACAACCCAATATTTACACTTACTGTTTTTGTGTGTCAACATGATTAAGCTACTGTAGTAATCATGTTTTATAGGTTTTTTTCCAATAAAGTGCCAAGTAGAACCTTTGGGAAGACTTGGGTGAAAGTTAATGTGATCTTGCTGTAAAAAAACAGAAACTTTGCGCTCACGAGAATAATTATCGTTTTTAACGTAAGAATGATTTTAAGTTGATTTGTTTTGCCGATGATTAATATCCAAATTACTCATGCCCACCAATTTATTTCAGGATTTTTGGAGTTACATAAGTATTCGAGAGTTACAGATTACTACAGACTCTTATGTTTTTGAAAGATTCTGTTTTCTTTGTGTTGTTTGCTTATTTTGATGAATCTATGAGTAGTATTGGAGGGTATGAACCATAGATAATTTGGAATATATTAGATATTACACCAATATGAATTTATAATGAGTTCACAAAAGTACCAAAAGTGGTTATTTATTTTCTTATAATAACGGAGCTTATGAGTTTTTGTTGAGTTTTGTGTTGTGAAGTTTTCCAGTTTTGGGTAAAGATTCGATGGACTATGGAATAAGGAATGGAAAGAGCCTAAGATTGGGGATGCCCAAGGCACCCCAAGGTGATATTCAAGGACAACCAAGAGCCTAAGCTTGGGGATGCCCCGGATGGCATCCCCTCTTTCGTCTTCGTTCATCGGTAACTTTACTTGGAGCTATATTTTTTCACCACATGATATGTGTTTTGCTTGGAGCGTCATTTTACTTTGGTTTGTTTTGATTGCTGTTTGAATAAAGTACTTAAGATCTGAAATTCTTAAATGTTATAGAGTTTTCACATAGTTATATAATTATAATACTACTCATTGAGCTTCACTTATATCTTTTGGAGTAGTTTGTCGTTTGCTCTAGTGCTTCACTTATATCTTTTAGAGCACAACGGTGGTTTTATTTTGAAGAAATAGGTGAACTCTCATGCTTCACTTATATTATTTTGAGAGTCTTTATAACAACATGGTAATTTGCTTTGGTTATGAATTTAGTCCTAATATGATGTGCATCCAAGAGGGATATAATAAAAACTTTCATATAAAGTGCATTGAATACTATGAGAAGTTTGATTCCTTATGATTGTTTTGAGATATGAGGATGGTGATATTAGAGTCATGGTAGTGGAGTAATCGTGAATTTGAGAGATACTTGTGCTAAAGTTTGTGATTCCCGTAGCATGCACGTATGGTGAACCGTTATGTGATGAAGTTGGAGCATGATTTATTTATTGATTGCCTTCCTTATGTGTGGAGGTCGGGATCGCGCGATGGTTAACTCCTATCAACCCTTCCCCTAGGAGCATGCGTGTAGTACTTTGTTTATATGACTTGTAGATTTTTGCAATAAGTATGTGAGTTCTTTATGAGTAATATTGAGTCCATGGATTATACGCACTCTCACCCTTCCACCATTGCTAGCCTCTCTAGTACCGCGCAACTCTCGCCGGTACCATACACCCACCATATACCTTCCTCAAAACAGCCACCATACCTACCTATTATGGCATTTCCATAGCCATTTCGAGATATATTGCCATGCAACTTTCCACCATTCCGTTTATTATGACACGCTCCATCATTATCATATTGCCTTGCATGATCATGTAGTTGACATTGTATTTGTTGCAAAGCCACCGTTCATAATTTTTCATACATGTCGCTCTTGAATCATAGCACATTCCGGTACACCGCTGGAGGCATTCACATAGAGTCATATTTTGTTCTAAGTATTGAGTTTTAATTCTTGAGTTGTAAGTAAATAAAAGTGTGATGAGCTTCATTATTAGAGCATTGTCCCATGTGAGGAAAGGATGATGGAGACTATGATTCCCCCACAAGTCGGGATGAGACCCCAGACTAAATAAAAAAAGGCCATAAAAAAGAGAAAAGGCTCAAATAAAAAAATGAGATAAAAAGAGAGAAAGGACAATGCTACTATCCTTTTACCACACTTGTGCTTCAAAGTAGCACCATAATCCTCATGATAGAGAGTCTCCTATGTTGTCACTTTCATATACTAGTGGGAATTTTTCATTTTAGAACTTGGCTTGTATATTCCAATGATGGGCTTCCTCAAAGTGCCCTAGGTCTTCGTGAGCAAGCGAGTTGGATGCACACCCACTTAGTTTTCTTTTTGAGCTTTCATACACTTATAGCTCTAGTGCATCTGTTGCATGGCAATCCGTACTCACTCACATTTATATCTATTGATGGGTGTCGGTGTCAAAACCGGTGGATCTCGGGTAGGGGGTCCCAAGTAGTGCGTCTTAGGATCAATGGTAACATGAGGCAAGGGACACAATGTTTACCCAGGTTAGGGCCCTCTCGATGGAGGTAAAACCCTACTCCTGCTTGATTAATATTGATGATATGGGTAGTACAAGAGTTTATCATGTTGGTTGGATTTGTGTTCGCTACTTTGATAATCTGATATGTGGGTGGACTGGTGCTTGGGTGTTGTTCTTACTTGAACAAACCTCCTAATTTTGATTAACCCCTCGCAAGCATCCGCAACTACGAGAAAAGTATTAAGAATGAATTCTAACCATAGCATTAAACTTTTGGATCCAAATCAGCCCCTTACGGAATAGCGCATAAACTAGGGTTTAAGCTTCTGTCACTCTCGTAACCTATCATCTAATAACTAGTCCACAACGTATTCCCTTAGGCCCAAGTATGGTGAACTGTCATGTAGTCGACGTTCACATGACACCACTAAGGGAATCACAACATACATAACATCAAAACATTGAACACATATAAAATTCACATGATTACTTGCAACAAGATTTCTCCGTTGACCTCAAGAACAAAAGTAACTACTCACAAATGATAATCATCACTTGTACGCGTCGGTGCTATACAAACGATTTTTAACCCCTTTCTGCGACGGCATTTGGAACCGTCGCCAAGTGAGTGTGGGCGATAGGGGGGGTGGGGTCCTTCCCACACGATCCAAAAACCGTCGGGGACAGGGAGCCAAGATGCATATATAGTACTCCTACTCGTTTGTGCTCGCATTGCCATCACAGTCGGTATTCTGTGGTGCTACGTTTACGATGCGCGGCCCATCACAAACGGTTCAAGATTATAAAACGTGTATGATAAGCATACAATCACACACATTCGCTTTTCCCAAACCGTATGCGATAACTAATTAAGAAGATTAGCTAATCGTTGTACGAGTGTCGGATAGGATTACGAAACATCGGACCGTCGTAACATCATCGTACACGACAACTATTGCACACGCTTTTCTGTGGTGCAACGTTTAGGATGCATACTTCATCAGAAATAGTTCATGGTTGCGAATCGTGTACGATAAGGCAACTATCACAAATGTTTAGTTAGCCCGCACCATTTGTGATATTGTCTAACATCGCACACGCTTTGCAAACGGCAACTGTGTGCACGCTTGCACATGTTTCCTCTCTGTGAACCGTCTCGGATTATGGTGTATATCGAAAATGTTTGTGTTTTACCAACCGTGTGTGCCGTAATGACCTGGAGAGTGTAATTTCACCATAATTTAATTGCTATTATATCAAATTGTACCAGATTTGAATTTAAATTTGAATTTGAATGTATGCTATAGCTTTATTCATATCCATCAGGTTCAGAAAACCAATGCATTATTCAATTCATAGGTACATATCAAGAATTACATAAGAACCAAATAAATAATGATGAACCACAGTTGTATACTTGTACTATTAAAGACGGTAAAGAAAGAGGTGAAATACATTCTGGTTGCTAAACAAGGTGAAGCGGAATGCCCATATTGTGCCCTCCTCCATGCAGAAGGCACACACGACTCTAGTCCAACCCCTTGTGATGGCCGACTGCCCATCCTTCATGCTCTTCATGAAAATATCTAGATAATCATCGTGTTCTGGTAGAAATACTTTAACCTTTGCATGCCCACCAATCATGTAGTTTGAGAGGTAATCTTGAGTAAACTGCTTTGGGAACCACTGCAAAGGAAAAAAGATTCAGACATTATCATCTAACACAACTCAATATGGGCAGTAAAATGAAGGTTTCGGAGTTCTTACTTACCATCCTATAGTTCGCTATTGTATTGGATAAAGTGTAAACAAATAGTTTAATTGTCATCTTTTGACCCATTTTACTAACAATCTTTATCAGCTTCCTCACTTTATGCTGGTTCATCAATATCTCATTTTCCCATACACAGAAAGGGTCGAAGCACGGATCTTTACCAATGACATATGTACCTAAAAGCACCAAGTTAATATTAGAAGCTAAACACAAATTGCACAATGATGTAGTACAACACTCTTTTATAATATCTTATAACATCCAATATACTAACATATTAGATGAATTAACATCTTATATTATGGGCCGGAAGGAGTTTATTGCATTCTTACAAATTATCGGCTGGTTAACTGCTGTTGTATCCATGGGTTGGAGTTAGTTTGAGCTAGTTAGGGCTCAAATAGCCCTAAAGTATATCTAAACATGAGGGCTAGTTTGAGATAGTTGCATATATAACCCACCCACAAAAACTATCCAACCCAAGAGGTGCTAATTGGCGCTAGTTCTCCTAGTGCATTTATTGTCAATCTAAGTATCTAACACTGTCATCCAAACACCTCTTTGGATGGAGTTAGTTCAGGGTTAGTCATGAGCTAGAAACTAACTCTAACCTCTAGCTAAGTTGAGTATCCAAACAGGGTTGTGTTGTTGTTGTTGTTGTTCCTGCTGCTCTTCTACGTATATCTAGACATCATCAGAACATTAAGGTAACACTCTTACTTGTTGCTACGTTGAAAGTGCAACTAATCGCCGGGTGGTTTTGGTAATTCATAACAACATATAGCTCATTGAATTATAATATTCTTTCAAGATCAATGTTTCAGAAAGTTCAATGGTTGGTATAGCATGGACTAGAAACGTGGACCCCTCAAAATGCTAAGGACACATATTGGCAAAAGCTCAAGACTCTATATTTTCATTTTAGTGATCCAAGATCACATTGAGTCCATTGGAAAATCCAATACTATTAAAAGGGGATGAGGTGTTGCTTAATGGCTTGCTTGCTCAAAATGTTTAGTGATATGCTCAAAAACCCTCAACCACTTTCTCATTTACACATATGTCCTAAACCTAAAGTCAAACTCGGCAACACCGATTTGATCTGTCCGGCGCCACCGAGTTCACTTGACATAGCCATATCCACAAACCCTAATTAGTTCGGTCTTACCAATAGGGATCTCGGTCTCACCGAGATGGGATTGCAAACTCTCTGTTTCCCTCCATAACATTTCGGTCTAACCGAGATGAGCGATCGGTCGCACCGAGTTCGTAGTGCAAACTCTCTGTTTCCTTTTCGTAACGTTTTGGTCTAACCGAGATGAGCGATCGGTACCATCGAGTTTGCCTGACCAAGTCTCTGTTTTCTTATTACTGAAATCGGTCTCACCGAGTTCATGTAATAGGTCTCACCGAGATGAGGTTTGCCCTAACCTAGCGCATCAGTCTCACCGAGTTGATGATGTCAGTCCACCGAAAAGCCTAACATTCACATTTTCAACCAAGTTGGTCTATTCGGTCCCACCAAGTTTAGTGAATTGTGTGTAACAGTTAGATTTTGTGTGGAGGCTATATATACCCCTCAACCCCCTTCTCCATCCGTGAGAGAGCCATCAAAACATGCCTACACTTCCACTACTCATTTTCTGAGAGAGAACCACCTACTCATGTGTTGAGACCAAGACATTCCAATCCAACCACAAGAATCTTGATCTCTAGCCTTCTCCAAGTTGCTTTCCACTCAAATCATCTTTCCACCATAGCCAAATTTGTGAGAGAGAGAGTTGGGTGTTGGAGAGACTATCATTTGAAGCACAAGAGCAAATATTTAATCATCAACACACCATCTATTACCTTTTAGAGAGTGGTGTCTCCTAGATTGGTTAGGTGTCACTTGGGAGCCTCCGTCAAGATTGTGGACTTGAACGAAGGAGTTTGTAAGGGCAAGGAGATCGCCTACTTCGTGAAGATCTAGCCAAGTGAGGAAAGTCCTTCATGGGTGATGGCCATGGTGGGATAGACAAGGTTGCTTCTTTGTGGACCATTCATGGTTGGAGCCCTCCATGGACTCGTGCAACCGTTACCCTTCATGGGTTGAAGTCTCCATCAATGTGGATGTACGATAGCACGACCTATCGGAACCACACCAAAAATCTCCGTGTCTACATTGTGTTTGCTCCCTCCAAACTCCTCCCCTTTACCTTCATATGCAATGATTTACATTCCGCTGCTATACTCTTAAAATTGCATGTGTAGGTTGTTTGCTTGACTAGTGCTAAGTTGCTAAAATCTGCCAAGACTTAAAATTGGGAAAGGCTAGATTTTTATTTTGCCAAGTAGTCTAATCACCCCCCCTCTAGACATACTTTTGATCCTACAAGTGGTATCAGAGCTTTGGTCTCCATTTGCCTTAATTTCCGTATTTTTGGTGATCATAGCCTTGGTTTCACAATGTAGGAGAGTATGGCGTCTAGTGAGGGAAATTACCACCGTAGAGGTCCTTACTTTGATGGTACTAATTTTGCTAGTTGGAAGCATAAGATGAAAATTCATACTCTTGGACATAACCCCGCCATTTGGGCTATTGTGTGTATTGTTTTGCAAGGTGAATTCTTCGATGTGAGAGAACCAAATCGTGAAGCAATTGCGGAAGAATTGAAGATGTTGCAATACAACGCTCAAGCTTGCGATATCCTCTTCAATGAATTGTGCCCCGAAGAATCCAACAAAATCAGTTGTCTTGGGAATGCAAAGAAAATTTGGGATACTTTGATTGATATGCATGAAGGTACCGAGTCCGTTAAGGAATCCAAGTAGAATGTGCTTCAAAGTCAACTTGACAAGTTCAAAATGAAGGATGGTGAAGGTGTCGCTGAAATGTACTCTAGGCTTGCTCTCATCACAAATGAGATTGCCGGCTTAGGAAGTGAAGATATGACTGACAGATTCATCATCAAGAAGATCCTAAGATCCTTGGATGGAAAATATGATACCGTGTGCACATTGATCCAAATGATGCCCAACTACAAAGATCTCAAGACATCGGAAGTCATTGGAAGAATTGATGCTCATGAGATGTCACTCAATGATAAAGAAGAGTTTCACAACAAGTCTAGTGGTGCTTACAAAGCCTCATGTGATGCTCCTGCAACATCAAGTGAAAAACAAGTCTTGAATGAGGAATTGAGCTTAATGGTGAAGAACTTCAACAAATTCTACAAGAGTAGAAGCAAAGAGAGAAGCTCCAAGTCAAGATCATACCATGACAAAAGATCTTCTAGTCATGAGCGAAATTGCTACAATTGTGGAAGACCCGGACACTAGTCCAATGAGTGTACGGCTCCCTAAGAAAGAAGAGAAGACTCACCTAAAAGAAGAAGTAGAAGAGAAGAATCACCTCCAAGAGAGAGAAGGAGTAGAGATGATCGTTATGAACGAAGAACCTCTCGCAGAAGCAGGGATTCAGAAAGGAAGGACAAGTCATCAAAGAGCTACACAAAACAAAGACTGATATGTCTCCAATGTATCTATAATTTTTGATGTAATCATGCCATGTTTATAATATTTTTTTACATGTTTTTGGTATGATTTGGTTAGAACTAACCCGTACTGACATTGTTTTCAGCAGAACTACCGTGGTGTTGTTTTTGTGCAGAAATAAAAGTTCTCGTAATGCGCTTAAAATCAACGGAGATTTTTTCTGGAAAATATAAAAAATACTGGAGCAAAAAGTTATCATAGAGGAGTCTCGTGGGGCCCACAAGGGTGGGGGGTGCGCCCATGTGCCTCGTGGACTCCTCATGGGTCCCCCTAACTTGTTCTCGACGCCAAACCCTCCTATAAATACCCAATCTTCCAGAAAGAAACCTAGATCTGGAGTTCCGTCACCGCAAGCCTCTATAGCCACCAAAAACCTCTTGGGAGCCCATTCCGGCACCCTGCCGGAGGGGGAATCCATCACCGGTGGCCATCTTCATCATCCCGGCGCTCTCCATGACGAGGAGGGAGTAGTTCACCCTCGGGGCTGAGGGTATGTACCAGTAGCTATGTGTTTGATCTCTCTCTCCCGTGTTCTTGATTTGGCACGATATTGATGTACCACGAGCTTTGCTAGTATAGTTGGATCTTATGATGTTTCTCCCCCTCTACTCTCTTGTAATGGATTTAGTTTTCCTTTTGAAGTTATCTTATCGGATTGAGTCTTTAAAGGATTTGAGAACACTTGATGTATGTCTTGCATGTGCTTATCTGTGGTGACAATGGGATATCAAGTGATCTACTAGATGTATGTTTTGGTGATCAACTTGCGGG
This sequence comes from Triticum dicoccoides, assembly GCF_002162155.2. Taxonomy (NCBI): domain Eukaryota; kingdom Viridiplantae; phylum Streptophyta; class Magnoliopsida; order Poales; family Poaceae; genus Triticum; species Triticum dicoccoides. The sequence goes on from NC_041381.1 coordinate 428,943,180, forward strand.
TTCAGTGACCTTGTGAACTTATGCATAAGGGTTGGCACACGTTTTCGTCTTGACTCTCCGGTAGAAACTTTGGGGCACTCTTTGAAGTTCTTTATGTTGGTTGAATAGATGAATCTAAGATTGTGTGATGCATATCGTATAATCATACCCGCGGATACTTGAGGTGACATTGGAGTATATAGGTGACATTAGGGTTTTGGTTGATGTGTGTCTTAAGGTGTTATTTTACTGCGAACTCTAGGGCTGTTTGTGAAACTTATAGAAATAGCCCAATGGATAGATCGGAAAGAATAACTTTGAGGTGGTTTCGTACCCTACAATAATCTCTTCGTTTGTTCACCGCTATTAGTGACTTTGGAGTGACTCTTTGTTGCATGTTGAGTGTCAGCGTTTTGGGAACTGGGGTCCCCAGACTTGCCTGCGTGCAGCCTATGACGTGGCTCAACCAGTGGCCCAGTACGGCCCATCTTCATCAGCCAAACACTCAAGACCCTCGCGAGGGGCCAAGCCTCGCGGGGCGGATGATGCAAGGCCTCCTCAGGAGTGGCCTCGCCAGGCAGGCTCATGAGGAGGCAGAGAGATCAAGGAAAGGGGTACCTCGCGAGGTGCCCGCAACGCAAGCCATGACGATCAAGACCAGCCTGAGCAGTGTCCTTGTTTCCTCTTTGGTGCAAAGGGGGCAAGCGTAGGCGCGAAGTAACAAGGCATTAGGCAAAGGTTTCCATATCGGTGCAACAAGACCAAGACCAGTAGGACGGCAGGGCAGAGGTCATCGTGGAGCCCAAGACGGCGTCATCACCAGAGCATTTGGCACGCGAAGACCACCTTTAGTTAGGATAGCCTATACTAGCTGTCCCCTTTCAAAATGGCTGTTGTTGGATCCCTTCCCGCTCAATATTTGGGAAGAGGACCAGGGCCTCTATAAATAGGGCTAGCCACCACCAAGGCAGGGGGATCGAGCAATCGGACCTTGAGCAGAACCACCCACCAAGCACAAGAACACCTCGCCTCAGGAGGCTGTTCTTCCCCTTGTACTGTTCATCATCAGCCCAAGAGGCAATCCACCACAACACACTGGAGTAGGGTATTACACCACAACGGTGGCCCGAACCAGTATAAACCTCGTGTCTCTTGTGTTGTGAATTCATCTTGTTAGCTTAGAGATCGCGGCGAGGTTGACGGCGTGAATCGGTAGGAGGAAATCTTCGTGTGCACCCCAGACTTCGAACCTTAAGGGTTTTGCTGGAACCCGATATCCGACATTTGGCGCGCCAGGTAGGGGTGCGCCGAAATCTTCCTTCCGCTGATCTGCGTCCCATCGCTTCGTCGCATCCATGTCGGACGCCCGCCGAGCCCGCACCGAGCGTCGGGATGCTCTCGCCACTCGTGTCGCCCATACGGCTCTTGTCGGTGGGCCTCCTCGTCGTTCTCCGTCGCCTGCCGCCAACACCGCCACCGACCCGGCGGGGAACGAGCAACAGGCGTCTTCGCTCCACCCATCGATGCGGCATGAAGGCCACATCACCACTCCATCGTTGACCCCAGCTGGTTCGTCGTCTCACGCTCGTCGCGCCCCCACGGCCGCGCAGGCCGCACTACTTCTGGTGTGTGAGCTCCTGTACTACCGCCCTGTCGACGAACTCTACGAAGAATGGCTCGCCCGCATCACCGAACTCGTCAGCTCCGCAGGGGGCTCTCCCGCTCCGTCCCTCTCGCTGCCTCGCCCTCCGCCAGGCATGGGCGACGTGGCTCAGGGAGCACATCCGCCACCTCCACCCCAGGATGGCGCTCTGGCTCCAAGGCGCATGGCCCCTGGACGTGACCCACCGCACCTAGCGCCCGCGCGACAAGAAAGAAGTTGTCAAGAAATCCCTCGGCCCCAAGAAGGCGTTCCCGTGCTTCTTGCTCCAGCACGGCAAGACCGCGCCCCGGCACCGGCGTGCCAAGACCGCGTGCTGCCCCTGGCAGCAGCACGCGGGGAACATCAAGAGCAAGCTCCACATCAGCAAAGGGCTCCGGTGACCACAGCAGGTTGCCGTGCCTTCACCACCGAGCTGCTTAGCGTTGCCTGGCCAGGCAAGTTCAAGCCGGACCTGCCTCCTCGCTATGACGGTACAGCCAACCCCGTGGAGTTCCTATAGCTCTACGAGCTGGGCATCGAGGAGGCCAACAAAGACAAGAAGGTCATGGCGAACTAGTTTCCCATGGCTGTCAAGGACGGTGCCAACACCTGGCTCCTTAACCTGCCTCCTGGCTCGATCTCCTCCTGGGCACTCGTGACCGCCCCCCAGCCGCGGGTGACCTACACCGCATCAAGCAATAGCCTGGGGAGACCCTGCAGAAATACATCCAGCGCTTCAACAATGCTTGCCTCAAGATCCCCAAAGTGACGAATGAGGCCATCATCTTAGAGTTATTTGATGGCATCCATGACGTCAAGATGAAGGAGGAGCTCGCCATCCATGAGGAGTTGTGCACATCTCTGGAGTTGTTGAACCTGACGACCAAGTGCGCAAGGGCTGAGGAAGGACGCCTCTCCCTCCTCGAGCTCCCAGCTGCCGACCCAGAAGAAAAGAAGGCCAAGGCCAAGGACGTGAAACGCAATGGAGCAGACGTGCTTGCAGCAGAGCCAGACACGAAGTGCGACAGAGACCAGCCGGAGTCGTCCAAGGGTAGCCGACCGTTCTGCACCTACCACAACCTCCACACCCACAACACCAACGAATGCCAAGAGCTCAGGGCCGTTCGAGAAGGACGCTTCGGTCGACGCCCTGAGCGCAACGACCGGGGCTACGGCTAAGGAGGAGGACGAGGCGGCGGACGATGGGATGACCGTGGCCCTCGCCAGGAGTGGCGTGACCGACCTCGTGAGGATCGCTGGCAGGACCAGCCTCGTGAGGGAGCCTGGAGGGATCATCCTCGCGAGGACCGCCCGTAGGGCAACGCATGCCTTCCTCCCCTACCGCCACCACCGAGAAGGAATGACGACCATCATCAGGACGAGGGGGCTGGGGTCTTCCAGGAACCACATGCCATCGCTTGCATCTTGGGCAGAGCTCAGGCCCTAGCCTCTCAACGCATCTTCAAGAAGTTCGCTCGCGAGGTGAACATAGTCCTCCCCAAGGACGAGGCCTCGCGCCCTCTCAGGTGGTCCAAGTGCGCCATCACCTTCAGCTCAGCAGATCAACTCAAGTGCTCAGCTACTACTGGCGTCCTCCCGATGCTTTGTTCCCCAATCATCAGCAACGTGCAAGTCACCAGGACCCTCATCGATGGCAGTGTAGGGATAAATGTCTTGTCCGTCGAGATGTTCGACAACCTTCAAGTACCATACGATCAGCTCCAGCCGACCAAGCCTTTCTCAGGAGTCACCAACGGTTCCACCACCCCGATAGGGCAGGTCTGCCTCCCTGTCACCTTCGGCCAGTGCGGCAACTACCACACCGAGCTCATCGACTTTGACATCGCCCACACCCGCCTGCCGTACAATGCCATCCTCGGGTATCCAGCCCTGGCCAAGTTCATGGCGGTGACCCACCATGGCTACAATATCCTCAAGATGCCAGGAAGCGGCGGGATCATCACGGTCCCCTGCAGAGAAAGAGATGCAGTGTGCTCCCTCGAGCCCACCTTCCAAGCAACATCAATCGAGGACCCAGACAGCAGGGGCGAGAACCCTCCTGAGGCAGTCCCCAAGAAGAAGAGGACACCGCTCAGCTTAATGCCTCGGGAGGTTGGCATCTTAGGGGGTGCTGCATCAGGATCAGCGCCCGTGCAATGGGCGCCTCCTTCCATCACATAGGAAGGTGTGCCCGACGCCCTCCTTGGGTAGGGCTCGGGGGCTCTCTTCTGGAGGGCCTCTAACTTTGCCAACCTCACGAGGGAGGCACTCGGGCACCACTTGGAGGCATGCTTCGCAGCACGTTTCCCTTAGGAGGCCGCAGGGCATGGAAATGCCAATGTTCAGGAGTTCATCACCAAGACCACTCAGGAGCTTCAGGAAGCACGAGCCATGCGCGGCGATCGCCGCTTGCTTGGCGTGGCTCCCCATCCAGGCGAGGATGGTGGGCTGCGCATCTGCATCAACATCTCAGGGCTCAACCGGGCCGCATCTCAGGAATATTTCTGGCCTTTGTGCGTGGGACGCTGCGAGGGTCCGCCGCACAGCTATGTTCGCATGGCTTTCGGCCTGCCAAACACAACTGCCACCTCCCACTGTCACTTGCGGAGCATTCTGGCGGCTCAGGAGGCTAGGCACCATGCGGTCCTAGTGAAGATGGAGATGGTCCTCAGGGAGCCTCCTGGACCCGCAGAGCCTCCCAAGGCTCGGGGCTCCAGCGGCTCGTGAGGGACGACCTCTTCACCGCGCATCCTCAGCTACTCCAACTCCCCTCCTACAACGGTACGAGGTGACATCTTCCAAGTTCATTTCAGCTGGGAGCGCCCTCAAGGCTGCATCATTCCCAGGTCGCGTGGGTTTGTCCCTGTGGCATGTATCTTTTTCTTATGTCTTCAGTTTACTTTGCTCGGGGTGCCCTTCGGGCTGCATCATTCCCAAGCCGCTCGGGCCTGACCCGGTGGCGTGTATCCACTTTGTGTTTATCAAAGCTGATTTGCCTTCCATGCCTAACCTGCCTGTGATTATCGCTTGTTCGGTTGACATCTACCATGGGAGCCACTCACGCTGGCACGAGGCTTGCGCATGGGTCCGTCCCTGCAACACCAACAAATCTGAGTGGTCGAGCTCTGGCCCGCGGCAGCCCCGCAAGCGTCACCTCACCAGGCCCTTAGTGCCCTCACCTCTCTCTCGGAGCAGCCAGTGGCCGGCTGGCAGTCGTAATGGCAACCCGTGCTTTTCTCGTGTTGATTTACATGAACCTCCTGAGGATTTCAGCAGGTGGCAACACGAGCTCCCTCTCCCTTTTCCATGTGATCCGCTTGCGCGTTAAAAGGGGGGCCCCTGAGCATCACGACTCAGGAGCTCTCGATGGCTCTCCAGCCCTCACCCACTGGCCTTGACCACGGCATCGCGACCTGGCATACCAGCGGCGGCTGAGCTCGTTCGATGGCCGGGACCTGAGGACGTAGAGCATTGAGGAGAGTGTGGGGAAGGAAGGGAGAGCTCGCGAGGGCCTAACCTAGCTGCGCCACAGCCGCCGACGCACGAGTCGGGCACACTACAAAGGAGCAACTCCATACCACCAAGATAAGTTTCATGCCTGGGACATCTAATCTATGCAGCGCAGGACCTTCACTTGATGCGGCTCTGCGATGGCAACGTTGCTTTCCTTTCTCACCTCTTGGTGGTTGCTTGCACGCTAAAGGGGACCTCCTGAGCATTGCGCCTCAGGGGCTCTTACTGGACCTCGGGCCGCTCACCTCCTGGCCTTGACCATGGAATCGCGACCTGGCATGCCAGCGACGGCTGCAGCTTGCCTAGGGACCGGGACCTATCAGTGTAGAGCGCTAAACCGTCGCGAGGCCAGAAAGGGGGAACCAAGCCGAGACAGGGCAAGCATTCGCACGGTTTCATAATAAGGATCACATCAGCAAAATACATCGCAGACCCTTTACACGCCCCGACCGGGTGTTTTCTCGATTCCTTGTAGGGAAGAAAAGACAAGAACCCTAAGGATCCCTAACTACCCGCGCCTCCATGGCCGACGCCATCATCAACAGTGGGCCATGGGAGGCCGGCGCCAACCCCATCCAGATTAGCGGTGGCGACGGCCTGACACTGCCGCCTTGATCCGGGCGTGACGCGAGCTCGGGGGCACGTAGCTATCGTCGCTCGTCTCCAGAGTCACGAAGAGCTCGGGAGAGTCGCTGGATTCCCAAGCGTCGCTGCTGCTGCCGGAGGAGCTGTTGCGGAAGCGAGTGGGAGGCCTAGCCCCTGCCACGTCGATGTCCTGATTGTCTCCTCCGGGGCAGCACTCCAGGTGGCGGCCTTCTGCGTCGAAGACCTTGAAGGACAACAAGGAGGCGCCATCATATTCGAGATGGATTACGAGGGCGCTACCCATTCGGCAGACCCGGGCAACCTCGCCCCAGCCTCGGGTCATATAGACCTTGCCCGGGGCAACGACTTCAACCTTCGCTCCAGTCGTCGGGGCGCCACAGTCGGCGTGCTGCAGCCAAAGCTCGAGAGGCCCCCTCGATGACATCTCGATGGCGAAGAATGAAGGGAAGCGGATCCAGGTGCTTGGAGGCATCACCGCGTGCAGCACGAGCTCGTGAGTGGAGTCCGCGTGCAGCCGAGAATCTGCGGATCGGTGCCATTGGCGTTGGGGAAGGAGATGGAGCAAGGGAGAAGAAGCAGGCGAAGCAAGAAGAGATGGGCGACGGGGGCTCTCGCCCCTCCTCATTTATAGTCTGAGGGAGGCCAACCGTCGACCTCCACGATCGCAGGTAATGATGACTCTTTTCTATATGCAGCAGCGACTCGTCAAATCCGGCAGTTGCCGAGGCAGCATGGGGAAGCGGAGACGCCCATGTCTAATCAAGTTGCCATGCGGCAACCAAGGCCGCATGCTGTTGGGGACTGCGGCGCTCCGCACTTGCCTTTTGGCTTCGCCGCTAAGCCAAGTCCGAGCATGCATTGGGCCCGGGGGCTACTGTCAGCGTTCTGGGAATGGGGGCCCCATAGTTGTGTGCCTGTGGCCTGCGACGTGGCTCAACCAGTGGCCCAGTACGACCCATCTTCATCAGCCAAACACTAGGACCCTCGCGAGGAGCCAAGCCTCCCAGGGGCAGACGATGCAAGGCCTCCTCAGGAGTGGCCTCGCCAGGCAGGCTCACAAGGAGGCGGAGAGATCAAGGCAAGGGGTACCTCGCGATGTGCCCATGACACAAGCCATGACGATCAAGACCAGGCAGGCGCCAGCCCGAGCAGTGTCCTTGTTTCCTCTTTGGTGCAAAGGGGGCAAGCACAGGCGTGGAGTACCAAGGCATCAGACAAAGGTTTCCATATCGGTGCAACAAGACCAAGACCAGCAGGACGGCAGGGCGGAGGTCATCATGGAGCCCAAGACGGCGTCATCACCAGAGCCTTTGGCAGGCGAAGACCACCTTTAGTCAGGATAGCTTGTACTAGCTGTCCCCTTTCAAAATGGCCGTTGTTGGATCCCTTCCCGCTCAATATTTGGGAAGAGGACAAGGGCCTCTATAAATAGGGCTAGCCACCACCAAGGCAGGGGGATCGAGGAATTGGACCTTGAGCAGAACCACCCACCAAGCACAAGAACACCTTGCCTCAGGAGGCTGTTCTTCCCCTTGTACTATTCATCATTAGCCCAAGAGGCAATCCACCACACCACACTCGAGTAGGGTATTACACCACAACGGTGGCCCGAAACAGTATAAATCTCGTGTCTCTTGTGCTGTGAATTCATCTTGTTAGTTCAGAGATCGCGGCGAGGTTGAGGGCGTGAATCGGTAGGAGGAAATCTTCGTGCGCACCCTAGAGTTCGAACCTTAAGGGTTTTGCCGGAACCCGATATCCGACATTTGGTGCACTAGGTAGGGGTGCGCCGAAATCTTGCTTCTGCTGATCTGCGTCCCATCACTTCGTCGCATCCATGTCGGATGCCCGCCGAGCGCCGGGCTGCTCTCGCCGCTCGTGTCGCTTAGACGGCTCCTATCGGCGGGCCTCCTCGTCGTTCTCCTTCGCTTGCCGCCAACGCTGCCACCGGCCCGGCAGGGAACGAGCAACATGCGTCTTTGCTGCACCCATCGGTGCGGCATGAAGGCCGCATCGCCACTCAATCGCTGACACCAGCTGGTTCATTGTCTCACGCTCGTCGCGCCCCCACGGCCGCGCAGGCCGTGCTGCTTTTGGCGCGTGAGCTCCTGCACTACCGCCCCGTCGACGACCTCTACGAAGAATGGCTCGCCCGCATCACCGAACTTGTCAGCGCCACAGGGGGCTCTCCCGCGCCATCCCTCTCGCTGCCTCGCCCTCCGCCAGGCATGGGCGACGTGGCTCAGGGAGCGCATCCGCCACCTCCGCCCCAAGACGTCACCCTGGCTCCAAGGCGCGTGGCCCCTGGACGTGACTCACCGCACCCAGCGCCCGCGCGACAAGAAAGAAGCTGTCAAGAAATCCCTCAGCCCCAAGAAGGCGTTCCCATGCTTCCTGCTCCAGCATGGCAAGACCGCGCCCCGGCACCGGCACGCTAAGACCGCGTGCTGCCCCTGGCAGCAGCGCGCGGGGACCATCAAGAGCAAGCTCCATATCAGCAAAGGGCTCCGGTGACCACAACAGATTGTCGTGCCTTCACCACCGAGCTGCGTAGCGTCGCCTGACCAGGCAAGTTCAAGCCGGACCTGCCTCCTTGCTACGACGGTGCAGCCGACCCTGCGGAGTTCCTGCAGCTTGGGGATGCAATGTTTGATGGATATGATATTTTTGATAAATATGATATTTTTGATGAATATGATATTTTTGATGAATATGACATTTTTGATGAATATGCAATGCCACAAGCTTGGGGATGCTATGTTTGATGAATATGAAATTTTTAGTCCCCCAAGTTTTGATGAGAAAATTTATTATGATGAAAGCATGCCTCCTATATATGATGATTATATTGATGAAAGTGGGTTTGGAAGAGTGCCAACTTTAGGAAGTAATGATCCCACTATTTTGGAGGGTGTTGAATCTTATTGTGATAATTATGAAAGTGGATTTGGAGAGGTCATGACTTTATTTAGTGATGAATCCACTATTTCGGAAGAGGTTCCAATTGATTATGAGAACAAAGTTGCTATCTATGATGATTATTGTGATGACATGTATGCTATAAAGAATAATGATGTCATCATGATTTTAATTTTCAATTGGATTATGCCTCACATGATAATTATTTTGTTGAGTTTGCTCCCACTACTATTCATGAGAAGAATTTTGCTTATGTGGAGAGTAATAAAATTTATATGCTTGGGGATCATGAAAATAATGTTTTATGTGATATTTATATTGTTGAATACATTCATGATGCTAATGAAAATTATTATGAGGGAGGAGTATATGCTTGTAGCAATTGCAATAATATCAAGTTTCATCTCTATGTGTTGAAAATCTTGAAGTTTTGCATGTTTTGCCTTCCTATGCTAGTTAATTATTGTTCCCATAAGTTGTTTGCTCACAAAATCCCTATGCATAGGAAGTGGGTTAGACTTAAATGTGCTAGTCGTATTCTTCATGATGCTCTCATTATGTTTCAATTCTTATCTTTTATGTGAGCATCATTGAAATCATCATGCCTAGCTAAAAGGCATTAAAGAAAAGCGCTTGTTGGGAGACAACCCAATATTTACACTTACTGTTTTTGTGTGTCAACATGATTAAGATACTGTAGTAATCATGTTTATAGGTTTTTTTCCAATAAAGTGCCAAGTAGAACCTTTGGGAAGACTTGGGTGAAAGTTAATGTGATCTTGCTGTAAAAAAACAAAAACTTTGCGCTCACGAGAATAATTATCGTTTTTAACATAAGAATGATTTTAAGTTGATTTGTTTTGCCGATGATTAATATCCAAATTACTCACGCCCACCAATTTATTTCAGGATTTTTGGAGTTACATAAGTATTCGAGAGTTACAGATTACTATAGACTCTTATGTTTTTGAAAGATTCTGTTTTCTTTGTGTTGTTTGCTTATTTTGATGAATCTATGAGTAGTATTGGAGGGTATGAACCATAGATAATTTGGAATATATTACATATTACACCAATATGAATTTATAATGAGTTCACAAAAGTACCAAAAGTGGTTATTTATTTTCTTATAATAACGGAGCTTATGAGTTTTTGTTGAGTTTTGTGTTGTGAAGTTTTCCAGTTTTGGGTAAATATTCGATGGACTATGGAATAAGGAATGGAAAGAGCCTAAGATTGGGGATGCCCAAGGCACCCCAAGGTGATATTCAAGGACAACCAAGAGCCTAAGCTTGGGGATGCCCCGGATGGCATCCCCTCTTTCGTCTTCGTTCATCGGTAACTTTACTTGGAGCTATATTTTTTTCACCACATGATATGTGTTTTGCTTGGAGCGTCATTTTACTTTGGTTTGTTTTGATTGCTGTTTGAATAAAGTACTTAAGATCTGAAATTCACTTAAGATCTGAAATTCTTAAATGTTAGAGAGTTTTCACATAGTTATATAATTATAATACTACTCATTGAGCTTCACTTATATCTTTTGGAGTAGTTTGTCGTTTGCTCTAGTGCTTCACTTATATCTTTTAGAGCACAACGGTGGTTTTATTTTGAATAAATAGGTGAACTCTCATGCTTCACTTATATTATTTTGAGAGTCTTTATAACAACATGGTAATTTGCTTTGGTTATGAATTTAGTCCTAATATGATGGGCATCCAAGAGGGATATAATAAAAACTTTCATATAAAGTGCATTGAATACTATGAGAAGTTTGATTCCTTATGATTGTTTTGAGATATGAGGATGGTGATATTAGAGTCATGGTAGTGGAGTAATTGTGAATTTGAGAGATACTTGTGCTAAAGTTTGTGATTCCCGTAGCATGCACGTATGGTGAACCGTTATGTGATGAAGTTGGAGCATGATTTATTTATTGATTGCCTTCCTTATGTGTGGAGGTCGGGATCGCGCGATGGTTAACTCCTATCAACCCTTCCCCTAGGAGCATGCGTGTAGTACTTTGTTTATATGACTTGTAGATTTTTGCAATAAGTATGTGAGTTCTTTATGAGTAATATTGAGTCCATGGATTATACGCACTCTCACCCTTCCACCATTGCTAGCCTCTCTAGTACCGCGCAACTCTCGCCGGTACCATACACCCACCATATACCTTCCTCAAAACAGCCACCATACCTACCTATTATGGCATTTCCATAGCCATTACGAGATATATTGCCATGCAACTTTCCACCATTCCGTTTATTATGACACGCTCCATCATTGTCATATTGCCTTGCATGATCATGTAGTTGACATTGTATTTGTTGCAAAGCCACCATTCATAATTTTTCATACATGTCGCTCTTGAATCATAGCACATTCCGGTACACCGCTGGAGGCATTCACATAGAGTCATATTTTGTTCTAAGTATTGAGTTTTAATTCTTGAGTTGTAAGTAAATAAAAGTGTGATGAGCTTCATTATTAGAGCATTGTCCCATGTGAGGAAAGGATGATGGAGACTATGATTCCCCCACAAGTCGGGATGAGACCCCAGACTAAATAAAAAAAGGCCATAAAAAAGAGAAAAGGCTCAAATAAAAAAATGAGAGAAAAAGAGAGAAGGGACAATGCTACTATCCTTTTACCACACTTGTGCTTCAAAGTAGCACCATAATCCTCATGATAGAGAGTCTCCTATGTTGTCACTTTCATATACTAGTGGGAATTTTTCATTTTAGAACCTGGCTTGTATATTCCAATGATGGGCTTCCTCAAAGTGCCCTAGGTCTTCGTGAGCAAGCGAGTTGGATGCACACCCACTTAGTTTTCTTTTTGAGCTTTCATACACTTATAGCTCTAGTGCATCTGTTGCATGGCAATCCGTACTCACTCACATTTATATCTATTGATGGGTGTCGGTGTCAAAACCGGCGGATCTCGGGTAGGGGGTCCCAAGTAGTGCGTCTTAGGATCAATGGTAACATGAGGCAAGGGACACAATGTTTACCCAAGTTAGGGCCCTCTCGATGGAGGTAAAACCCTACTCCTGCTTGATTAATATTGATGATATGGGTAGTACAAGAGTTTATCATGTTGGTTGGATTTGTGTTCGCTACTTTGATAATCTGATATGTGGGTGGACTGGTGCTTGGGTGTTGTTCTTACTTGAACAAACCTCCTAATTTTGATTAACCCCTCGCAAGCATCCGCAACTATGAGAAAAGTATTAAGAATGAATTCTAACGATAGCATTAAACTTTTGGATCCAAATCAGCCCCTTACGGAATAGCGCATAAACTAGGGTTTAAGCTTCTGTCACTCTCGTAACCTATCATCTAATAACTAGTCCACAATGCATTCCCTTAGGCCCAAGTATGGTGAACTGTCATGTAGTCGACGTTCACATGACACCACTAAGGGAATCACAACATACATAACATCAAAACATCGAACACATATAAAATTCACATGATTACTTGCAACAAGATTTCTCCGTTGACCTCAAGAACAAAACTAACTACTCACAAATGATAATCATCCCTTGTACGCGTCGGTGCTATACAAACGATTTTTAACCCCTTTCCGCGACGGCATTTGGAACCGTCGCCAAGTGAGTGTGGGCGATAGGGGGGGTGGGGTCCTTCCCACACGATCCAAAAACCGTCGGGGACAGGGAGCCAAGATGCATATAGAGTACTCCTACTCGTTTGTGCTCGCATTGCCATCACAGTCGGTATTCTGTGGTGCTACGTTTACGATGCGCGGCCCATCACAAACGGTTCAAGATTATAGAACGTGTATGATAAGCATACAATCACACACATTCGCTTTTCCCAAACCGTATGCAATAACTAATTAAGAAGATTAGCTAATCATTGTACGAGTGTCAGATAGGATTACGAAACATCGGACCGTCGTAACATCATCGTACACGACAACTATTGCACACGCTTTTCTGTGGTGCAACGTTTAGGATGCATACTTCATCAGAAACAGTTCATGGTTGCGAATCGTGTACGATAAGGCAACTATCACAAATATTTAGTTAGCCCGCACCATTTGTGATATTGTCTAACATCGCACACGCTTTGCAAACGGCAACTGTGTGCACGCTTGCACATGTTTCCTCTCTGTGAACCGTCTCGGATTATGGTGTATATCGAAAATGTTTGTGTTTTACCAACCGTGTGTGCCGTAATGACCTGGAGAGTGTAATTTCACCATAATTTAATTGCTATTATATCAAATTGTACCAAATTTGAATTTAAATTTGAATTTGAATGTATGCTATAGCTTTATTCATATCCATCAGGTTCAGAAAACCAATGCATTATTCAATTCATAGGTACATATCAAGAATTACATAAGAACCAAATAAATAATGATGAACCACAGTTGTATACTTGTACTATTAAAGACGGTAAAGAAAGAGGTGAAATACATTCTGGTTGCTAAACAAGGTGATGCGGAATGCCCATATTGTGCCCTCCTCCATGCAGAAGGCACACACGACTCTAGTCCAACCCCTTGTGATGGCCGACTTCCCATCCTTCATGCTCTTCATGAAAACATCTAGATAATCATCGTGTTCTGGTAGAAATACTTTAACCTTTGCATGCCCACCAATCATGTAGTTTGAGAGGTAATCTTGAGTAAACTGCTTTGGGAACCACTGCAAAGGAAAAAAGATTCAGACATTATCATCTAACACAACTCAATATGGGCAGTAAAACGAAGGTTGCGGAGTTCTTACTTACCATCCTATAGTTCGCTATTGTATTGGATAAAGTGTAAACAAATAGTTTAATTGTCATCTTTTGACCCATTTTACTAACAATCTTTATCAGCTTCCTCACTTTATGCTGGTTCATCAATATCTCATTTCCCCATACACAGAAAGGGTCGAAGCACGGATCTTTACCAATGACATATGTACCTAAAAGCACCAAGTTAATATTAGAAGCTAAACACAAATTGCACAATGATGTAGTACAACACTCTTTTATAATATCTTATAACATCCAATATACTAACATATTAGATGAATTAACATCTTATATTATGGGCCGGAAGGAGTTTATTGCATTCTTACAAATTATCGGCTGGTTAACTGCTGCTGTATCCATGGGTTGGAGTTAGTTTGAGCTAGTTAGGGCTCAAATAGCCCTAAAGTATATCTAAACATGAGGGCTAGTTTGAGATAGTTGCATCTATAACCCACCCACAAAAACTATCCAACCCAAGAGGTGCTAATTGGCGCTAGTTCTCCTAGTGCATTTATTGTCAATCTAAGTATCTAACACTGTCATCCAAACACCTCTTTGGATGGAGTTAGTTCAGGGTTAGTCATGAGCTAGAAACTAACTCTAACCTCTAGCTAAGTTGAGTATCCAAACAGGGTTGTGTTGTTGTTGTTGTTGTTGTTCTTGCTGCTCTTCTACGTATATCTAGACATCATCAGAACATTAAGGTAACACTCTTACTTGTTGCTACGTTGAAAGTGCAACTAATCGCCGGGTGGTTTTGGTAATTCATAACAACATATAGCTCATTGAATTATAATATTCTTTCAAGATCAATGTTTCAGAAAGTTCAATGGTTGGTATAGCATGGACTAGAAACGTGGACCCCTCAAAATGCTAAGGACACATATTGGCAAAAGCTCAAGACTCTATATTTTCATTTTAGTGATCCAAGATCACATTGAGTCCATTGGAAAATCCAATACTATTAAAAGGGGATGAGGTGTTGCTTAATGGCTTGCTTGCTCAAAATGTTTAGTGATATGCTCAAAAACCCTCAACCACTTTCTCATTTACACATATGTCCTAAACCTAAAGTCAAACTCGGCAACACCGATTTGATCTATCCGGCGCCACCGAGTTCACTTGACATAGCCATATCCACAAACCCTAATTAGTTCGGTCTTACCAATAGGGATCTCGGTCTCACCGAGATGGGATTGCAAACTCTCTGTTTCCCTCCATAACGTTTCGGTCTAACTGAGATGAGCGATCGGTCGCACCGAGTTCATAGTGCAAACTCTCTGTTTCCTTTTCGTAACGTTTTGGTCTAACCGAGATGAGCGATCGGTACCATCGAGTTTGCCTGACCAAGTCTCTGTTTTCTTATTACTGAAATCGGTCTCACCGAGTTCCTGTAATAGGTCTCACCGAGATGAGGTTTGCCCTAACCTAGCGCATCAGTCTCACCGAGTTGATGATGTCAATCCACCGAAAAGCCTAACATTCACATTTTCAACCAAGTTGGTCTATTCGGTCCCACCAAGTTTAGTGAATTGTGTGTAACAGTTAGATTTTGTGTGGAGGCTATATATACCCCTCAACCCCCTTCTCCATCCGTGAGAGAGCCATCAAAACATGCCTACACTTCCACTACTCATTTTCTGAGAGAGAACCACCTACTCATGTGTTGAGACCAAGACATTCCAATCCAACCACAAGAATCTTGATCTCTAGCCTTCTCCAAGTTGCTTTCCACTCAAATCATCTTTCCACCATAGCCAAATTTGTGTGAGAGAGAGTTGGGTGTTGGAGAGACTATCATTTGAAGCACAAGAGCAAATATTTAATCATCAACACACCATCTACTACCTTTTGGAGAGTGGTGTCTCCTAGATTGGTTAGGTGTCACTTGGGAGCCTCCGTCAAGATTGTGGACTTGAACGAAGGAGTTTGTAAGGGCAAGGAGATCGCCTACTTCGTGAAGAACTAGCCAAGTGAGGAAAGTCCTTCATGGGTGATGGCCACGGTGGGATAGACAAGGTTGCTTCTTTGTGGACCCTTCATGGTTGGAGCCCTCCATGGACTCGTGCAACCGTTACCCTTCATGGGTTGAAGTCTCCATCAATGTGGATGTACGATAGCACGACCTATCGGAACCACACCAAAAATCTCCGTGTCTACATTGTGTTTGCTCCCTCCAAACTCCTCCCCTTTACCTTCATATGCAATGATTTACATTCCGCTGCTATACTCTTAAAATTGCATGTGTAGGTTGTTTGCTTGACTAGTGCTAAGTTGCTAAAATCTGCCAAGACTTAAAATTGGGAAAGGCTAGATTTTTATTTTGCCAAGTAGTCTAATCACCCCCCCTCTAGACATACTTTTGATCCTACAAGTGATATCAGAGCTTTGGTCTCCATTTGCCTTAATTTCCGTAGTTTTGGTGATCATAGCCTTGGTTTCACAATGTAGGAGAGTATGGTGTCTAGTGAGGGAAATTACCACCGTAGAGGTCCTTACTTTGATGGTACTAATTTTGCTAGTTGGAAGCATAAGATGAAAATTCATATTCTTGGACATAACCCCGCCATTTGGGCTATTGTGTGTATTGTTTTGCAAGGTGAATTCTTCGATGGGAGAGAACCAAATCGTGAAGCAATTGCGGAAGAATTGAAGATGTTGCAATACAACGCTCAAGCTTGCGATATCCTCTTCAATGAATTGTGCCCCGAAGAATCCAACAAAAGCAGTTGTCTTGGGAATGCAAAGAAAATTTGGGATACTTTGATTGATATGCATGAAGGTACCGAGTCCGTCAAGGAATCCAAGTAGAATGTGCTTCAAAGTCAACTTGACAAGTTCAAAATGAAGGATGGTGAAGGTGTCGCTGAAATGTACTCTAGGCTTGCTCTCATCACAAATGAGATTGCCGGCTTAGGAAGTGAAGATATGACTGACAGATTCATCATCAAGAAGATCCTAAGATCCTTGGATGGAAAATATGATACCGTGTGCACATTGATCCAAATGATGCCCAACTACAAAGATCTCAAGACATCGGAAGTCATTGGAAGAATTGATGCTCATGAGATGTCACTCAACGATAAAGAAGAGTTTCACAACAAGTCTAGTGGTGCTTACAAAGCCTCATGTGATGCTCCTGCAACATCAAGTGAAAAACAAGTCTTGAATGAGGAATTGAGCTTAATGGTGAAGAACTTCAACAAATTCTACAAGAGTAGAAGCAAAGAGAGAAGCTCCAAGTCAAGATCATACCATGACAAAAGATCTTCTAGTCATGAGTGAAATTGCTACAATTGTGGAAGACCCGGACACTAGTCCAATGAGTGTACGGCTCCCTACAAAAGAAGAGAAGACTCACCTAAAAGAAGAAGTAGAAGAGAAGAATCACCTCCAAGAGAGAGAAGGAGTAGAGATGATCGTTATGAACGAAGAACCTCTCGCAGAAGCAGGGATTCAGAAAGGAAGGACAACTCATCAAAGAGCTACACAAAACAAAGACTGATATGTCTCCAATGTATCTATAATTTTTGATGTATTCATGCCATGTTTATAATATTTTTTACATGTTTTTGGTATGATTTGGTTAGAACTAACCCGTACTGACGTTGTTTTCAGCAGAACTACCGTGGTGTTGTTTTTGTGCAGAAATAAAAGTTCTTGTAATGCGCTTAAAATCAATGGAGATTTTTTCTGGAAAATATAAAAAATACTGGAGCAAAAAGTTATCATAGAGGAGTCTCGTGGGGCCCACAAGGGTGGGGGGTGCGCCCATGTGCCTCGTGGACTCCTCATGGGTCCCCCTAACTTGTTCTCGATGCCAAACCCTCCTATAAATACCCAATCTTCCAGAAAGAAACCTAGATCTGGAGTTCCGTCACCGCAAGCCTCTGTAGTCACCAAAAACCTCTTGGGAGCCCATTCCGGCACCCTGCCGGAGGGGGAATCCATCACCGGTGGCCATCTTCATCATCCCGACGCTCTCCATGACGAGGAGGGAGTAGTTCACCCTCGGGGCTGAGGGTATGTACCAGTAGCTATGTGTTTGATCTCTCTCTCCCGTGTTCTTGATTTGGCACGATATTGATGTACCACGAGCTTTGCTAGTATAGTTGGATCTTATGATGTTTCTCCCCCTCTACTCTCTTGTAATGGATTTAGTTTTCCTTTTGAAGTTATCTTATCGGATTGAGTCTTTAAAGGATTTGAGAACACTTGATGTATGTCTTGCATGTGCTTATCTGTGGTGACAATGGGATATCAAGTGATCTACTAGATGTATGTTTTGGTGATCAACTTGCGGGTTCAGTGACCTTGTGAACTTATGCATAAGGGTTGGCACATGTTTTCGTCTTGACTCTTCGGTAGAAACTTTGGGGCACTCTTTGAAGTTCTTTATGTTGGTTGAATAGATGAATCTAAGATTGTGTGATGCATATCGTATAATCATACCCGCGGATACATGAGGTGACATTGGAGTATATAGGTGACATTAGGGTTTTGGTTGATGTGTGTCTTAAGGTGTTATTTTACTGCGAACTCTAGGGCTGTTTGTGAAACTTATAGAAATAGCCCAATGGATAGATCGGAAAGAATAACTTTGAGGTGGTTTCGTACCCTACAATAATCTCTTCGTTTGTTCACCGCTATTAGTGACTTTGGAGTGACTCTTTGTTGCATGTTGAGTGTCAGCGTTTTGGGAACTGGGGTCCCCAGACTTGCCTGCGTGCAGCCTATGACGTGGCTCAACCAGTGGCCCAGTACGGCCCATCTTCATCAGCCAAACACTCAAGACCCTCGCGAGGGGCCAAGCCTCGCGGGGCGGATGATGCAAGGCCTCCTCAGGAGTGGCCTCGCCAAGCAGGCTCATGAGGAGGCAGAGAGATCAAGGAAAGGGGTACCTCGCGAGTTGCCCGCAACGCAAGCCATGACGATCAAGACCAGCCTGAGCAGTGTCCTTGTTTCCTCTTTGGTGCAAAGGGGGCAAGCATAGGCGCGAAGTAACAAGGCATTAGGCAAAGGTTTCCATATCGGTGCAACAAGACCAAGACCAGTAGGACGGCAGGGCAGAGGTCATCATGGAGCCCAAGACGGCGTCATCACCAGAGCCTTTGGCACGCGAAGACCACCTTTAGTTAGGATAGCCTGTACTAGCTGTCCCCTTTCAAAATGGCCATTGTTGGATCCCTTCCCGCTCAATATTTGGGAAGAGGACCAGGGCCTCTATAAATAGGGCTAGCCACCACCAAGGCAGGGGGATCGAGCTATCGGACCTTGAGCAGAACCACCCACCAAGCACAAGAACACCTCGCCTCAGGAGGCTGTTCTTCCCCTTGTACTGTTCATCATCAGCCCAAGAGGCAATCCACCACAACACACTGGAGTAGGGTATTACACCACAACGGTGGCCCGAACCAGTATAAACCTCGTGTCTCTTGTGTTGTGAATTCATCTTGTTAGCTTAGAGATCGCGGCGAGGTTGACGGCGTGAATCGGTAGGATGAAATCTTCGTGGGCACCCCAGACTTCGAACCTTAAGGGTTTTGCTGGAACCCGATATCCGACATTTGGCGCGCCAGGTAGGGGTGCGCCGAAATCTTCCTTCCGCTGATCTGCGTCCCATCGCTTCGTCGCATCCATGTCTGACGCCCGCCGAGCCCGCACCGAGCGTCGGGATGCTCTCGCCACTCGTGTCGCCCAGACGGCACGCGGGGAACATCAAGAGCAAGCTCCACATCAGCAAAGGGCTCCGGTGACCACAACAGGTTGCCGTGCCTTCACCACCGAGCTGCTTAGCGTTGCCTGGCTGGGCAAGTTCAAGCCGGACCTGCCTCCTCGCTATGATGGTACAGCCAACCCCGTGGAGTTCCTACAGCTCTACGAGCTGGGCATCGAGGAGGCCAACAAAGACAAGAAGGTCATGGCGAACTGGTTTCCCATGGCTGTCAAGGACGATGCCAACACCTGGCTCCTTAACCTACCTCCCGGCTCGATCTCCTCCTGGGCACTCGCGACCGCCCCCCAGCCGCGGGTGACCTACGCCGCATCAAGCAATAGCCTGGGGAGACCCTGCAGAAATACATCCAGCGCTTCAACAATGCTCACCTCAAGATCCCCAAAGTGACGAATGAGGCCATCATCTTAGAGTTATTTGATGGCATCCATGACGTCAAGATGAAGGAGGAGCTCGCCATCCATGAGGAGTTGTGCACATCTCTGGAGTTGTTGAACCTGACGACCAAGTGCGCAAGGGCTGAGGAAGGACGCCTCTCCCTCCTCGAGCTCCCAGCTGCCGACCCAGAAGAAAAGAAGGCCAAGGCCAAGGACGTGAAACGCAATGGAGCAGACGTGCTTGCAGCAGAGCCAGACACGAAGTGCGACAGAGACCAGCCGGAGTCGTCCAAGGGTAGCCGACCGTTCTGCACCTACCACAACCTCCACACCCACAACACCAACGAATGCCAAGAGCTCAGGGCCGTTCGAGAAGGACGCTTCGGTCGACGCCCTAAGCGCAACGACCGGGGCTACGGCTAAGGAGGAGGACGAGGCGGCGGACGATGGGATGACCGTGGCCCTCGCCAGGAGTGGCGTGACCGACCTCGTGAGGATCGCTGGCAGGACCAGCCTCGTGAGGGAGCCTGGAGGGATCATCCTCGCGAGGACCGCCCATAGGGCAACGCATGCCTTCCTCCCCTACCGCCACCACTGAGAAGGAATGACGACCATCATCAGGACGAGGGGGCTGGGGTCTTCCAGGAACCACGTGCCATCGCTTGCATCTTGGGCAGAGCTCAGGCCCTAGCCTCTCAACGCATCTTCAAGAAGTTCGCTCGCGAGGTGAACATAGTCCTCCCCAAGGACGAGGCCTCGCGCCCTCTCATGTGGTCCAAGTGCGCCATCACCTTCAGCTCAGCAGATCAACTCAAGTGCTCAGCTACTACTGGCGTCCTCCCGGTTCCACTACCCCGATAGGGCAGGTCTGCCTCCCTGTCACCTTCGGCCAGTGCGGCAACTACCACACTGAGCTCATCGACTTTGACATCGCCCACACCCGCCTGCCGTACAATGCCATCCTCGGGTATCCAGCCCTGGCCAAGTTCATGGCGGTGACCCACCATGGCTACAATATCCTCAAGATGCCAGGAAGCGGCGGGATCATCACGGTCCCCTGTAGAGAAAGAGATGCGGTGTGCTCCCGTGAGCGCAACTTCCAAGCAGCATCAATCGAGGACCCAGACAGCAGGGGCGAGAACCCTCCTGAGGCAGTCCCCAAGAAGAAGAGGACACCGCTCAGCTTAATGCCTCGGGAGGTTGGCATCTTAGGGGGTGCTGCATCAGGATCAGCGCCCGTGCAATGGGCGCCTCCTTCCATCGCATAGGAAGGTGTGCCCGACGCCCTCCTTGGGTAGGGCTCGGGGGCTCTCTTCTGGAGGGCCTCTAACTTTGCCAACCTCACGAGGGAGGCGCTCGGGCACCACTTGGAGGCATGCTTCGCAGCACGTTTCCCTTAGGAGGCTGCAGGGCATGGAAATCCCAATGTTCAGGAGTTCATCACCAAGACCACTCAGGAGCTTCAGGAAGCACGAGCCATGCGCGGCGATCGCCGCTTGCTTGGCGTGGCTCCCCATCCAGGCGAGGATGGTGGGCTGCGCGTCTGCATCAACATCCCAGGGCTCAACCGGGCCGCATCTCAGGAATATTTCTGGCCTTTGTGCGTGGGACGCTGCGAGGGTCCGCCGCACAGCTATGCTCGCATGCCTTTCGGCCTGCCGAACACAACTACCACCTCCCACTGTCAATTGAGGAGCATTCTGGCGGCTCAGGAGGCTAGGCACCATGCGGTCCTAGTGAAGATGGAGATGGTCCTCAGGGAGCCTCCTGGACCCGCAGAGCCTCCCAAGGCTCGGGGCTCCAGCGGCTCGTGAGGGACGACCTCTTCACCGCGCATCCTCAGCTACTCCAACTCCCCTCCTACAACGGTACGAGGTGACATCTTCCAAGTTCATTTCAGCTGGGAGCGCCCTCAAGGCTGCATCATTCCCAGGTCGCGTGGGTTTGTCCCTGTGGCATGTATCTTTTTCTTATGTCTTGAGTTTACTTTGCTCGGGGTGCCCTTCGGGCTGCATCATTCCCAAGCCGCTCGGGCCTGACCCGGTGGCGTGTATCCACTTTGCGTTTATCAAAGCTGATTTGCCTTCCATGCCTAACCTGCCTGTGATTATCGCTTGTTCGGTTGACATCTACCATGGGAGCCGCTCACACTGGCACGAGGCTTGCGCATGGGTCCATCCCTGCAACACCAACAAATCTGAGTGGTCGAGCTCTGGCCCGCGGCAGCCCCGCAAGCGTCACCTCACCAAGCCCTTAGTGCCCTCACCTCTCTCTCGGAGCAGCCAGTGGCCGGCTGGCAGTCGTAATGGCAACCCGTGCTTTTCTCGTGTTGATTTACATGAACCTCCTGAGGATTTCAGCAGGTGGCAACACGAGCTCCCTCTCCCTTTTCCATGTGATCCGCTTGCGCGTTAAAAGGGGGGCCCCTGAGCATCACGACTCAGGAGCTCTCGATGGCTCTCCAGCCCTCACCCACTGGCCTTGACCACAGCATCGCGACCTGGCATACCAGTGGCGGCTGAGCTCGTTCGAGGGCCGGGACCTGAGGACGTAGAGCATTAAGGAGAGTGTGGGGAAGGAAGGGAGAGCTCGCGAGGGCCTAACCTAGCTGCGCCACAGCCGCCGACGCATGAGTCGGGCACACTACAAAGGAGCAACTCCATACCACCAAGATAAGTTTCATGCCTGGGACATCTAATCTATGCAGCGCAGGACCTTCACTTGATGCGGCTCTGCGATGGCAACGTTGCTTTCCTTTATCACCTCTCGGTGGTTGCTTGCACGCTAAAGGGGACCTCCTGAGCATTGCGCCTCAGGGGCTCTTACTGGACCTCGGGCCGCTCACCTCCTGGCCTTGACCATGGAATCACGACCTGGCATGCCAGCGACGGCTACAGCTTGCCTGGGGACCGGGACCTATCAGTGTAGAGCGCTAAACCGTCGCGAGGCCAGAAAGGGGGAACCAAGCCGAGGCAGGGCAAGCATTCGCACGGTTTCATAATAAGGATCACATCAGCAAAATACATCACAGACCCTTTACACACCCCGACCGGGTGTTTTCTCGATTCCTTGTAGGGAAGAAAAGACAAGAACCCTAAGGATCCCTAACTACCCGCGCCTCCATGGCCGACGCCATCATCAACAGTGGGCCATGGGAGGCCGGCGCCAACCCCATCCAGATTAGCGGTGGCGACGGCCTGACGCTGCCGCCTTGCTCCGGGCGTGACGCGAGCTCGGGGGCACGTAGCTATCGTCGCTCGTCTCCGGAGTCACGAAGAGCTCGGGAGAGTCGCTGGATTCCCAAGCGTCACTGCTGCTGCCGGAGGAGCTGTTGCGGAAGCGAGTGGTAGGCCTAGCCCCTGCCACGTCGATGTCCTGATTGTCTCCTCCGGGGCAGCACTCCAGGTGGCGGCCTTTTGCGTCGAAGACCTTGAAGGACAACAAGGAGGTGCCATCATATTCGAGATGGATTACGAGGGCGCCACCCGTTCGGCAGACCCGGGCGACCTCGCCCCAGCCTCGGGTCATATAGACCTTGCCCGGGGCAACGACTTCAACCTTCGCTCCAGTCGTCGGGGCGCCACAGTCGGCGTGCTGCAGCCAAAGCTCGAGAGGCCCCCTCGATGACATCTCGATGGCGAAGAATGAAGGGAAGCGGATCCAGGTGCTTGGAGGCATCACCGCGTGCAACACGAGCTCGTGAGTGGAGTCCGCGTGCAGCCGAGAATCTGCGGATCGGTGCCATTGGCGTTGGGGAAGGAGATGGAGCAAGGGAGAAGAAGCAGGCGAAGCAAGAAGAGATGGGCGACGGGGGCTCTCGCCCCTCCTCATTTATAGTCTGAGGGAGGCCAACCGTCGACCTCCACGATCGCAGGTAATGATGACTCTTTTCTATATGCAGCAGCGATTCGTCAAATCCGGCAGTTGCCGAGGCAGCATGGGGAAGCGGAGACGCCCATGTCTAATCAAGTCGCCACGCGGCAACCAAGGCCGCATGCTGTTGGGGACTGCGGCGCTCCGCACTTGCCTTTTGGCTTCGCCGCTAAGCCAAGTCTGAGCATGCATTGGGCCCGGGGGCTACTGTCAGCGTTCTGGGAATGGGGGTCCCCAGACTTGTGTGCCTGTGGCCTGCGACGTGGATAAACCAGTGGCCCAGTACGACCCATCTTCATCAGCCAAACACTTAGGACCCTCGCGAGGGGCCAAGCCTCCCAGGGGCAGACGATGCAAGGCCTCCTCAGGAGTGGCCTCGCCAGGCAGGCTCACAAGGAGGCGGAGAGATCAAGGCAAGGGGTACCTCGCGATGTGCCCATGACACAAGCCATGACGATCAAGACCAGGCAGGCGCCAGCCCGAGCAGTGTCCTTGTTTCCTCTTTGGTGCAAAGGGGGCAAGCGCAGGCGTGGAGTACCAAGGCATCAGACAAAGGTTTCCATATCGGTGCAACAAGACCAAGACCAGCAGGACGGCAGGGCGGAGGTCATCATGGAGCCCAAGACGGCGTCATCACCAGAGCCTTTGGCAGGCGAAGACCACCTTTAGTCAGGATAGCTTGTACTAGCTGTCCCCTTTCAAAATGGCCGTTGTTGGATCCCTTCCCGCTCAATATTTGGGAAGAGGACAAGGGCCACTATAAATAGGGCTAGCCACCACCAAGGCAGGGGGATCGAGCAATCGGACCTTGAGCAGAACCACCCACCAAGCACAAGAACACCTCGCCTCAGGAGGCTGTTCTTCCCCTTGTACTGTTCATCATCAGCCCAAGAGGCAATCCACCACACCACACTGGAGTAGGGTATTAAACCACAACGGTGGCCCGAACCAGTATAAATCTCGTGTCTCTTGTGCTGTGAATTCATCTTGTTAGTTTAGAGATCGCGGCGAGGTTGAGGGCGTGAATCGGTAGGAGGAAATCTTCGTGCGCACCCTAGAGTTCGAACCTTAAGGGTTTTGCCGGAACCCGATATCCGACATTTGGTGCGCTAGGTAGGGGTGCGCTGAAATCTTGCTTCTGCTGATCTGCGTCCCATCACTTCGTCGCATCCATGTCGGATGCCCGCCGAGCGCCGGGCTGCTCTCGCCGCTCGTGTCGCTTAGACGGCTCCTGTCGGCAGGCCTCCTCATCGTTCTCCTTCGCCTGCCGCCAACGCCGCCACCGGCACGGCAGGGAACGAGCAGCATGCGTCTTTGCTGCACCCATCGGTGCGGCATGAAGGCCGCATCGCCACTCAATCGCTGACACCAGCTGGTTCATTGTCTCACGCTCGTCGCGCCCCCACGGCTGCGCAGGCCGTGCTGCTTTTGGCGCGTGAGCTCCTGCACTACCGCCCCGTCGACGACCTCTACAAAGAATGGCTCGCCCGCATCACCGAACTTGTCAGCGCCGCAGGGGGCTCTCCCGCGCCATCCCTCTCACTGCCTCGCCCTCCGCAAGGCATGGGCGATGTGGCTCAGGGAGCGCATCCGCCACCTCCGCCCCAAGACGTCACCCTGGCTCCAAGGCGCGTGGCCCCTGGACGTGACTCACCGCACCCAGCGCCCGCGCGACAAGAAAGAAGCTGTCAAGAAATCCCTCAGCCCCAAGAAGGCGTTCCCATGCTTCCTGCTCCAGCATGGCAAGACCGCGCCCCGGCACCGGCATGCTAAGACCGCGTGCTGCCCCTGGCAGCAGCGCGCGGGGACCATCAAGAGCAAGCTCCGTATCAGCAAAGGGCTCCGGTGACCACAGCAGATTGTCGTGCCTTCACCACCGAGCTGCGTAGCGTCGCCTGACCAGGCAAGTTCAAGCCGGACCTGCCTCCTTGCTACGACGGTGCAGCCAACCCTGCGGAGTTCCTGCAGCTTGGGGATGCAATGTTTGATGGTATGATATTTTTGATAAATATGATATTTTTCATGAATATGATATTTTTGATGAATATGACATTTTTGATGAATATGCAATGCCACAAACTTGGGGATGCTATGTTTGATGAATATGAAATTTTTAGTCCCCCAAGTTTTGATGAGAAAATTTATTATGATGAAAGCATGCCTCCTATATATGATGATTATATTGATGAAAGTGGGTTTGGAAGAGTGCCAACTTTAGGAAGTAATGATCCCACTATTTTGGAGGGTGTTGAATCTTATTGTGATAATTATGAAAGTGGATTTGGAGAGGTCATGACTTTATTTAGTGATGAATCCACTATTTCGGAAGAGGTTCCAATTGATTATGAGAACAAAGTTGCTATCTATGATGATTATTGTGATGACATGTATGCTATAAAGAATAATGATGTCATCATGATTTTAATTTTCAATTGGATTATGCCTCACATGATAATTATTTTGTTGAGTTTGCTCCCACTACTATTCATGAGAAGAATTTTGCTTATGTGGAGAGTAATAAAATTTATATGCTTGGGGATCATGAAAATAATGTTTTATGTGATATTTATATTGTTGAATTCATTCATAATGCTAATGAAAATTATTATGAGGGAGGAGTATATGCTTGTAGGAATTGCAATAATATCAAGTTTCATCTCTATGTGTTGAAAATCTTGAAGTTTTGCATGTTTTGCCTTCCTATGCTAGTTAATTATTGTTCCCATAAGTTGTTTGCTCACAAAATCCCTATGCATAGGAAGTGGGTTAGACTTAAATGTGCTAGTCGTATTCTTCATGATGCTCTCATTATGTTTCAATTCTTATCTTTTATGTGAGCATCATTGAAATCATCATGCCTAGCTAAAAGGCATTAAAGAAAAGCGCTTGTTGGGAGACAACCCAATATTTACACTTACTGTTTTTGTGTGTCAACATGATTAAGCTATTGTAGTAATCATGTTTATAGGTTTTTTCCAATAAAGTGCCAAGTAGAACCTTTGGGAAGACCTGGGTGAAAGTTAATGTGATCTTGCTGTAAAAAAACAGAAACTTTGCGCTCACGAAAATAATTATCATTTTTAACATAAGAACGATTTTAAGTTGATTTGTTTTGCAGATGATTAATATCCAAATTACTCACGCCAACCAATTTATTTCAGGATTTTTGGAGTTACATAAGTATTTGAGAGTTACAGATTACTACAGACTCTTATGTTTTTGAAAGATTCTGTTTCCTTTGTGTTGTTTGCTTATTTTGATGAATCTATGAGTAGTATTGGAGGGTATGAACCATAGATAATTTGGAATATATTAGATATTACACCAATATGAATTTATAATGAGTTCAAAAAAGTACCAAAAGTGGTTATTTATTTTCTTATAATAACGGAGCTTATGAGTTTTTGTTGAGTTTTGTGTTGTGAAGTTTTCCAGTTTTGGGTAAAGATTCGATGGACTATGGAATAAGGAATGGAAAGAGCCTAAGATTGGGGATGCCCAAGGCACCCCAAGGTGATATTCAAGGACAACCAAGAGCCTAAGTTTGGGGATGCCCCGGATGGCATCCCCTCTTTCGTCTTTGTTCATCGGTAACTTTACTTGGAGCTATATTTTTTTCACCACATGATATGTGTTTTGCTTGGAGCGTCATTTTACTTTGGTTTGTTTTGATTGCTGTTTGAATAAAGTACTTAAGATCTGAAATTCTTAAATGTTAGAGAGTTTTCACATAGTTATATAATTATAATACTACTCATTGAGCTTCACTTATATCTTTTGGAGTAGTTTGTCGTTTGCTCTAGTGCTTCACTTATATCTTTTAGAGCACAACGGTGGTTTTATTTTGAATAAATAGGTGAACTCTCATGCTTCACTTATATTATTTTGAGAGTCTATATAACAACATGGTAATTTGCTTTGGTTATGAATTTAGTCCTAATATGATGGGCATCCAAGAGGGATATAATAAAAACTTTCATATAAAGTGCATTGAATACTATGAGAAGTTTGATTCCTTATGATTGTTTTGAGATATGAGGATGGTGATATTAGAGTCATGGTAGTGGAGTAATCGTGAATTTGAGAGATACTTGTGCTAAAGTTTGTGATTCCCGTAGCATGCACGTATGGTGAACCGTCATGTGATGAAGTTGGAGCATGATTTATTTATTGATTGCCTTCCTTATGTGTGGAGGTCGGGATCGCGCGATGGTTAACTCCTATCAACCCTTCCCCTAGGAGCATGCGTGTAGTACTTTGTTTATATGACTTGTAGATTTTTGCAATAAGTATGTGAGTTCTTTATGAGTAATATTGAGTCCATGGATTATACGCACTCTCACCCTTCCACCATTGCTAGCCTCTCTAGTACCGCGCAACTCTCGCCGGTACCATACACCCACCATATACCTTCCTCAAAACAGCCACCATACCTACCTATTATGGCATTTCCATAGCCATTTCGAGATATATTGCCATGCAACTTTCCACCATTCCGTTTATTATGACACGCTCCATCATTGTCATATTGCCTTGCATGATCATGTAGTCGACATTGTATTTGTTGCAAAGCCACCGTTCATAATTTTTCATACATGTCGCTCTTGAATCATAGCACATTCCGGTACACCGCTGGAGGCATTCACATAGAGTCATATTTTGTTCTAAGTATTGAGTTTTAATTCTTGAGTTGTAAGTAAATAAAAGTGTGATGAGCTTCATTATTAGAGCATTGTCCCATGTGAGGAAAGGATGATGGAGACTATGATTCCCCCACAAGTCGGGATGAGACCCCAGACTAAATAAAAAAAGGCCATAAAAAAGAGAAAAGGCTCAAATAAAAAATGAGAGAAAAAGAGAGAAGGGACAATGCTACTATCCTTTTACCACACTTGTGCTTCAAAGTAGCACCATAATCCTCATGATAGAGAGTCTCCTATGTTGTCACTTTCATATACTAGTGGGAATTTTTCATTTTAGAACGTGGCTTGTATATTACAATGATGGGCTTCCTCAAAGTTCCCTAGGTCTTCGTGAGCAAGCGAGTTGGATGCACACCCACTTAGTTTTCTTTTTGAGCTTTCATACACTTATAGCTCTAGTGCATCTGTTGCATGGCAATCCGTACTCACTCACATTTATATCTATTGATGGGTGTCGGTGTCAAAACCAGCGGATCTCGGGTAGGGGGTCCCAAGTAGTGCGTCTTAGGATCAATGGTAACATGAGGCAAGGGACACAATGTTTACCCAGGTTAGGGCCCTCTCGATGGAGGTAAAACCCTACTCCTGCTTGATTAATATTGATGATATGGGTAGTACAAGAGTTGATCTACCACGAGATCAGAGAGGCTAAACCCTAGAAGCTAGCCTATGGTATGATTGTTGTTGTATATGTCTATCGACTAGCCTGGCCCTGGTTTATATAATGCACCAGAGGCCTAGGATAAGAAGAGTCCTAGCCGAATACGCCGGTGGGGGAGGAGTCCTTGTCTTGATCGCCAAGTCTTGTGTATTCTTCCTTGTATGCGGCAGCTGTCCGGACTGGCCCATGAGTATACGGCCATGGGGGTCCTCGGCCCAATCCAACTGATCGAGAGACGACGCGTTGAGTACCCACTAGTCCAGGACACCGTCAATAGCCCCCTGAATCGGTCTTCAAGTTAGGGACGCTCCTCGATTCTTCCGAACTGTTCTTCTTCTTCGATTGCCAGTATTGAAAACTGGTTCAACAAATCTTCGCATCTTCTATCTTGAGGATCACCGAAATGCATTCGACGAGTTTACATGTCGGATATCCGAGGAGCTCCTTTAAGTTTCCGACCTTTATCAATGCCTTGTTATTTTTATGCCACACTTCGGGTTTGAAGTTGTTCCATGGCAGCATCGTCCTCTTGCGTCCGAGCTCCAACATTGTACTGTATCCGAGCTCCAACGCCGGACTATGTATCCGAGCTCCAACGCCGGACTGTATCCGAGGTGTCGTAAATCACCTTGGTTCAAAGAATTTTGAAGGAGTTTAGCCGCGCTTAATGCCGGAAATGCCCTCTATGGAGCCAGCCACTAGTGCCCAAGCTTTATGCCGAACTAGTTCTGAGGTGGTGCACCACCCCGAATGTGGGCCGATTTTTGTCAATATTTTTGATTGATGCAATTTATTCTCTGCCGAGATACATAGCCAGTAGCCCTCAAGGTGGGTATCAGTCTAAAACCCGAGATGCACATGAAGGATGACATAAGACTGCTGATCCCCGTAGCCGCTGAGACCCAGGTTGATTTGCAAAATCGGTCTGAGGATCAAGTCCTAGCTCGGCAGAATACTTCGGGACACAACAAGCGGCGTGCTCAGTCCTCAAGACTCAGGTTGGGTGCGGCCGACCAACCCGAGGATCAAAATCTCCTCGGAGACTGTATTACACTTAAAATTTTCTGCATTGGACAGGCAATGCAGTAGACCCCGAGACACTGGTCGGGTGGCAACACCAGATCAGGGGATCGATGTGCCCCTTTAATATTTGTAAATAATAAGCCCGAAGCCCAGTAGCCCCCGAGCCTTAATGCGGGCACGGGAGGCCGAATTAAGGATCGATATCCATAGTAAAATCACAAATTATGTGTAATGACTCTATGTATCCAAGTACTTTACGTCATTAATGCTCGGATCCGCATTGTACAAAACTTTGTTGACCAACCATCGGCTTCCACCTCCTTGGCCAATAGCCGAGGAGTGTTTGTCCTACTTTATAAAGCCTTTATGAGGGCAAAGATTTACAACAAACAAGGCAATTTGGCCATACGATTTTATAAACAAAGGTACGCGGAGAGACATGTTATATTACTGTTTAACAGAAGAAATGTCTTCCAAAGAAAATAGTCCCGCTATCGGTTCCTTTCTTTGGGCTGTCATGCTAAGGATGATCATGAAACCTCAGCTCCAATGTAAGAGCAAAATATCGAGGATTTAGTTTGGGAGGCCAGTTAATAGCCCCCGGTAGTGTTCGGCGACAGTCGAGGTCAAGCCGTAAACACTTCGGCCATTGTTATGAATGGCCCGTCGTTTAACGCCATCATCGGATCGCCGACCAGTTTACGCTTATTGTGACAGTCAGTTTTCGGCTTTCTCCACTGAGGTGCTAAACCATGTGAGCTGGAAGCACAATCGCAGTGGTTCTCCCTTTGCACACCTAGCCGAACAAAGCGGAACATAGGAGGCAAGCGTAGGAGCCGGGCAACCCAACTATTGACCGAAGACACAATTCGAAACCGATGCATATATAGCAATATCCGAGAATGTTTTTGCTGAATCTCTAAAGGTGTCCGGCGTTGCACTGCGAGACTTGTGCTGAAAACACACAAATAGTTTAAAAGTGCCATGGGCTCGAAAAGCCAAAAAACTTATTCAAAAGGTTAATGTCCAAACTAGATCAAGTGTTCGGTGCCAATCCGAAAATTGGACTTTAGAGGAAAAAAAGGTGCTTCTGCCGTGCTTTAACATGACACATCCTATCTCAAAACTTCAAGCGGGTCAGCCTACGGCTTCAACCTTCTACCCCGAAGGCGGAGTACTTCTTACTAGGCCAGTTTAGCAAACTAAACTCTAGCGGCTTTGAGAGAGAAATTAGGCTCCCGGGCTAGTGACCGCACACTTGTGTCGAAAAAAGGAGTGATAAATAATAATAAAAACTTTGCGACGACTAAGAAGAAAAACACTTATCATAAAACGGCTCATATAAATTTAAGAGCCCCCAAGTGACTTGGGTAAAAGAATGATTGCATGTACCGAAGTACTTATATCATATCTATGTTCAACCGAACTTTAAACGCGTCTTAACCGACCGTCGGCTTCTCCCTCTTCGGTCAAGGACCGAAAAGTGTTATGTACTCCATCTGTCGAGAATATCGACGGTCTTTCCAATAACCAGGCAATCAGGCCATAAGGCTGTAACAGACAAAGCGCACTCAGGGAACTTATACTATATTACTGCGAAGGGTAAGAAGTATCTCCGAAGAAAATAGTACCCCCACCGATACCTTTCTTCGGTGCTCATTGTTATTATGAGACTTATGCAATAGTTTTTTTGTACTCATGAGTTCCGTTGTGTGCTAGCTTTCGGCTTCACCCAGTCTGAGGTCTGGCTCGGGTGACCCGATCGTGACAATCGTAGAGGTGCTCCCTTTACTCCCTAGCCGAACAATTGGGAACGTAGGGGTAAGCACAGGAGCCAGGCAACCCAGCTTGCAAATCACTTAAGTCAATATGGTGCATATTGTGGCGTAATACACGAACAAGGAACGAAGCCGTACAAGTATAACCGTATGCAAGAGGAAAAAGCTTCATGAAGGAAGCCCCCAAGTAAACGGGGTATTTGAATTTGCGCGTCACAAACAAAGTTTGGACAAGGAAATTTTTACAAGCAACTTTTTTCCAAAAAAGTATAATGCTTGGCCGAGCCGAACACAAGTTAAAAATTTAAAACTTTGAGCATGAAGACAACTTAGCTGGTTAATGTGTTCGGTATTGATGAGGCGGTCCGAGCTTGATGCGGGATAAGGTTCCATCCCTGAGCCAGTCCCGAGGTGGTGGAGCAAAGAGCTCGGCACTCCAAAGTGGTGACATAGCAAGGTCAATGCAGGACGGCAGGGTGATGCCGAAGTCCCC
Source organism: Triticum dicoccoides (assembly GCF_002162155.2). Lineage (NCBI taxonomy): Eukaryota > Viridiplantae > Streptophyta > Magnoliopsida > Poales > Poaceae > Triticum > Triticum dicoccoides. Next base: position 428,975,256 of record NC_041381.1, read on the forward strand.
GGCATGGGGTAATGAAGTGTTGACGAATCCCCCGTCCAGCCGAGGTGACGCCAAAGGATATAGTCTGGCTGGATCATTTTCCTGTGCACAAAAAATAGTGCAAAACGGAGATAATAGTAATAATAATAAAAATAAAATAAAAATCATTGCATAACAAATAATTTATGCAAAGTGAGTAATAAAAAGAAATATGGCCTGGCGCCGAAGTCGATGTCGATGCAGGGAGGCGGCGTGATGCGGTAAAGGCATGGCAAGGCCTGAATTCACAGGTCGGTTTGAGTTCTGGATGCGGCATTCGCCGGACTATGTACCGAAACTGACCGAACCACCATGCGACCGTCGTTAACGCGACCACCATTTGATAGACCTGCGTACATATGACGGACAAACCAGAGTAATAATTCATTGGAAAAAATGAACCCTAACAAGAAAAAAATACTAGGATTAATAGCACCTGGCTTATTTGTTATAGCAATCCGAAGAAAGGTGATTCCCAAAATTGGGACTCGATCCGCACACCTATCGCCTGATGGGCGATAAAGAAATGGCATGGCGATGCTGGCAAAGGTTGGCTCGCCGAGGCAAAGCCCTCGGTCCAGCTAACGTGACGGAGCTGGTCGTCCAGCGATGCCGAAGTCTTTGGAGTAGGTTGATGAAGAGATGATGAAGCCCCCGATCCAGCGATGCAGGTCGTGACGTGGTCGATGCAGGCTTGATGAAGTGACCGTGTGGCGATGCAGGTGTTCCCGCTCCGTGTAATCCGTGGGGCGGCGATGTTGGTGACGATTTATCCTTCGCGATGCCGAACTATTGTTCGGCCGGCCAAGATGATGATCCGAAGAAATTGAGCTCGGGTCAACAAAGCGACGACGTGTCTAACGCAGGTTGGCCGCCGTGGAGTGATGTTGTCAGGCTGGTTTGACACCGGCGCGACGGTGAAGTTCGTATTGCAAGAATACTTTTAATACTACTGGGATGTGTTTGAGAATAAAACACAACACCCCATATGAAAACTTCCTTCAAAAAGGATGTCCGAGATCCCGCTCATAAAGAAGATGAATTCGAGTCGGATTTGTTCTCGCACAGAAGACAAATCCAAAAAGTGATGCACTAATTGGAAGTTTCCCGGAGTTTGGACGGTCGGATCGAGCTGAATTTTTGGCAGGTGGTAGATATGGGAATTCCGCAGCAAATCAACAGTTGGATCCTCCAAAGGACATCCGAGCTAGATGCTGGATACCACGCCCTAAACTCGTCCGGATTCTTGTCCAGATTCAACAGGGCTCCGGTATATCGGAGATTGCCGGAGATTCCTTCATCGAAACTCGACGAAATTTTGCAAGGTTGCTGTAGACTTAATTCCGCATAATTCCAACGAAGTAATCATTTAAGCGACACTTGAGGAGGCGGTGGCGGCGGATACAAGTTTGCTGTCCAGAAAAACAGCACGGTCGCCTGAGGGCAATGTTGATGTTGAGCCCCCGAGCTCCATGGATGACTCCTCCATGATCTTGACAGAGATTGGAGTTGGTGTTGATGAAGGCCTTCATCCAAACATGACGATCGGAGGTAGGGCGCAGTCCTTGGCAAGCCAAGGTGACCAGTCAAGCTGGTGACGAAGAAGCCGACGTCGCAGTTGACCTGCAGTCGGGCCATTGATCCTTTCGCCGATCACACAGCGGAACTCTCAATGAAAGCACCAATGTTGGTGTCAAAACCGGCGGATCTCGGGTAGGGGGTCCCAAGCAGTGCGTCTTAGGATCAATGGTAACAGGAGGCAAGCGACACAATGTTTACCCAGGTTCGGGCCCTCTCGATGGAGGTAAAACCCTACTCCTGCTTGATTAATATTGATGATATGGATAGTACAAGAGTTGATCTACCATGAGATCAGAGAAGCTAAACCCTAGAAGCTAGCCTAGGGTATGATTGTTGTTGTATATGTCTATCGACTAGCCTGGCCCCGGTTTAGATAATGCACCAGAGGCCTAGGATAACAAGAGTCCTAGCCGAATACGCCGGTGGGGGAGGAGTCCTTTTCTTGATCGCCAAGTCTTGCGTATTCTTCCTTGTATGCGGCAGCTATCCGGATTGGCCCATGAGTATACGTCCATGGGGGTCCTCGTCCCAATCCAACTGATCGGGAGACGACGCGTTGAGTACCCCCTAGTCCAGGACACCGTCAATGGGCATCTCCATAGCCCGTTGATACGCCTAGTTGATGTGAGACTATCTTCTCCTTTCTGTCTTCTCCACAACCACCATTCTTTTCCACCTATAGTGCTATGTCCATGGCTCACACTCATGTATTGCGTGAAGATTGAAAAAGTTTGAAAATACTAAAGTATGAAACAATTACTTGGCTGAAACCGGGGTTGTGCATGATTTAAATATTTTGTGTGATGAAGATAGAGCATAGCCAAACTATATGATTTTGTAGGGATAGCTTTCTTTGGCCATGTTATTTTGATAAGACATGTTTGCTTTGTTAGTATGCTTGAAGTATTATCATTTTCATGTCAATATTAAACTTTTGTTTTGAATCTTATGGATCTGAATATTCTTGCCACATAAAGAGAGATTACATTGATAAATATGTTAGGTAGCATTCCACATCAAAAATTCTTATTTTATCATTTACCTACTTGAGGACGAGCAGGAATTAAGCTTGGGGATGCTGATACGTCTCCAACGTATCTATAATTTTTGATGTATTCATGCCATGTTTATAATATTTTTACATGTTTTTGGTATGATTTAGTTAGAATTAACCCGGACTGACGCTGTTTTCAGTAGAACTACCGTGGTGTTGTTTTTGTGCAGAAATAAAAGTTCTCGGAATGTGCTGAAAATCAACGAAGATTTTTTTGGAAAATATAAAAAATACTGGAACAAAAAGTTATGGAGAGGAGTCCTGTGGGGCCCAGGAGGGTGGGGGGCGTGCCCCTGTGCCTCGTGGATTCCTCATGGGTCCCCCTAATTTGTTCTTGACGCCAAACCCTCCTATAAATACCCAAACTTCAAGAAAGAAATCTAGATCGGGAGTTTTGCCGCCGCAAGCCTCTATAGCCACCAAAAACTACTCGGGAGCCCATTCCGGCACCCTGCCGGAGGGGGAATCCATCACCGGTGGCCATCTTCATCATCCCGGTGCTCTCCAGGACGAGGAGGGAGTAGTTCACCCTCGGGGCTGAGGGTATGTACCTGTAGCTATGTGTTTGATTTCTCTCTCTATCGTGTTCTTGATTTGGCACGATCTTGATGTACCGCGAGCTTTGCTACTATAGTTGGATCTTATGATGTTTCTCCCCCTCTACTCTCTTGTAATGGTTTGAGTTTTCCCTTTGAAGTTATCTTATCGTTGAGTCTTTAAAGGATTTGAGAACATTTGATGTATGTCTTGCATGTGCTTATCTGTGGTGACAATGGGATATCACGTGATCTACTAGATGTATGTTTTGGTGATCAACTTGCGGGTACAGTGACCTTGTGAACTTATGCATAGGGGTTGGCACACGTTTTCGTCTTGACTCTCCGATAGAAACTTTGGTGCACTCTTTGAAGTTCTTTGTGTTGGTTGAATAGATGAATCTGAGATTGTGTGATGCATATCATATAATCATATCCGCGGATACTTGAGGTGACATTGGAGTATATAGATGACATTAGGGTTTTGGTTGATGTGTGTCTTAAGGTGTTATTTTCCTACAAACTCTAGGGCTGTTTGTGACACTTATAGGAATAGCCCAATGGATTGATCGGAAAGAGTAACTTTGAGGTGGTTTCATACCCTACAATAATCTCTTCGTTTGTTCTTCGCTATTGGTGACTTTGGAGTGACTCTTTATTGCATGTTGAGGGATTGTTACATGATCTAATTATGTTATTATTATTGAGAGTACTTGCACTAGTGAAAGTATGAACCCTAGACCTTGTTTCCTAGCATTGCAATACCGTTTTCGCTCACTTTTACTACTTGCTACCTTGAAAATCTTGAAGTTTTGCTTGTTTTGCCTTCCTATGCTAGTTAATTATTGTTGTGATAAGTTGTTTGCTCACAAAATCCCTATGCATAGTAAGTGGGTTAGACTTAAATGTGCTAGTCATATTCTTCATGATGCTCCCATTATGTTTCAATTCTTATCTTTTATGTAAGCATCATTGAAATCATCATGCCTAGCTAAAATGCATTAAAGAAAAGTGCTTGTTGGGAGACAACCCAATATTTACCCTTACTATTTTTGTGTGTCAACATGATTAAGCTACTGTAGTAATCATGTTTTATAGCTTTTTTCAATAAAGTGCCAAGTAGAACCTTTGGGAAGACTTGGGTGAAAGTTAATGTGATCTTGCTATAAAAAACAGAAACTTTGCGCTCACGAGAATAATTATAATTTTTAACAGAAGAGTGATTTTAAGTTGATTCCTTTTTAATAAGATTAATATACAAATTCCTCGCGTCGAACAATTTATTTCAGAATTTTTGGAGTTACATAAGTATTCGAGAGTTACAGATTACTACAGACTCTTCTGTTTTTGACAGATTCTGTTTTCTTTGTGTTGTTTGCTTATTTTGATGAATCTATCAGTAGTATCGGACGGTATGAACCATAGATAAGTTGGAATACAGTAGATATTACACCAATATTAAGTTAGAATGAGTTCACAACATTACCAAAAGTGGTGATTTATTTTCTTATACTAATGGAGCTTACGAGTTTTTGTTGAGTTTTGTGTTGTGAAGTATTCAAGTTTTGGGTAAAGACTCGATGGACTATGGAATAAGGAGTGGAAAGAGCCTAAGCTTGGGGATTCCCAAGTCACCCCAAGGTAATATTCAAGGACAACCAAGAGCCTAAGCTTGGGGATGCCCGGGATGACACCCCCTCTTTCGTCTTCGTTCATCGGTAACTTTACTTGGAGCTATATTTTTATTCACCACATGATATGTGTTTTGCTTGGAGTGTCATTTTATTTTATTTTGTTTTGATTGCTGTTTGAATAAAGTACTTAAGATCTGAAATTATTAAATGTTAGAGAGTCTTCACATAGTTAATAATTATAATACTACTCATTGAGCTTCACTTATATCTTTTGGAGTAGTTTGTCGTTTGCTCTAGTGCTTCACTTATATCTTTTAGAGCACGACAGTGGTTTTATTTTGAATAAATAGATGAACTCTCATGCTTCACTTATATTATTTCGAGAGTCTTTATAACAGCATGGTAATTTGCTTTGGTTATGAATTTAGTCCTAATATGATGGGCATCCAAGAGGCATATAATAAAAACTTTCATATAAAGTACATTGAATACTATGGGAAGTTTGATTCCTTATGATTGTTTTGAGATATGAGGATGGTGATATTAGAGTCATGCTAGTGGAGTAATTGTGAATTTGAGAGATACTTGTGTTAAAGTTTGTGATTCCCGTAGCATGCACGTATGGTGAACCATTATGTGATGAAGTTGGAGCATGATTTATTTATTGATTGCCTTCCTTATGTGTGGAGGTCGGGATCGCATGATAGTTAACTCCTACCAACCCTTCCCCTAGGAGCATGCATGTAGTACTTTGTTTTGATGACTTGTAGATTTTTGCAATAAGTATGTGAGTTCTTTATGACTAATGTTGATAAATATGTTAGGTAGCATTCCACATCAAAAATTCTGTTTTTATCATTTACCTACTCGAGGACGAGCAGGAATTAAGCTTGGGGATGCTGATACGTCTCCAACGTATCTATAATTTTTGATGTATTCATGCCATGTTTATAATATTTTTTACATGTTTTTGGTATGATTTGGTTAGAACTAAGCCGGACTGACGCTGTTTTAAGGAGAACTACCGTGGTGTTGTTTTTGTGTAGAAATAAAAGTTCTAGGAATGCGCTGAAAATCAACAGAGATTTTTTTTGGAAAATATAAAAAATACTGGAACAAAAAGTTATCGGAGAGGAGTTCCGTGGGGCCCACGAGGGTGAGAGGCGTGCCCACCCCCCTGGGGCGCACCCCTGTGCCTCGTGGACTCCTTGTGGGTCCCCCTAACTTGCTCTCAACGCCAAACCCTCCTATAAATACCCAAACTTCCAGAAAGAAACCTAGATCGGGAGTTCCATCACCGCAAGCCTCTGTAGCCACCAAAAACCTCTCGGGAGCCCATTCCGGCACCCTACTGGAGGGGGAATCCATCACCGGTGGTCATGTTCATGATCCCGTCGCTCTCCATGACGAGGAGGGAGTAGTTCACCCTCGGGGCTCTGGGTATGTACCAGTAGCTATGTGTTTGATCTCTCTCTTGTTTTCTTGATTTGGCACGTTCTTGATGTACCACGAGCTTTGCTACTATAGTTGGATATTATGATGTTTCTCCCCCTCTACTCTCTTGTAATGGATTGAGTTTTCCCTTTGAAGTTATCTTATCAGATTGAGTCTTTAAAGGATTTGAGAACACTTGATGTATGTCTTGCATGTGCTTATCTGTGGTGACAATGGGATATCACGTGATCTACTAGATGTATGTTTTGGTGATCAACTTGCGGGTTCGGTGACCTTGTGAACTTATGCATAGGGGTTGGCACACTTTTCATCTTGACTCTCCAGTAGAAACTTGGGGGCACTCTTTGAAGTTCTTTGTGTTAGTTGAATAGATGATTCTGAGATTGTGTGATGCATATCATATAATCATACCCACAGATACTTGAGGTGACCTTGGAGTATCTAGATGACATTAGGGTTTTGGTTTATGTGTGTCTTAAGGTGTTATTTTACTACAAACTCTAGGGCTGTTTGTGACACTTATAGGAATAGCCCAATGGATTGATCGGAAAGAATAACTTTGAGGTGGTTCCGTACCCTAAAATAATCTCTTTGTTTGTTCTGTGCTATTAGTGACTTTGGAGTGACTCTTTGTTGCACGTTGAGGGATTGTTATATGATCTAATTATGTTATTATTGTTGAGACAACTTGCACTAGTGAAAGTATGAACCCTAGGCCTTGTTTTCTAGCATTGCAATACCATTTTCGCTCACTTTTACCACTTGCTACCTTGCTGTTTTTATAATTTCAGATTACAAAAACCTATAGCTACCATCCATATTGCACTTGTATCACCATCTCTTTGCTGAACTAGTGCACCTATACAATTTAATGGGATAATTAATTTTGTGCCCTTAGTTGTGTCCCACTCGGCAGGTTTACCCCTAGTTTCCGAAAACACTTATTCCTGCCCAAACCACTTTGCTCCACTTATGCTTTTGCCCTTTGACCGTTTGACCATCACTTTGGAAACTTCATAAAAATTTCATACTAACTCAGAAAAATTCAAATAAGATATCAAAATGTTCAGAAAAGCATCACCTATATGTGTATGCCATTTGCATTCATGAAAAAATTGTTGGGCAGTCCCCATCTCATTTTTAGCTCATATGATCTTAGCATGAATAGTAAAATCTAAAAAAAATCTAAAAACAATTGGTGGCAAACTTTGACCAATGTTTTGAGTACTTGCCAAGTTTCATAAGGGAATGCCATTCGTGGAAGTCGCGGCAAAAAAAAAATCAATGCTCCAAAATTTCATTTTTTTGCCACGACTTGCACGAATGTCATTCCCTTGTGAAACTTGGCAAGCACTCAAAACAGGTCAAAGTTTTCCACCAATTTTTTTTAGAAATTTTTTAGATTTTACTGTTCATGCTAAGATCATATGAGCTAAAACTGAGATGGGACTGGCCAGCACTTTTTTCAGGAATGCAAATGACATGCACATATAGGTGATGCTTTTCTAAACATTTTGATATCTTATTTGAATTTTTCTGAGTTAGTATGAATTTTTTATGAAGTTTTCAAAGTGATGGTCAAACGGTCAAAGGGCAAAATCATAAGAGGAGCAAAGTGGTTTGGGCAGGAACAAGTGTTTTTGGAAACTAGGGGTAAACCTGCCGAGTGTGACCCAACTAGGGGCATAAAATCAATTATCCCTACAATTTACCATTGTATTGAGTGTGTTGGGGACACAAGAGACTCTTTGTTATGTGGTTCCATGGTTGTTTGAGAGAGACCATCTTCATCCTACGCCCCCATGGATTGATAAACCTTAGGTCATCCCCTTGAGGGAAATTTGCTACTGTCCTACAAACCTCTGCACTTGGAGGCCCAACAACGTCTACAAGAAGAAGGTTGCATAGTAGACATCAAAGACATCAAGCTCATGTTGGTGAATGGGTATCCGGTTCTGACTCCGACCACCACTCCGAGAGAAGCTATCACTCCGATTCAGAATATACTCAAGATGAAGGTGTTGCCAGTCTCGCACTTGTGTCAACCAACTCCTACGACATATTTGACTCAGCAAATGAAGGAATTGGATGATGCTTCTTGGCTAAAGACCCCAAGGTATCACACCCCGAGTATATTGATTTGAATAGTGATGAAGATGATTTGCTAGGTGATGATGAGTTACTTGTTGACAATGCTAGTGATGAAAACTATGATGAAACTGTTATTAATCATGCTAATCAAGATGAAACAAATGACAATGATAAGAAGGAGATTGAGCGTCTAACTAAAGAACTAAACCCTCTTAAGTTGGCTCACGAAACTACTTTAGAAGATCATCGAGAACTTTTAAAAACTCATGAGAAGCTACCCTTCAAGAAGCTCAACCTAGAGCAAGAACATGGGTTCTTAAAAGCCATCAATGATGATCTTCGGAAGAAAAGTTCTTCTTACATTGCCAAGCGTTTACTCTTGTCTACTTACACGGCACAAGTAAAATCTAGCAATAAGAGTAAGAAAGATTCTTCTTCTAGCTGTAACAATAATCATGATAAATCCAATATTGTTGCTTCTAGTAGTTCTCTTGATTCCACTAATGATTCTCTTAGGCAAGTTACATTTGAGCAAGAAAATAGCTTATTGAAGGGAATTATAGAGTAAGGTGTTTATAAGAGCCTTGCCGGAAGTAAGCAATTTGAGGAAATTGTACGCAGGCAAGGAAGGCACCGGAAGAATCAAGGTGTTGGTTTTGGACGAAAGTTTGTTACTCAACAAGATAAGTATGATCCTAATTCCTTCAAGGGGACACAAGCTCAAGATTATCTTCCACCACAAGACCACAAGCTAAAAGGCAAGGACAAGCTTCAAGAGGAGATTGATGCATTTGAAGAAGCTCCAAAGGCCTTGGTAAAGTGGGTTCCCAAGTCTACCTCAAGTTCTACTTCATCAAGTACATCTACAACCCTAAGGATTCCCATCAAGATGATGTGGATCACAAAGAAGAAAAACTAGAGAGTTCTTGAGGGTTACTTTGCCAACATACTTCACTAATATTCATATTGTCAAGAACAAGTGCAACCAACTTCCACATCTTGCACTAGTTCAAGAAGTCACAAAGCCTCTTGCTAGTAAGTCAAGGGACAAGGTAACCTAATGCTTTCATGGACATCATCTTGTGTGTATTTCACTCTATGTCTATGGATATCCTTGTTTCTTTCTTGTGGGACTAACCCATGTAGGTATTGAAAGTGCAACTCACTCCAATGGATTGGTCCAAATGATCTACATCAACATTGAGCATCCACATCTTCAACATCTACATGAAGTCATCATTGAAAAAACCCAAGGTTAGTTCATCCCTCTAAAAGGAGATATCACATCTAGGGGGAGCTTTACTCTAAGAATTGAGCTAAAAGCAACTCTAATGGTTTGAACACAACAATGCTTTATGTAAAAGTGGTAACCCCACTTGTGCTTAAACGATGAGTATGACCTATGATCAAATGTTCTCATTTGACTCCTAAGTCAATATACTCATATATAGATGACCTAGTCATCGCCAATTGCTTGATAGATGCTAGAGTGTTTGTGCATGCTTTGCCACATATTTCATTTGCTATCTTATTGAGTGAGCATGTTGGTTGCATAATTTTGTCCATTCGAGGACATCCATTTGTTGTTTTGATTGTTTGGTCTTTTCTTTTGCCAAATGGATGGACAAGAATGCCTACGTATGCTCTCTATCTATCTATGCTTTTCTCGCCTCAAACTCTATTCATGCTACATCACAAAGTTTGATCTAAGTCAGATCAAACCCTCTGGGTGAGGAGCACTCGGAGCCACCGATTCGTCATAGACTTAAACTTCCAAAACCTCTTGATGTATCTCAGTCTGACCGATTCATTCCATTCGGTCACACCGAGTTCAGTAAGTTGATCTAGGTTTCAATCTCGGTGCAACCGATTTGAACACTTCGGTCTCACCGAGTTGCAGTAACCGCTTGCGATTCTACATCTCGGTGCCACTAAGTTGTTCCACTCAGTCACACCAACAGGGACTGGATATATATACCCACAGGTCAAATTTTTGGAAATTCCTCCAAAACTCTTCGCCCGTGTTGTCCAATCCTGCCGGCTCGAGGTCTCCGGATCATCACCTCCGTCGCCAGCGACCCCCTGCCGCTGGTCTGTACCGCCATCAACGGAATCTCCTCCGCCATTGCTGCCGTAGCGAGCTCACCGCCAAGTTAGGGTATGAGCTCAACCCTATGTGCAATCTTTTCATATGATTCCTGCACTTAGGTCAATGCCATGAATCTTACCAAGTTTGAAACACTTCTATCCAATAAAAAACGTCATTAGATTAGTTTTGATTCAAAAACTTAGGGTTAGGTTTCCTCCAAACTCAACTCGGACCGACCGAGTTGTAGAAATCAATCTCACCGATTTGGCCTAGGCCATAGCACTTGTGAGTTTCAGTCTTACCGAATCTTGCAAATCGGTGTGACCGAGTTCAGAGCTCTGTCAAACCCTAGCAATCTCGGACTCACCGAACTATCATTCGGTCTAACCGATGTCACCAGTTTATACTCTGAACATTGCTTCGGTGTCATCGAGTTTAACAAATTGGTAGCTCCGAAATGTCTTTTGTAGAAAACTAAAACTAAGTTTTTGGCTCAATTGTTTTGCAAAATCTCTATACTTTGTGACGCTCATCCACACTATCTCATCTATATATATTCACAGGGCTAGTCTTCAGCTTTCAGCATTTCTGACACCAGTGACAGCCAGAATCAGTCTGAGGAACATGTTCAGATGAGTGAGGGCACTAGTCCCTCTAAGAGCAGTTATGATGATGGGAGCAGGAGAACTCCCAGCAACCTACCCAAAGCTGCAACTAGACAGAAAAAGAAGAAGACATCAGGTTCTGAGGATGAGGATTTCAAGGTTGATGAGGAGGTCACTTCTAGGAAGAAAGTGGTCAAGAAAGTGGTTGGCACTGCTGCCAACACCAAGCCAGGGATGAAGTAGAAGCTCCTGCAAGAAGAGTTCCCATGTCGAAAGCCAAAGCCTCAATTTTCCCCAAGAAACAATGGAGTTCACACTTGAACCCAAAGAGGCTGGTGAGGGCAAGAAGAGGAAAGAGAGGGTCAAAAAGCCCATGGCCAGGGTCATTGGGAGATCTTCTATGATTAGAGACCCAGATGAGGAAGAAGAGCAAGATGCTCCTCCTGCAAAATCTCAGAAGCTAATGGGGGATGCAATTAGATCAGGGGCTACTCCATCAAAGTCCAAGTATGCCCCAAGGCTGCTACTCAAGCCCCCAAGATATCCACCAGAAACATTCCAGCAGCTGAGAAAACAAGGCCCGAGTGCATGAAGTGGAAGAGGAAGAGGAAGGGCAAGTGCTTAGAAAGTTGAAGCCTAAGATTCCTGACCATGATGACATGCATCCAGTGGCTGAAAACATGAAGCTTAGAAAGGATGCAAGTCTTAGGCTATGGAGGCAGAATGACCCATATGACATAAGAAGGATGACAACTGTTGATTATAGGTTCCACACAAAGTTACAACAAGACTTCTATGAGACTGTGTTGCTTGACAAGAAGCCAATAGTAAGTGACATGAGATGGGTGGACTGGAAATCCATTGACAGCAATGAAGATCATTTCCCAGGAGTCCATGAGAGTTTCAGATCAATAGGAGTTGATGCATTTGTTGGTCAGAAATTAACAAAATGGAATGATGAGTTGATCATGCAGTTTTACTCCACAACACATTTTTACCCTGATGGTAAAATTGTTTGGATGAGAGAAGGTAGCAGGTACCAATCTTTAGTGGCTGAGTCGGAAAAGCTGATAAATGCCCCATAAGAGCATGAGGATGACACTGATGTATATGCTAAGCCAAGAAAGCGACATGACTCAATGGCTCACATGTACAAGGAAATTCCATATGCTGCTTTGGACACCCACAAGTTTGGGTCTGTTTATTATCTGCTGTCTGGTCTACCAACTATCAACACAATTCTCAGACACACTTTGCTCTCCAAGTCTGGAGCTGAAAGAATGATTAGAGGGCACTCAATAAATCTGCTGCATATGTTTGATGTGCCTGAAAAATTCAAAGTGATGATATTGATTGTTGAGACAATCAAGAGGACAACTGCAGACCAAAAGAGATCATGTGGCTATGCTCCACATATTCAGATGCTCATCAACTCTAAGATGGGCAAGGGCATGTATCTCTTGGATAAGGAACATCTTCCCCTACTGCCGGAGTTTGAAGACAATGTGGTTGTCATGGGTCCATCACACCCCACATCTTTGCAGGCTCAGGAGAAGAAAGAAAAAGCTAGAGCAGAGAAGGCAACCAAGACACCAAATCCTGAAGAGGCCTCCCAGATTTTTCTGAAATCCAGGAAAGATCAACTTGGATATCTCATTCAAGCAACTTTGAGGATTGACAAAGGGTTGGAAACCCTGACTCAAAATCAAGAGAGCCTAGAGAGGATCATCGAGACTAAATTTTATGATCTAGACATGAAGGTCACAGAGATCCAGACTGTAGTTGAGCAACTCTAGGATGAAGCTATAGAGAGAAGAGGGAGAGCTACCACTAAAGCCTTTCAGAGAGTGCCAAGGGCACAAAGGTCTGCAGCTGTGCCAGCCAGTGACACAAGGGCTACTACATCAGCACCAACAACTACAGCCTCTGTTGCTCCCCTTGTTGCAACTCCACCAGCTCCTCAGACCTCTTCGGATGCATTCGTCGCAGGACTCCTCTCCACGCCACCTTCGCACTCTGTAGCTCCCGGAGATAATGCTTAGAGCCGCATAACACTATGCATTTTCAAGCTTTTTGGTAACTTGTTGCCAAAGGGGGAGAAAGTGTATAGATCATAGGCTTCGAGAGAGAGAGTGTTTGCTTCTTTTTGCTCTCTTGCTACTCTATTTGCTTTGTTTGTTTGGATGATACAATGTTTTATGCTTGTGTGTGAGATACTTCTATGATCATATGTTTGATCATATCATACTTTAATGTTTGTGCTTAATGATGATATTCTACCTCTCATGTATGATCATTCATATCTTGTTGGTGATGAGTGCATATTTCATATTCTATCATTTTGAGCACTCCACCAAGATGTATGTGACATGGAAGAGTGACCCATGATCCTAATTGATTGTGCATTTGCATTCAAAAGCAAATTTCAAATAATGCACAAATTTAGGGGGAGCTCTTGCTTATCGCATACTTTTCAAAGTGATGATGTACCTCATTTATATTATCATTTGTCGAAGCTTTGATCTATATGTTGTAATCAATTACCAAAATGGGGGAGATTGAAAGTGCAACTAATCCTGGGTGGTTTTGGTAATTCATAACATATAGCTCATTGAACGAATATTCTTTGAAGATCAATGTTTCAGAAAGTTCAATGGTTGGTATTGCATGGACTAGAGATGTGGACCCCTCAAAATGCTAAGGACACATATTGGAAAAAGCTCAAGACTCTACATTTTCATTTTAGTGATCCAAGATCACATTGAGTCCGTAGGAAAAGCCAATACTATTAAAAGGGGATGATGTGTTGCTTAATGGCTTGCTTGATCAAAATGCTTAGTGATATGCTAAAAAAACCCTCAACCACTTTCTTGTTTCCACATATGTCCTAAACTTTAAGTCAAACTCGACCCCACCGATTTGATCTATTCGGCGCCACCGAGTTCACTTGACATAGCCATATCCACAAATCCTAATCAGTTTGGTCTTATCGATAGGGATCTCGGTCTCACCGAGATGGGATTGCAAACCCTCTGTTTCTCTTTGTAACATTTTGGTCTAACTGAGATGAGCGATCGGTCCCACCGAGTTTGTAGTGCAAACTCTCTGTTTCCTTTGCGTAACGTTTTGGTCTAAGGTTGTGAGAATCGCGATTTTGAATCGGATCGGAGCTTCGATGGTAGGATCGCAAATCATAGAATCTTCACTATCAGAATCATAGAAACGTAGATTTTAAGAACTAAAATCGTAGAATCATAGGGGTTTGTTTGGATCGCAAAGTCGTAGAATCGTATGACAGAATCGCGATTCTGACAACCCATCTAACTGAGATGGGCGATCGGTCCCATCGAGTTTGCCTGACCAAGTATTTGTTGGCTTATTACTGAAATCGGTCTCACCGAGTTCATATAATCGGTCTCACCGAGATGAGGTTTTTCCCTAACCCTAGCGCATCGGTCTCACTGAGTTGATGATGTCAGTCCCACTGAAAAGCCTAACATACACATTTTGAACCAAGTCGGTCTCACCGAGTTTCACTATTCGGTCCCACCGAGTTTGGTAAATTGTGTGTAACGGTTAGATTTTGTGTGGATGCTATATATACCCCTCCACCCCCTTCTCCATCCATGAGAGAGCCATCAGAACATGCCTACACTTCCACTACTCATTTTCTAAGAGAGAACCACCTACTCATGTGTTGAGACCAAGACATTCCAATCCAACCACAAGAATCTTGATCTCTAGCCTTCTCCAAGTTGCTTTCCACTCAAATCATCTTTCCACCATAGCCAAATCTATGTGAGAGAGTTGAGTGTTGGGGAGGCTATCATTTGAAGCACAAGAGCAAGGAGTTCATCATCAACACACCATATATTACCTTTTGGAGAGTGGTGTCTCCTAGATTGGTTAAGTGTCACTTGGGAGCCTTCGTCAAGATTGTAGAGTTGAACCAAGGAGTTTGTAAGGGCAAGGAGATCGCCTACTTTGTGAAGATCTACCCAAGTGAGGCAATTCCTTCGTGGGCAATGGCCATGGTGGGATAGACAAGGTTGCTTTTTCGTGGACCCTTCGTGGGTGGAGCTCTCTGTGGACTCGCGCAACTATTACCCTTCGTGGGTTGAAGTCTTCATCAACATGGATGTACGATAGCACCACCTATCCGAGCCACACCAAAAATCTCCATGTCTACATTGCATTTGCTCCCTCCAAATTCCTCCCCTTTACCTTCATATTCAATGATTTACATTACGCTGCTATACTCTTAGAATTGCATGTGTAGGTTGTTTGCTTGACTAGTCCTAAGTTGCTAAAATATACCAAGACTTAAAATTGGGAAAAGGCTAGTTTTTTATTTGGTCAAGTAGTCTAATCACCCCCATCTAGACATACTCTCGATCCTACATATGTAGCCTAGGATTGCATATGTAGACATTAAGTACATTGTGTGTTGCTATGTAGCCTCAGATATAGTACATATGGCCCTAGTTAACCTAACAATAAATGGGTTGCAGATATATTCAGTTAAAAGTACGATTCACCATTTAGTCCCTTATCAGGCCCCGGCCGATATGGTACCAACTACCGATACCCTGAACAGTGAGCATATATAAGCCATGGGATGAAACTAACCTTGATGGAAAACACCAGTAGTTCCTAGAATTGTCTTGTGTAGGTAGAAGCATGTTAAGCACAACAGGCTAAACATCAACCAAAAGTATCCATGGCAGAAAAATAATCTCCAAAAGATAGCTTCACTGTGCAGGTTTAAGCACGCTAGTAAAGCAAAACAAGTGGAAAAGTGTGTTAACTGCAACAGGCCTAACATTTAACAACAAGCAAACATAGTCATTCAAACTAGTATTGTGCCGGTCTAAGTACACTGGTTATTGTTAAATAAAAATGGAAAGGTGTGCTAACTACAAGATGCAGCAACCAAATGTAGTCATTCATAGTGGTATTGTTGAAACTGGTACTGATGAAATTGAACTGCACAATTCATACTAGCACATATAGAACATCATGTTGTGAATAACTGGAATAAACAAGGAACACTACGAACAACCAAAGATAGCATTTGAAACTGGACATATGGAAACTACAAACAACAAAACAATCAAAAAACTTTAAAAGAGGCATATGCTAGCTATAACAGGCTTAACAACAAGAAAATATATGCATTCCTATGGGTATGTTCAAAACTGGATTTATGAAATGTACTGCATAGTAAATAATTGCACATATAGAGCTCACATTGTGAACAACTGAAATAAACAAGGCATACTGCAAACAACCAGATATAGCAATTAAAACTGGACATACTCTCACTACACTACAAAAGGGACTCGACAAAACAAATCATGGGTTTCCCCCTGTGAAGAGGCACGACAAAACAAATCATGGGTTTCGTCACTTGTCACAGATGGGCTCGTTCCCGTGGGAAGAGCACGGACCTTGGATGCGTTCCATGTTGTCGCAGATGGGCTCCTTCCCCTTGGAAGAGCACGACTGTAGGGTGCCCACCACTACAAAGAAAAGACACATCCGTGACATTTTGGGCAGAACAAAAAAAATTCGGTCATACTTATGACAGTTCTATGACGATAATTATGACAAAACCCAGTATCATCATAGATGTGGTGGGTTCCTACTTCTATGACAAAAAATAATGACAGAAAATGGGCTTTTCGTCCTGGGCGGGCCGGAGACACAGCTGCATGACATTCTTTGGGCCGTCCATGATAGAAAAAACATGGTAGAAGCAAGGGCGAGGAAGAGTGAGGTGTTCCCCTACTGAACCCGAGAGATTGCACTGCAAGCTATGCATTACTGATCCCAATCGAGCGATTCCTTCGTTCGCTACTGCTGCTAACTGAAGCCGAGTGAACCTGCTGCCTTACTTCCCTTGATGAATAGTGAGCGTTGTTGGGGGGTTGGATGAATAGTTCCCGGTGGGGGGTTGGATGAATAGGACCCCATGGTGTTGCCGTTGGATGAACAGGACCCTGATCGACCGAGCCGGTTGGGCGTGGATGAACAGGACCCCGATCGATCAAGACGGTTGGGCGTGGATGAACAGGACCCCGTGGAGGGCTAGATGAATAGGACCCCGTGGAGGGAAGGTTGAACAGTAGCCAGTGGAGGGCTGGTTGAGCAGTAGCCGGTGGAGGGCTGGGTGAACAGTAGCCCATGGAGGGGTGGTTGAACAGGACCCCGTGGAGAGGGCTGGTTGAACAGTAGCTGGTGGAGGAGCGCGCGGTGGAGGCTGGATGAACATGATCCCATGGATGAACAGTCACAGGTGGAGGCTGGAGGAGGTCGGCGGTGGCTGAACAGTAGCCCGTGGAGGCTGGAGGAGGTCGACGGTGGAGATGAACAGTAACCCGTGGAGTCCCGTTTTGCGGTATACCACACCCCTCCCGATGAGCAGGACCCCCATTTCGACCGTAGCGCTCCAACAGAAGTTCGTTTACTCCGTTTTTCAGTAAGCCACACCCCTCCCGAGCAACAGGACCCCGTTTCGACCATAGGAGGTCCTACAGAAGTCCGTTTCCTCCATTTTGCGGTACGCCAGACCCCACCCGATGAACAGGATTCCGTTTCGACCGTGGCCGGTCAAACACAAGGCCGTTTCCTCTGTTCTGCGGTAGGCCAGGCCTCGTTTCCATCGGCTATTCCGTCCAAGCCCTCCCGATGAACACGACAACGCATTCCGTTCCAACCCAGCCGGTTGGCTCCCCATGAACACGACGACGATGCAGTTTCTTCATTCTGACCAGGCCATGTACATGAGCCCTGGCCATATGTATGCGCGAGTAGGCGTTCGAGACCCCGCTCGTATGTACGTATGTGGCCGTATTTTCTTTCTTGCACCCTGGCTATTGTATGTACGTGTACATGCTACGTGCGCGCCTCTACTATGGCACGTGCGCGCCTCTACATCGACACGTGTGTGCCTCTACATCGACCAGTATGTACGTACACGTTCGCAACCAGAATGAAAACGCTATGTATGCTTCGACCAGGTGGGTCCCGACTGTCAGGCACTTCCTTGTGTGCGAAGATGTAGCTGGTGGGTCCCAGCAGTCAGGGGGCACTTCCTTGCGTGCGAAGATGTAGCTGGTAGGTCCCAGCAGTCAGGGGGGAAACATTTTTTTGCGAAATATGGTTGCCCATCTGGTGGGTCCCTGCCGTCAGGTGGAGGAATCATTATTTTCCGCGTAATAATTAAGGAGGCACTTCCTTGCTGCGGCCGTGTACCCAGCTATCAGCCTCTCCATGTATAGTACTCTTCCGATGAAAGTCGGTCATTGACCACATTGACCGTGCAACACCGAGAGCACCAAGGCGGTGGACGATGACGAGGCCTAGGAAGGGGACAACGCGGAGCCGGGGAAGACGCAGCAGTGGATGCCCATGCAGAGAGGAGTACGAGGGTTCACTGACTCGGCTGCGGTGTGAGGCTGCCGTCGCCGCAGAATAGCAGGGGGTGTGGGTGAGTAGAGGGATGGCCTGGCCAGCGGTGGAAGTAGTAGGGGGCGGTGAGGCCTCCGCGGTATCACAGCCAGCCACGGGAGGCAGGAGCACGCGGCACGACCGGCGCTAGTTTGGGCGGTTGGATCAAGAAGACCAGAGGTTGAAGAAGCACTACGGCCATTGGATGAACATTGTACAGTAACTAGAGCTAGAATCATTCATATTGAATAAGTTGACAAAGCTCTCCATCCCCGTCAACTTAGTAGGCCCACAAGTTAGCCTCCCACTATGCTGGGTTCTTGCTAGTAGGGGGAGTATTCATTTTTTTGTGCGTAATAAGGAGGCACTTCCTTGCGTGCGAAGATATAGCTGGTGCGTCCGACCTGTCAGCGGGGGGCACATTTTTTTCGTGAAATACAGAGGCCCTTCCGGTGGGTCCCAGATGTCAGGTGGAGGAATCATTATTTTGCGCGTAATAAGGAGGCATTTCCTTGTGTGTGGCCGTGGACCCAGCTGTCAGCCTCTCCACGTACAGTCCACGTCCGATGGATGTTGTTTGTTGACCATGTTGACCATGCCACGCCGAGAGCACCATGGCGGTGGAGGACAACAAGGCCTAGGAAGGGAACAGCACGGAGCCGAGGAAGACTAGGCAGTGGTTTCCCACGTGGTGGGGAGTACGAGGGTTTACTGGTCCGGCTGCTATCACCGGAAAATAACAGGAGATGTGGGCGAGTAGAGGAATGGCCTGTCCAGCAATGGAGTAGGGCGGGGCGGAGCGGCATGTGCGGCAGCATAGCCGGCCACGGGAGGCGGGAGCAGGCAGCCCCACCGGTGCTGGTTTGGGTGGCTAGAGCAAGAAGATCAGATATTGAAGAAGCAGCACGTCCGTTGGATTAACATCCAACAAACACTGCTGCTAGAATCGTTTGTGGACTAAGTTCACAAAGCCTTTCATACACGTCAACCTAGTAGACCCTCAAGTCAGCTTCCAAATCTGTCCCAAACAGCATGCAGCCCGAAATTTCTAGCCAGATTCAAATTAATTTTAAAACTAAATATACCTTAATTTAAATTCAATGACATTTTACCCGCACAAAAAAATGAAATTTAAAATATCAAAATCCGAAAGAAAAAAGTATTTTGGAACTAATTGCCTGTTTGCTGTATTTTTTCATTTTACAACCCATTTATTATTACTTATAGCCCATTTCTTATTACTTATAGCCCATTTTCTGGGCAAAATGCATCCCTCCTTGTCTTGAATGATTTCCGGCCCATCAGGTCATAGAAAAGCAAGTAGACCTATGTTGGTTATTCTGCAAAAAACAAAATAGCTGGCTAGGCATTTTCAGAAAGGAAAAAAACAAACTTGGCTGGTCATGTGCTAAACATATGAAATAAAAGCCTGGGCTAGACGGGCCACAGCTCTCGCACAACCCAGTTGATACCCTTCTCCGTCCCGAAAAAACAAAATTATTGCGCGCGCTTCTGGGTCCCTACTGTCATCCTCACCATGTACAGTCATCTCCTTATTCCTCTCGGTTGTTGACCATGTTGACAACACTGAACGGGGGCGCCACGGCGAGCAAACCAAGCGGAGGACGATGGTGATGCCTTAGATGGGAACAAACAGGAGCCAGGGGAAGATGCGCAAAGTTTTAGGGTGTGATGTGGCCATGATGCGTGCGTGGTAGCACAACCAGTCGTGGGAGGCGGGAGCAGGCGGTCCCGCCGGTGCTGGTTTGGCTTTGGCGACTGGAGGAAGAAGAGACTGAAGAAAAACGACAGACGTTGAATGTCAATCCAACGGTCAAGGTTGGCACAATCATTTGTTGACTAAGCCGACACCAAGTAGCATAGTTTTATATATATAGGAAGAAAAGAAAAACTGGGCTCGTTCACCTGATAACATTCCCGAAACTACGACCGTTCAATCTTGTGTCGCAACTAAAACTGCAAAGAAAATGCGTTCGTCTGCCTTCCTCCTCCCAGGGATCGTTCGCCACATAAGTGACTAGCACCCTTGGTGTTCAACTGAGAGGTCTTGGGTTCGAGTCCCAAGAACTCTCAATTTTGTCCTCCTTCCTTCCTTGCAAAAAAAGAAAGAAAATCAAAGACTTGAGAAAGCGTATAGAACAAGCTAAAGTACCAGTAAAGAGACATTGCTGAGTTCTAGAAAAAAGAGAGACGTGCTCCTGTAGCTGGTTCGAATCCAAACCTAGACTATGACTATATATGGTGCTATGCTACTCTACAAGTAATGAAACTGACATATCCAATATTCGCTTCTCCTCTTCTCTACTTACTCTGCCTAGCATCATAAGCTCTGGACGCAACAACCATGCCCGCTGGCTGCTCGTCCACCTGCTCTTCAGCAGGCAACAACTAGATATGCACCAAGTCGCCACCCGTACCTTTGCCTCTGGGTCTCATCACACCCCCTCCGGCACACGCACGCAGCCGGTTGCTCATCGCAACCCGCTGTCGTTGGTGTGGTGCCACTACTGCAAATCATGCAGAGTCATCTATCGCATCTCAACCACAATCCTCAACCCTGGCTGAGTCTTCTACAAATGCCCGAATCATGGGGTAATAATATATTTAAGTGTTGTTCTGCTGCTTTTGGTTGCTGATTTTTTAATAGTTTGGTTGATGATCTTCCAATTTGATTCATGTAGAAAAGGGAAGATTCGTGTGATTTGTATTTTTGGGAAGTTGCTGATGTGGGGGAATGCAACTACGTTGATTATTTGGCTAGCCGAGGTATCCCAATACCAGCAGGTTGGGGTGTTGGACAAGTAACTGAAGGAACGACAGAAGAGGAAGATGCAGAGCAGAAGGCCAAGCAACAGCTGCTGAACGACCTTGACAGCAATGAGGAGATGAAAGAGCTTGTGAAGATAATGGGCAAAATCGATGTGCTCTGTAGGATGATTGTCTCTTTATTTGCAGTGTATGTAGCACTCGTGATGTATTCAGTGGCTATGACATTAGCACTTCATTGAAACTAGTAATTAATGAAACCTATGTAGCAGGCTGGGCGTAGTGTTGTGAACATCTAATGATTTCTATTAACAGAAATCAGGGGGTATCCCATTTTGCTCCTAAATAAATAAATGGTAGAGGCCCTTTTGGTAATAAATAAATAAATTAGCAGAGGCCCTGTTGGGACAGCTTTGTTCCCATTCGAAGACGTCGAGCAAATTGCAGTCCAACAGCAAACTATGTCATCGAATTCAAGTTTCACA
The DNA here is from genome assembly GCF_002162155.2 of Triticum dicoccoides. Classification (NCBI taxonomy): domain Eukaryota; kingdom Viridiplantae; phylum Streptophyta; class Magnoliopsida; order Poales; family Poaceae; genus Triticum; species Triticum dicoccoides. The sequence goes on from NC_041381.1 coordinate 428,997,043, forward strand.
GCCAAATATGAGTACAACTAAACAACAATGTCATCATGTTTTAGTCGTCATACAATCACCAAACACAAATCAACATACATAACAAGTGATGTTCTCACAACGAAATACTAAACAACACGTTCATCCAATTTCAGTTGTCATAGCAAACACAATTTCACATAGTAGATAAAAAACGTCTTCTGACAGGCAAATACGACAAAAGCAATATAATCATCATCGGCCGCAGTAGCGTCAACATCTTCGCCATGTGTATCAGTCTGAATCGTAATTCCCCACGGTGTCATCTTCTTCTTCATCCTCAATGTCCTCGAACGTTGGCTTCTTCTTGATCAACTCTTGTATGTCCACATCACGACAGGCAATCTTTTCGCCGGTGTCATTGACGTGATGGTTATCAAAGATATTAGGAACATCTGTGTTATCTTGTACATCAGGAGCAGTGTAAGCATCATCTTGTTGTGCAACTTCATTAAACGAACTCCTCTACTCAAACCTTTGCAATAATCTCCAGTCATCGCTACGTGCAAATATGTCTTCCAAGAAAAATATCTGTGTTGCTTGATTTGCCAAAATAAAAGGCTCGTTGGTCTGGTACGCCGCCTTAACATTGATGGATTTGAAATAATCATCAGCTCTGGGTTTTGTGATCCTGGAAAACAGGTTATACCAACGACAACACAACAGAACCACACATCGATGATCCTCAAAACTGGAGATATACTACAACTGAACAATGTCTATTATGTTAGCATACATTTCAGTTGTCTCTTTGTCGTACGTATTCGTGCTCATGATGGCACTATTTTGTGTCTTCCTGCCTTCGTCACGTGGAAGGGTGTTGTAGCACACATCTCCAACAATGCAAGATTCATAATGTCTTACCCGAGTATCAGGACCCATTGCTAGTGAGTAAAGGGCATCATCAACTGCCTGCCCATCCTCCCGCATCTTCTTAACCTATGGTTAGAAAATAGACAAGTTGATCATCTTATGTACTCAATATATTAAAAAACTGACAGTGCAATTCAAAATCTTAGATGGCTCTTGAACCATTTCGCAAATCCTGCCATAACTAGTTTGTCAATGTTTCTTGGATTTGGCAGCAGTAACTCCTTTTTATGGATGATGCACAACATAGATATCGCGTCAAACATCTAAATATATAAGAATGTGCTGCAAGTTTAGTAGATTACGATGTATAAGCTATAGTACTTAGCACTTACTTGATATAAGGTAGTATCTTAGGACAGTTATTCAACACATACAAACCATTTTGTCCAAATCTTTAGGTTTGTCCTATTTTCGACTCTTCCCTGTAACTCGAACAGAATAATCAAAAACATTGAGCCCGAGATTGTCTTCACCCACCTCTTTGCTAAGCTGATCAGTTGTTTCAATGTATTTTGAGCAGAATATCAACGGTTCTATAGCAATGTAGGCCTCTGCAATGGAACCCTCGGGTCTATCTCTGTTCCTAACGTAGCCCTTGAAAGTGCCTAGCCGCCTTTTAATAGGGTACATCCAGCCATATAGTACTGGACCTCTATGTAGTGCCTCATCAGGTAGATGAATAGCCAAATGCACCATCACATCAAAGAAGGCTGGAGGATATATCTTCTCAAGGTCGCATAGGATAGTTGGTATCTTGTCTCTAAGACGCTCCAAAGCATCTATCCTGATATTTCTACTGCAGAGTTCCCTGAAGAATTGTCCCAACTCTGCAACTGCTTTGCATAAGTCAGGGCGGCCCAATCCTCTAAGGATAACAGGTAAAACCCTTTGAAGTAGGACGTGACAGTCATGAGTTTTCAACCCTTGTACCTTGTTTCCATCAGCACTGACTCTCCTTTCAGGGTTGGAAGCAAATCCATGTGGGAATCTCACACGTGATAGGACCTCGGGGAATTCTTTTCATTTTACCTTGTCCAAGACGTACATAGCTGGTGCCATATCTTGTGGTTTACCTTCATCTTCCACCTAGAAATCTTGTCTGATACCCAGGTGTGTCAAATCAATTCTAGATTTGAAGGTATCTTTCATCTTTCCTTCAATATTAAGAAGTGTGCCGATAATGTTGTCACATATATTTTTCTCCATGTGCATCACATCAAGATTATGCCAAAGATCCAAATCTTTCCAATACTCCAAGTCCCACAAAGTGGACCTGCGGGTAAACAATAATCTCTCTTCTACCCTGCCACGCTTCCTTTTCCCGCTACCATTACCAGGATGGTTTCCTGGTGTAATATGCCCGACCTTCTCTAATTCCACTTGCAACTCATCGGCGGTGAGCCTCTTTGGCGCATCACGATTTTCATGCTTTGCATTGAACACATGTCTTCGGTATTTTCTAGGATGCGGCTTGTCCTGGGGAAGGAAACGATGGTGTCCAATGTAACAGATCTTGCTAAGTATTGCATATGACAGCGAATTCCTATCACAACGAACACATGCATTGTAACCATGTGTCGTTCACCCTAACATAGTGCCCAAAGCCGAATAATCATGGATGCACCAAATTATAATAGCACATAGAAAGAAATCAGCTGGTGGGCTGCTATATAGGTCTTGAGTGAGAACATCCCTCCATAGCTGTTGAAGTTCATCCACAAGAGGCTCCATGAATAAATCAAAATCCTTTCCAGGACTTTTTGGACCTGGAATGATCAAGGCCATCATGTAGTTTGATTCTTTGGTGCAGAAATTTGGAGGCATGTTGTAAGGGATAACAAGACTGGCCACATGCTATATGTGGCACTCTGGTGGCCAAATGGGTTAAATCCATCTGAAGCTAAGCCAAGTCTAATGTTTCTCAGGTCAGCAACAAACTTTTTGTGTTTATGATTGAAGCTTTTCTACTCACTACCATGAGATGGATGGCTCTTTACATTCTGATATCTGTACTCCTGGTTCCTGGAATGCCACAGTACATTCTCTCTTGTTTCAGCATCATGAAACAACCTCTGCAATCTTGGTATAATTGGAAAATGTCTCAGAACATTATGAGGATTCCTCTTCACAACATAGCCATCTTTCCATCTTGATGATTTGCATTTCAGGCACTCACTTAAGTTGGCATAATCCTTCCGGAACAGAACACAATTATTCTTACAAACATGGATCGTATCATATGGAATTCCATGTGCACGAAGGAAATTCTTCATTTAACTATAGGTGTGTGGCAGCTCAGACGCATCTGGGAAAGATTTGTGGAAAGCAACCAACATTGCATCGAATGATTTGTTGGTCATCCTCTCAGATGTCTTCACCTGAAGAAAAGTGACCATAGCTGAGAATACTAACAGCTTATTTCCTGGGGTGACAGCCATGTTGCATTGTTCCAACATGCGGGCCCACCGTTTTTCTTCTGCAGGTGAAAGTTCACGAAATGCACGAGCATTTCGTAGAACTGTTTCAATGTTGGTTAAACTCACTGGCTCCGCCACCGCCACCTCCTCCTCCTCTTCCACCCGAGCATCATGCAGATCAAGATGGTGATCTGTTGCTTCCACGTAGTCAATAACATTGACGTTCACAGCTTCACCATGATGAACCCACCTATTATATGTGACCGACATCCCATACAAGTGTAGATGATTTTGCACAGTTGACTGGGATCTTGTAACTGAACTCATACAACTGCTACACGGGAAGAGCACATCTGATTTCGGACCACCATACTTAGCTCTGATAAAGTTCATGAAGTTTTCAACCCCCTCGACATATGCAACGGAGAATCTTCGAGCAGAAGTTATCCAAGTCATGTCCATCTGTTAGACATATAAATTAGTTCTTCTACTAGATATTACAGAAAAAACATATATGCTTTTTTATGAAGTCCAGAAAAAAATACCTAGGTCGATGTCTAAAGCTATGGAAAAATATGTGGACAAGCAGATCTAAGTAAAAAAAATATGTAAAGCTAATTCAGCAAACAGATTTGAGTGCTAAATTATGGCAGGTTGTTTTAACAGTCAATGAGGCCGAGCACACTGCCATCAAACTATCAAAGGCCATCGCAGCAACAAAGATTGAGTATAAAACAGTGTAGAGCTATTTCACCTAACATATTGGCTACTAGACCATGGCAATCTATGTCACAATAAATATATGGCAGGATATTTTAGCAACTAATCGGCCTTGGCATGCCATCTCGGCTGAGCAGATTGAGTGCACAACAGGGCAAGGAAGCTTCTTAAGTAGAGCATATTGACTGTAAACTACTTCGGCAAAAGTGAGATTAACAACGTTTATCAGCTAACATTCAACGCTACACCGACATGCACGGGGCCTCAGTCTAGAATGCACATACTATGGGAGAAGCTGACCGCCGTGCGTCTCCACACGAACGTCGCCAGCGATGGCGGCGCTGACCACCGTGCGCCTCCACAATAACGTCACCAACGGTGGCAGCGCGGCTAGAGGACGACAATCTATGAGAGCGTACTGTGGGAGCGGGAGGATCGCCGTGCGTCCCCTCGACAAACCGCGGCACTGACGTATCGGCGCGGTGGGGAGGGCGGCTTTGGCAGAGCGAATGGAGTGGAGGG